>NC_133151.1:39065932-39403300 GCF_048418815.1 Hemitrygon akajei
ATGCTGGCTCGGCACAATCCTATAACAGCTATCTAGATATGCCACTATTTCATCTTTAATAATGGACTCTAGCATCTTTCCCACCACCGATGTCAGGCTGACAGGTCGATAGTTCTCTGTTTTCTCCCTCCCTCCTTTCTTAAAAAGTGGGATAACATTAGCCATTCTCCAATCCTCAGGAACTGATCCTGAATCTAAGGAACATTGGAAAATGATTACCAATGCATCCGCAATTTCCAGGGCCACCTCCTTTAGTACCCTAGGATGCAGACCATCTGGACCTGGGGATTTGTCAGCCTTCAGTCCCATCAGTCTTCTCATCACCGTTTCCTTCCTAATGTCAATCTGTTTCATTTCCTCTGTTACCCTATGTCCTTGGCCCATCCATACATCTGGGAGATTGTTTGTGTCTTCCTTAGTGAAAACAGATCTAAAGTACTCATTAAATTCTTCTGCCATTTCTTGGTTTCCCATAACAATTTCATCCAATTCATTCTTCAAGGGCCCAACATTGTTCTTAACTATCTTCCTTCTCTTCACATACCTAAAAAAGCTTTTGCTATCTTCCTTTATATTCCTGGCTAGCTAGCGTTCGTACCTTATTTTTTCTCCCCGTATTGTCTTTTTAGTTAAGTTCTGTTGTTCCTTAAAAACTTCCCAATCATCTGTCCTCCCACTCACCTTAGCTCTGTCATACTTCCTTTTTTTTAATGCTATGCAATCTCTGACTTCCTTTGTCAACCACTGTGGCCCCTTTCCCCCCTTTGAATCCTTCCTTCTCTAGGGGATGAACTGATTTGAGGGTTGGCACAACTTTGTGGGCCGAAGGGCCTGTAATGTACTGTACTATTCTATGTTGTATGTTCTACATGTGATGAGCATTTGAAGACTACGTGCCTATACTCACTGGAGGGGCAATCTCATTGAAATCTATCAAATGTTGAAGGCCCAAGACAGACACAAACAGAGTGGATGTGGAGAGGATGTTTCCTATAGTGAGGGAGTCTAGGACCAGAGGACACAGATAGAGTGGATGTGGAGAGGATGTTTCCTATAGTGCGGGAGTCTAGGACCAGAGGACACAGATAGAGTGGATGTGGAGAGAATGTTTCCTATAGTGGGGAGTCTAGAACCAGAGGACACAGATAGAGTGGATGTGGGGAGGATGTTTCCTGTAGTGGGGAGTCTAGGACCAGAGGACACAGATAGAGTGGATGTGGAGAGGATGTTTCCTATAGTGGGGGAGTCTAGGACCAGAGGACACAGATAGAGTGGATGTGGAGAGGATGTTTCCTATAGTGGGGTGTCTAGGATCAGAGGACACAGATAGAGTGGATGTGGAGAGGATGTTTCCTATAGTGGGGTGTCTAGGAGCAGAGGACACAGATAGAGTGGATGTGGAGAGGATGTTTCCTATAGTGGGGGAGTCTAGGATCAGAGGACACAGATAGAGTGGATGTGGAGAGGATGTTTCCTATAGTGGGGGAGTCTAGGACCAGAGGACACAGATGGAGTGGATGTGGAGAGGATGTTTCCCATAGTGGGGGAGTCTAGGATCAGAGGACACAGATAGAGTGGATGTGGAGAGAATGTTTCCTATAGTGGGGAGTCTAGGATCAGAGGACACAGATAGAGTGGACGTGGAGAGGATGTTTTCTATAGTGGGGGAGTCTAGGACCAGAGGACACAGATAGAGTGGACGTGGAGAGGATGTTTTCTATAGTGGGGGAGTCGAGAGTGGAATGCATTGCCACAGATGGTTGTAGAGGCCAAGTCGTTGGATATATTTAAAGTGGAGGTTCTAAGGTTATTGATTAGTCTGGAAATCAAAGTGTACGGGGAGAAGGCAGGAGAATGGATTTGAGAGGGATAATCAGTCAGTCATGATGGAATAGAGGAGCAGATGTGATGGGCTGAATGGCCTAATTCTGCTCCAGTGTCTGATGGCCACGTGGTCTTACCCAGAGTCACACACAGTCATAGTGCATTACAACATAGGAACATGCCCTTCGGCCCATCGGCCTGCACCCGGACCATACCCTTCTCATCCATGACCCTCCCCAAACTTCTCATGAATGTTACAGTCAAGCCTCTATCCACCACTTGCCCCATCTCTAGACTGTTTTGGGATAAAAACTGTCCACCTGTGACACTTCATATGATGGTGTTCCCCTCCTCTCTGCTTTCTAATCCATCGCGAAACCCCCAATATCTCTGGACAGCCCCTCCCTCTCGGCGGTCCCCCGTCTGGCTATATCCTTTATCGGAGTCGGTCTCGCTTGGAGTTTGTTGTCTTTAACTTTCCCACTCACGGCAACACACTGGCCCTGGATGCTCACCGTCCCACTCGTAACTCTCTCCCGCTGGCCCGATGTAGACTTACCTGCCTGCTGCTGTTCCCAGTCTATTGTCGTTCGCCTCTGCCTTATGATACTGAAATCACCCTCCTCCAATTCGCTATTTCCAGCCCATGCTGACCTTCATTTTTCTACTTAATTGTGAAGGTTACTGAGTTACAATCACTGTGTTGGAAATGTTTTACCTCGGACCCTTGAGCCGTTCTTAGCTGCACGGGTTACTGTGTCCACAGTACTGACTAACCTACTGACCCATACATCCACGGGAGGGAACAACAGTGCCCTCACAGTCATGGGGAGAATATCGGGTACTGTGAAAAGGTTTTCGGCTCATATATATCACTAGGGTGCCCGAGACTTTTGCACAGTACTATCTTAATTTTATGTATCGCACTGTACGGCTGCCACAAGAGAAACAAATTCCCTGACACGTGTGGGTGATGATAAACCTGATTCTGATCCGGGTCTCTGTTGTGGACTGAGAGTGGGAAGGGGGCAGGGAGAGGGGAATCGTGGTTGGGAAAAGGGGAAGGGAGAGGGGAGGGAGCGGGACGCACCAGAGTGACATTCTGTAATGATCAATAAACCGATTGTTTGGAATCAAATGACCTTGCCTGGTGTCTCAGGGCTGGGTGTGTCTGTATTCACCCCTGACACTCCTTCTCTGCCCCCTGTCCCATGGCGCCCCACCCTCACCATTCCCAACATCCTTTGCTCGTGCTGATTTACTGTATTTCAGCCCACAAACTAGCCCGGTCCCTCTGCTCTTGCTTCATTCTTCCTGCAAAAGTGTGCCATCTTGTCTCCACCCTCAACTTCACCTGCCTGCTCCAAACGGGAGTGCATCAGCCACACAGGTGGGCACCGCCACGCACACGGGGTCAGCGCCGACCCCTGGTCACCTTCCTCCAGCCCGAAGGACGACCACTGCCTCCGGCCCCTGCTGTCCGCCACTCAGCCCACGCCTGTGTCTGGTGCTCTCGGTGAGGACTCCTCAATACGTCGGTCAGACCCGACTTGACTGGCGTCCACTTTGGCGAGCGCCATCATTCCACCCACAAGAAGCAGGAATTCCCAGTGCTCAGCCATTTTAACTCCACCGCCCATTCCCATTCCAGCCTGTTAGTCCAAAGGTCAGAGTTCGAAGTTCGTGTATTATCAAACTACTTTATGCCTTCTTCAGATTTGTCTCCTCAAGGGGAACGCAAAGACAAAGCAACTCAACGTGCAGGACCCATTACATAAATCCCATCAAACACTCAACGTGCAGGACCCATTACATAAATCCCATCAAACACTCAACGTGCAGGACCCATTACATAAATCCCATCAAACACTCAACGTGCAGGGCCCATTACAGAAAGCCCATCAAACACTCAACGTGCAGGACCCATTACAGAAAGCACATCAAACACTCAACGTGCAGGACCCATTATAGAAATCCCATCAAACACTCAACGTGCAGGACCCATTACAGAAAGCCCATCAAACACTCAACGTGCAGGACCCATTATAGAAAGCCCATCAAACACTCAACGTGCAGGACCCATTACAGAAAGCACATCAAACACTCAACGTGCAGGACCCATTACAGAAAGCCCATCAAACACTCAACGTGCAGGACCCATTACAGAAAGCCCATCAAACACTCAACGTGCAGGACCCATTATAGAAAGCCCATCAAACACTCAACGTGCAGGACCCATTACAGAAAGCCCATCAAACACTCAACATGCAGGACCCATTATAGAAAGCCCATCAAACACTCAACGTGCAGGACCCATTACAGAAAGCCCATCAAACACTCAACGTGCAGGACCCATTACAGAAAGCACATCAAACACTCAACGTGCAGGACCCATTACATAAATCCCATCAAACACTCAACGTGCAGGACCCATTACAGAAAGCCCATCAAACACTCAACGTGCAGGACCCATTATAGAAAGCCCATCAAACACTCAACGTGCAGGACCCATTATAGAAAGCCCATCAAACACTCAACGTGCAGGACCCATTATAGAAAGCCCATCAAACACTCAACGTGCAGGACCCATTATAGAAAGCCCATCAAACACTCAACGTGCAGGACCCATTATAGAAAGCCCATCAAACACTCAACGTGCAGGACCCATTACAGAAAGCCCATCAAACACTCAACGTGCAGGACCCATTATAGAAAGCCCATCAAACACTCAACGTGCAGGACCCATTACAGAAAGCCCATCAAACACTCAACGTGCAGGACCCATTATAGAAATCCCATCAAACACTCAACGTGCAGGGCCCATTACAGAAAGCCCATCAAACACTCAACGTGCAGGACCCATTATAGAAAGCCCATCAAACACTCAACGTGCAGGACCCATTATAGAAAGCCCATCAAACACTCAACGTGCAGGACCCATTACAGAAAGCCCATCAAACACTCAACGTGCAGGACCCATTATAGAAATCCCATCAAACACTCAACGTGCAGGGCCCATTACAGAAAGCCCATCAAACACTCAACGTGCAGGACCCATTATAGAAAGCCCATCAAACACTCAACGTGCAGGACCCATTACAGAAAGCACATCAAACACTCAACATGCAGGACCCATTACAGAAAGCCCATCAAACACTCAACGTGCAGGACCCATTACAGAAAGCCCATCAAACACTCAACGTGCAGGACCCATTATAGAAAGCCCATCAAACACTCAACGTGCAGGACCCATTATAGAAAGCCCATCAAACACTCAACGTGCAGGACCCATTATAGAAAGCCCATCAAACACTCAACGTGCAGGACCCATTATAGAAAGCCCATCAAACACTCAACGTGCAGGACCCATTATAGAAAGCCCATCAAACACTCAACGTGCAGGACCCATTACAGAAAGCCCATCAAACACTCAACATGCAGGACCCATTATAGAAAGCCCATCAAACACTCAACGTGCAGGACCCATTACAGAAAGCCCATCAAACACTCAACGTGCAGGACCCATTACAGAAAGCACATCAAACACTCAACGTGCAGGACCCATTACATAAATCCCATCAAACACTCAACGTGCAGGACCCATTACAGAAAGCCCATCAAACACTCAACGTGCAGGACCCATTATAGAAAGCCCATCAAACACTCAACGTGCAGGACCCATTATAGAAAGCCCATCAAACACTCAACGTGCAGGACCCATTATAGAAAGCCCATCAAACACTCAACGTGCAGGACCCATTATAGAAAGCCCATCAAACACTCAACGTGCAGGACCCATTATAGAAAGCCCATCAAACACTCAACGTGCAGGACCCATTACAGAAAGCCCATCAAACACTCAACGTGCAGGACCCATTATAGAAAGCCCATCAAACACTCAACGTGCAGGACCCATTACAGAAAGCCCATCAAACACTCAACGTGCAGGACCCATTATAGAAATCCCATCAAACACTCAACGTGCAGGGCCCATTACAGAAAGCCCATCAAACACTCAACGTGCAGGACCCATTATAGAAAGCCCATCAAACACTCAACGTGCAGGACCCATTATAGAAATCCCATCAAACACTCAACGTGCAGGACCCATTATAGAAAGCCCATCAAACACTCAACGTGCAGGACCCATTATAGAAATCCCATCAAACACTCAACGTGCAGGACCCATTACAGAAAGCCCATCAAACACTCAACGTGCAGGACCCATTATAGAAATCCCATCAAACACTCAACGTGCAGGGCCCATTACAGAAAGCCCATCAAACACTCAACGTGCAGGACCCATTATAGAAAGCCCATCAAACACTCAACGTGCAGGACCCATTACAGAAAGCCCATCAAACACTCAACGTGCAGGACCCATTATAGAAATCCCATCAAACACTCAACGTGCAGGGCCCATTACAGAAAGCCCATCAAACACTCAACGTGCAGGACCCATTATAGAAAGCCCATCAAACACTCAACGTGCAGGACCCATTACAGAAAGCACATCAAACACTCAACATGCAGGACCCATTACAGAAAGCCCATCAAACACTCAACGTGCAGGACCCATTATAGAAAGCCCATCAAACACTCAACGTGCAGGACCCATTATAGAAAGCCCATCAAACACTCAACGTGCAGGACCCATTATAGAAAGCCCATCAAACACTCAACGTGCAGGACCCATTATAGAAAGCCCATCAAACACTCAACGTGCAGGGCCCATTACAGAAAGCCCATCAAACACTCAACGTGCAGGACCCATTACAGAAAGCCCATCAAACACTCAACGTGCAGGACCCATTATAGAAAGCCCATCAAACACTCAACGTGCAGGACCCATTATAGAAAGCCCATCAAACACTCAACGTGCAGGACCCATTATAGAAAGCCCATCAAACACTTAACGTGCAGGACCCATTATAGAAAGCCCATCAAACACTCAACGTGCAGGACCCATTATAGAAAGCCCATCAAACACTCAACGTGCAGGACCCATTACAGAAAGCCCATCAAACACTCAACGTGCAGGACCCATTACAGAAAGCCCATCAAACACTCAACGTGCAGGACCCATTACAGAAAGCCCATCAAACACTCAACGTGCAGGACCCATTACAGAAAGCCCATCAAACACTCAACGTGCAGGACCCATTACAGAAAGCCCATCAAACACTCAACGTGCAGGACCCATTATAGAAAGCCCATCAAACACTCAACGTGCAGGACCCATTATAGAAAGCCCATCAAACACTCAACGTGCAGGACCCATTATAGAAAGCCCATCAAACACTCAACGTGCAGGACCCATTACAGAAAGCCCATCAAACACTCAACGTGCAGGACCCATTACAGAAAGCCCATCAAACACTCAACGTGCAGGACCCATTACAGAAAGCCCATCAAACACTCAACGTGCAGGACCCATTACAGAAAGCCCATCAAACACTCAACGTGCAGGACCCATTACAGAAAGCCCATCAAACATTCAACGTGCAGGACCCATTACAGAAAGCCCATCAAACACTCAACGTGCAGGACCCATTACAGAAAGCCCATCAAACATTCAACGTGCAGGACCCATTACAGAAAGCCCATCAAACACTCAACGTGCCGGACCCATTATAGAAAGCCCATCAAACACTCAACGTGCCGGACCCATTATAGAAAGCCCATCAAACACTCAACGTGCAGGAAAAGACAAATCGTGCTAACAATAAAAGTAAGCAAATCACATTCAGGACTGCAGTTCACGGCCACAAGGCCAGTCGCAGCCGATCCAGGAGCCCGTTAGTCGCAGGCCGCAGCCTCTGTTCAGTGCAGAGACGGGTAAACCTCGTGGGGCAGTGAGCCGAACCAGCTCATCCCTCGCCTCCGGCCCTGACCCCCTGACCTTTCCCATCTGGCCCGGCTACACAGTGAGTCCACCACCTCCTCTGAGGCCACTCTTAGCACAGTCCACCTCCAGGAACACTGATTTCTGGTCATTTCCACACCCTCCCTTTTCCCATTCCCAGTCTGGCTCCCAACCCCCACCCCTTTACTCCTCTCTTCTCCTCACCTGCCTATCACCTCCCCAGGGTGTCCCTTCTCCTTCCCTTTCTCCCATGGTCCACTCTCCTCTCTCAGCAGATTTGTTCCTCGCCAGCCCTCCGCCACCTCCCCGTCTCTCGCTTGGCTCTGGCTTGTGTTTAGTCTGCCGTCCCGTGGCACAGCGGTGAGGGAGTTGCCCCAGGCCCGTCCTCCCCCACCTGGGTTCACCAATACCTTCCAGTCTGTCTTCCTTCCCCTCCCTCACTTTTTTATTCCAGTCTTCCCTTTCTTTCCTGTTGTGATGAAGGGTCTCGGACCGAGACATCATCTCTTTATTCCCCTCCATAGATGCTGCCCGACCAGCTGAGTTCCTCCAGTATTTTCTATGAATCACCCTGGATTTCCAGCCTCTGCAGAATCTCTTTTCCATTGATATATATTGAGATAGAGCACAGAATATGCCATTCCGGACCTTCAAGTGCGCTACCGAGCACTTCCCTGATTTAATCCTGGCCTACTCACGGGACAGTTTACAATGACCAACGAACCTGCCAACCTTGGACTGTGGGAGCAAACCGGGGAAAACCAATGCCGTCACTGGGAGAATGGGCAGACATCTTGCAGACAACAGCGGAGATTGAACCTAGGTCTCCCTGTCCCCTTCCCACTCTCAGTCCACGACACAGATTGTCTCTCTGGTGCTTCCCGCTCCCTCCCCTCTCCAACCATGATTCCCCTCTCCCTGTCCCCTTCCCACTCTCAGTCCACGACACAGATTGTCTCTCTGGTGCTTCCCGCTCCCTCCCCTCTCCAGCCATGATCCCCCTCTCCCTGTCCCCTTCCCACTCTCAGTCCACGACACAGATTGTCTCTCTGGTGCTTCCCGCTCCCTCCCCTCTCCAACCATGATCCCTCTCTCCCTGTCCCCTTCCCACTCTCAGTCCACGACACAGATTGTCTATCTGGTGCTTCCCGCTCCCTCCCCTCTCCAACCATGATCCCCCTCTCCCTGTCCCCTTCCCACTCTCAGTCCACGACACAGATTGTCTCTCTGGTGCTTCCCGCTCCCTCCCCTCTCCAACCATGATCCCCCTCTCCCTGTCCCCTTCCCACTCTCAGTCCACGACACAGATTGTCTCTCTGGTGCTTCCCGCTCCCTCCCCTCTCCAGCCATGATCCCCCTCTCCCTGTCCCCTTCCCACTCTCAGTCCACGACACAGATTGTCTCTCTGGTGCTTCCCGCTCCCTCCCCTCTCCAACCATGATCCCTCTCTCCCTGTCCCCTTCCCACTCTCAGTCCACGACACAGATTGTCTCTCTGGTGCTTCCCGCTCCCTCCCCTCTCCAACCATGATCCCCTTCTCACTGTCCCCTTCCCACTCTCAGTCCACGACACAGATTGTCTCTCTGGTGCTTCCCGCTCCCTCCCCTCTCCAACCATGATCCCCCTCTCCCTGTCCCCTTCCCACTCTCAGTCCACGATACAGATTGTCTCTCTGGTGCTTCCCGCTCCCTCCCCTCTCCAACCATGATTCCCCTCTCCCTGTCCCCTTCCCACTCTCAGTCCACGACACAGATTGTCTCTCTGGTGCTTCCCGCTCCCTCCCCTCTCCAACCATGATCCCCCTCTCCCTGTCCCCTTCCCACTCTCAGTCCACGACACAGATTGTCTCTCTGGTGCTTCCCGCTCCCTCCCCTCTCCAACCATGATCCCCCTCTCCCTGTCCCCTTCCCACTCTCAGTCCACGACACAGATTGTCTCTCTGGTGCTTCCCGCTCCCTCCCCTCTCCAACCATGATCCCCTTCTCCCTGTCCCCTTCCCACTCTCAGTCCACGACACAGATTGTCTCTCTGGTGCTTCCCGCTCCCTCCCCTCTCCAACCACGATCCCCCTCTCCCTGTTCCCTTCCCACTCTCAGTCCACGACACAGATTGTCTCTCTGGTGCTTCCCGCTCCCTCCCCTCTCCAACAACGATTCCCCTCTCCCTGTCCCCTTCCCACTCTCAGTCCACGACACAGATTGTCTCTCTGGTGCTTCCCGCTCCCTCCCCTCTCCAACCATGATCCCCCTCTCCCTGTCCCCTTCCCACTCTCAGTCCACGACACAGATTGTCTCTCTGGTGCTTCCCGCTCCCTCCCCTCTCCAACCATGATCCCCCTCTCCCTGTCCCCTTCCCACTCTCAGTCCACGACACAGATTGTCTCTCTGGTGCTTCCCGCTCCCTCCCCTCTCCAACCATGATTCCCCTCTCCCTGCCCCCTTCCCACTCTCAGTCCACGATACAGATTGTCTCTCTGGTGCTTCCCGCTCCCTCCCCTCTCCAACCATGATTCCCCTCTCCCTGTCCCCTTCCCACTCTCAGTCCACGACACAGATTGTCTCTCTGGTACTTCCAGCTCCCTCCCCTCTCCAACCATGATCCCCCTCTCCCTGTCCCCTTCCCACTCTCAGTCCACGACACAGATTGTCTCTCTGGTGCTTCCCGCTCCCTCCCCTCTCCAACCATGATCCCCCTCTCCCTGTCCCCTTCCCACTCTCAGTCCACGACACAGATTGTCTCTCTGGTGCTTCCCGCTCCCTCCCCTCTCCAACCATGATCCCCCTCTCCCTGTCCCCTTCCCACTCTCAGTCCACGACACAGATTGTCTCTCTGGTGCTTCCCGCTCCCTCCCCTCTCCAACCATGATTCCCCCTCTCCCTGTCCCCTTCCCACTCTCAGTCCACGACACAGATTGTCTCTCTGGTGCTTCCCGCTCCCTCCCCTCTCCAACCATGATTCCCCTCTCCCTGTCCCCTTCCCACTCTCAGTCCACGATAGAGACCCAGATCAGAGTCAGGTTTATCATCACTCACACACGTCAGGGAATTTGAGTTTTTTTGTGACAGCAGTACAGTGCGATACATGAGATGACTACAGTCCTGTGTAAAAGTCTCAGGCACCCTGGCGATATACACGCGCCTGAGAGTTTTGTGCAGGACTCAATGTCCTCCCCATGACGGTGCGGGCTTCTCCAGGCACGGGGGTTTCCGCTCAAAGATGTGTGTGTCTGTCGGTTCATCGGTCCCAATGGTGCAATTGGGTGGCGCAGGCTCGTGCCCGGAGGGGTGCCACCTGGCTGTACCTGGAAATAAAATCGAGTTACTGGAGGTGACCTTTGCTTGATTTTATTCTTGTTGTGTTTTCTTTTATAAATCATATTTTTCATGTGATTGCTGCTTATACGATGCCTGCTGGTTCCTTCAGGTTGTTACGGCTGGGGGTTAGGGGGTAACGGGGATCTCAAACGGCCTCTGACAACCAAACTTTTTTGCTGTCAACCTGTGCATGCGTAATACAACTCTGGAATGTGTCTTCTCCAGGTAGACATCAATTCCAGCCCCCCACCCCACCCCGCACGAAATGAGAAAGGAACAAAAGCTGGGACCACCCCAAACCCCCTCAACCCCTCCCCTGCACGAAAACTGACAGCATCAGCCCAACCCAGTCCAACTCCCGGCCTCCACGTGGGCCTTAGCTACTAAGCCCGGTGGAACCATTTCTACCGACAGGGGAAGGGGCAAAGCTGGCTCGCTGGGCAGATGGGGCTCGTCAGCAGTGGCTGGCAGCTAATCTAGGAGAAGGAAAACTCCGATCTCAAACCTCCGCTGCCTTGCGGCCGCACCCGCACGTGGGGGGGAGGAAATTCTGAGGGGAAAATTCAGAGCTGGAATCCCTGGTTCGATGCTGACTGGCAAGCTGTATCAGCCTCTGCCCTTTCTTTGGGATTCATGGGGAGGGGGAGCCTGCTACCCGGGGGCACCAGCTTCCTCTCCGCCTCTTCGACCCGCGTGCCACGGACGACACAACTTCCATGGCCGACCCCAGCCAGCGGAGGGTCTCAGGGGAGGAAGGTTCCCTCGGCCAGGTGCAATAACCTCGACCCTGAGCGCACTGTGGCTGTGAAAGCTGTATGCCTCTCCCGCAGACAAAGGGCCTCGTTATTTTTGGAGATGCGGATGTCCTTGGAATCCCGTCCTCCGATTCTGTTGAAAGAAACATCCTCCCCAATTGACTGCTGGCTGCGAGCCAACTCTGCTCTCTACCTGCGCTTTGCTGCTGTGCGTTAGCCGGCCTGCTGGCCCGCCCAGCTGCACTTGGCTAGCGCCCACCCGGCCAGGGTGCCCAGCTCGGCCCCCTGCATGCCCCCTGTGTGCTCATCGCTGGAGGAAGCCGGCAGCAGTTGTTCAGGGAAGCTTTCACTGAGCTTCAAAGGCTCTGCCAAGCTGGGCGAGATCCCTGTAATCGTGTTTAGGCTTGGCACAGGCTCTGCCTTGTGTTTAGTCTGGCCGACCCACGGCAGGGAGGCGAGGGAGTGCCCTCGACCTGCTGAGGGAGGCTCCAGCCCAGCGGGAGCGTGTGACCCAGTGTGCTGCCTTCAGCAGCCTGGCAGAGAGATGTCCGTGTCCCAAGGTCACGCTGGTGTGCAGCGGGAGATAAAGAGTCGTTCCCAGGCTGAGCAGGGCAACACCCACAGCAGGCAGCCAGGCAATCGCACTCGATGATCCCGTTACCCAGCGGCGAGCTGCGGGCTCCGTTACGGCCGGCCGTTTCCTGTTGACTCGGGGCTTCATCCGCGTGCAGCGCTCACCGGCCAGGTGCGACCTTGTGAGCCGGCTCCGACTGGCTTCGCTTGATGGGCTTGCGAGCAACATGCGGCCTCGACCCATCCCTCTGCTGCTCGCCCTCTCTCTGGCCCACCTCAGGATGTCGCATTTCCTTCCAGCCTCCCAGCCGGGCCATGCCCCTGCCAGAAGGTAATCCTCGCCGTGCCCGTCGGAGTCCCCCGCAGTCGGCGGGAGGTGCCAGTCAGCTGTGCACAGTGACCAGCACTGGCACTGTTAAACATGCGGTGGCTGGGGTGGGGGTGGGGGGGAACAGACTCCATCTTGCTCCAAGGCTCCACACCCCCCCCCCCTCAGATGGATGACATCACCCCTCCCTCACTCGCGTGACGGAAAAGTGCGCTGAGATCAAAGAGACGGGGGCTCAGATAGGAGAACGGGACCTTATCAAGACTCCTTAAATCCTAATGGTCTTTTCCCCGGTCAAGGGGGAATCTGCAACTCGAGGACACAGGTTTAAATTGAGAGCGGATAGATTTAATGGCCCCGTCTGCTCCCATATTCCACTAAAACTTTCTTATCCAAGTAACTTTGAAATGCTGTCAATGTATCTGCCTCCAGCAGCTCGTTCCATGTACTGGCCGGCTTCTGAGTGGAAACATTGGCCCTCGAGTCCCTCTCAAATGTAATGTTACAGTGCAGAGTTGCCCCTCCCGGGCCTTTGAACGGCCCCTGACAACCACCTAACCTAATCACGGGGCCTGTCAGCCTACCACATATCACACGGGGAGGACCGAGGCTCCTCGCAGAACTCTGAACTCCGGAACGTCCCGAGCTGTCCGGCTAACCGCCACGCTACCCTTTCCCGGATGCGACCAAACGCCAAACCCTCACATTAAACTGGCGCCTGACTTCCGTTCACTGATGAAAAAGACTGTGTGCCTTCACCCATCATCCACCTTGGGAAGGTCACCCACCATCCACCTTGAGAAGGTCACCCATCATCCACCTTGGGAAGGTCACCCCTCAGCCTCCTTGGGAAGGTCACCCACCATCCACCTTGGGAAGGTCACCCCTCAGCCTCCTTGGGAAGGTCACCCCTCAGCCTCCTTGGGAAGGTCACCCATCATCCACCTTGGGAAGGTCACCCCTCAGCCTCCTTGGGAAGGTCACCCACCATCCACCTTGGGAAGGTCACCCCTCAGCCTCCTTGGGAAGGTCACCCATCATCCACCTTGGGAAGGTCACCCCTCAGCCTCCTTGGGAAGGTCACCCACCATCCACCTTGGGAAGGTCACCCCTCAGCCTCCTTGGGAAGGTCACCCCTCAGCCTCCTTGGGAAGGTCACCCATCATCCACCTTGGGAAGGTCACCCATCATCCACCTTGGGAAGGTCACCCCTCAGCCTCCTTGGGAAGGTCACCCCTCAGCCTCCTTGGGAAGGTCACCCATCATCCACCTTGGGAAGGTCACCCCTCAGCCTCCTTGGGAAGGTCACCCATCATCCACCTTGGGAAGGTCACCCCTCAGCCTCCTTGGGAAGGTCACCCATCATCCACCTTGGGAAGGTCACCCCTCAGCCTCCTTGGGAAGGTCACCCACCATCCACCTTGGGAAGGTCACCCCTCAGCCTCCTTGGGAAGGTCACCCCTCAGCCTCCTTGGGAAGGTCACCCATCATCCACCTTGGGAAGGTCACCCATCATCCACCTTGGGAAGGTCACCCCTCAGCCTCCTTGGGAAGGTCACCCCTCAGCCTCCTTGGGAAGGTCACCCATCATCCACCTTGGGAAGGTCACCCCTCAGCCTCCTTGGGAAGGTCACCCATCATCCACCTTGGGAAGGTCACCCCTCAGCCTCCTTGGGAAGGTCACCCATCATCCACCTTGGGAAGGTCACCCCTCAGCCTCCTTGGGAAGGTCACCCCTCAGCCTCCTTGGGAAGGTCACCCATCATCCACCTTGGGAAGGTCACCCCTCAGCCTCCTTGGGAAGGTCACCCATCATCCACCTTGGGAAGGTCACCCCTCAGCCTCCTTGGGAAGGTCACCCATCATCCACCTTGGGAAGGTCACCCCTCAGCCTCCTTGGGAAGGTCACCCATCATCCACCTTGGGAAGGTCACCCCTCAGCCTCCTTGGGAAGGTCACCCATCATCCACCTTGGGAAGGTCACCCCTCAGCCTCCTTGGGAAGGTCACCCATCATCCACCTTGGGAAGGTCACCCCTCAGCCTCCTTGGGAAGGTCACCCATCATCCACCTTGGGAAGGTCACCCCTCAGCCTCCTTGGGAAGGTCACCCCTCAGCCTCCTTGGGAAGGTCACCCATCATCCACCTTGGGAAGGTCACCCCTCAGCCTCCTTGGGAAGGTCACCCATCATCCACCTTGGGAAGGTCACCCCTCAGCCTCCTTGGGAAGGTCACCCCTCAGCCTCCTTGGGAAGGTCACCCATCATCCACCTTGGGAAGGTCACCCCTCAGCCTCCTTGGGAAGGTCACCCCTCAGCCTCCTTGGGAAGGTCACTCACCATCCACCTTGGGAAGGTCACCCCTCAGCCTCCTTGGGAAGGTCACCCCTCAGCCTCCTTGGGAAGGTCACCCATCATCCACCTTGGGAAGGTCACCCCTCAGCCTCCTGAACTCCAAGCGCTTCCCGTCCCAGCAGCCCGGGAGAGGGGGCAAGTTTTGAAAGGTGCGCCCCCTGCAGGAAGCGGGAGATCGGGGCAAGTCCAGTGACCCTGAGGTCCTCACCTCCATCCCACTGCAACTCCTGACTGACTGGGGGAAGGAACTGGAGTGGACTCGGAGGTGCTTGGGATCATCTGGGACGCTGGGGGCAGCCGAGATAAGATGTAGAGCAAAGTGGTGGCAGATAGTTCAGAGGGGGTTAAAAAGCCTGAAGTCTGCTTGCACAGAGTGTAGGGTTTCCCTGTGGCCATTCCGGTCAGCAGGACGTATAATCTCAGTCTGAGCTGAGGGCACGGCCTATGGGCTAGCTCTCAAGGTCTCAGCAACTCGTGTTCTCAATATTATGTATTTATTAATATTTTTGTATTTGCACAGTTTGTCTTGTTTTGCATAACTGTTGTTAGTCAAAGCTCTGCCAAAGGGTTCTGGCCCAAAACGTCGATTCTACAGTTTTCTACAGATGCTGCCCGGCCTGCTGAGTTGCTCAGGCATTGTGTGTGTGTGTTGCTCTGGATTTCCAGCGTCGGCAGATTCTCTCTTGTTTGTGGTTGTCTGTCGGTCTTTGATTGTCACAGAGTCACAGAAAAATACTGCACAGAAACGGGCCCTTCGGCCCACCTAGTCCATGCTGAACCATTTAAACTGCCGGCTCCCATCGACCTGCACACCCCTCCCACCCATGTTCCGGTCCAAGTGTTGAAATCGAGCCCACATCCACGTCTGGCAGCAGCTCGTTCCACACTCTCCCCACTGTCTGAGTGAGGAGGTTTCCCCTCATGTTCCCCCTAGACATTTCACCTTTCACCCTTAACCCATGACCTCCAGTTGTAGCCTCACCCAACTTCGGTAGAAACTGTCTGTAGTTTTCCATTCATTCTATTGCACTTCTTTGTTCTGCTGCGAATGCCTGCAAAAAAGAGGAATCTCGAGGTCGTATACGGTGACATACTTTAGGTATTGAACTTTGAACCCCTTTTAGTACTGGGAGGGCGAGCAGGCACGTGAGTAACGGCCAGATCAGTGGCACTGTAGTCGTCTCTGAAGGGCAGGGTGGCGTTAGAGAGAGCAAAAGTGATCGGAGATTTGCGACTTAGAGGGGCAGACAGGAGGTCCCGTGGCTGTCGAGGAGTCTCCAGGATGCCAACACCAACCCCCCCCCCCCCCCACTCCCCCCATGTGTCCATGATGTCTCAGAGCTGCTGAAGGCTCTTCTCAAGGCAGCGGGTGAGATGCCAGGGTTGTGGTGCGCATTGGTGCCAAAGACACGCAGAACTGTGCACAAGTCTTGGGCACGCATATCTCACTAGGGTGCATAGGACCTTTGCACAGTGCTGAATTTGTCAACGTGGAGCGGAGAGCGAGTTTGTAAATCCGGCAGGAGCAAAGGATGTTGGGAATGGTGAGGGTGGAGCGCCGCGGGAGGGGTGTGGGACAGGGGGCAGAGAAGGAGTGTCGGGGGCGGGTACAGACACACCCAGCCCTGAGACACCAGGCAAGGTCATTTGATTCCAAACAGTTGGTTTATTGATCATTACAGAATGTCTCTCTGGTGCTTCCCGCTCCCTCCCCTCTCCCTTCCCCTTTTCCCAACCATGATTCCCCTCTCCCTGCCCCCTTCCCACTCTCAGTCCACAATAGAGACCCAGATCAGAATCAGGTTTATCATCACTCACACAGGTCAGGAAATTTGGTTTTTGTTGTAGCAGCAGTACAGTGCCATACATAAAATCACTACAGTACTGTGTAAAAGTCTTAGGCACCCTAGATATGTATCTATGTGTCTAAGATTTTTGCACAGTACTGTATGTGGATGGAAATTAAAAATAAGGATTGTAAAGATGAAGGCCTAGTAGCCGTTCAGAAACTGCGGAACAACAACAACGGGGTTGTTGTGGTAGACGGCTTCACTTAGACCATCCCTTAAGACATCGGAGCAGAATGAGGCCATTCAGCCCATCGAGTCTACTCTGCCTTTCAGTCACAGCCCATTCATTCTCCCTCTCAACCCCATTCTCCTGCCTTCTCCCCATCTCCCCACCCGGTGCCCTTACTAATTCAGTAGTTATTGCTTTTAAATTTGCCCAGTACACACAGGGGCCTGTCTGGTGCAGGAGGTGTCCACGGGGCAGAATTTGTTAGGCGCGTCCAGGAGGGTTTCCCGTGACCTAGTGCTAGGGTACGAGCCAGGCCAGGTGACCGACCTTTCCGTGCGAGAGCAGACAGGGAACAGTGTCCACAACCCCTTGGGCATGAAGGCAGTCAGTGTGGCCCTCCGTGAGGCAGGATCAGCCATGGATGTGGTATCCTGACTGTCTGCGTGGTGCACAAGCCAGGGCAGTTCGATGTGGAGAGCAGGCTGTCGCCCACGCAGCCTGCTCCCCCCTCTCTGTGCGGCTGGTGAATCCAGAGACCGACACGGTTTGGCACCAGAGGCCTCGCAGGAGGTGCCAGTCAGCATTGAACTCAATGTAGGAACTCATTGGACTTTCCCCTCAGGGTTTATGCCCCAAGCCTTCCCCCATGAGCAAGAGAGCGGAGGTTGGACAGCTTCACCTAGGTTAGCTGCCAACAACAGCTGACGAGCCCCGTCTGCCCAAGGTGACTGGTTTTAAGGCGCCAGTGACCTGCCTTGAGGAGGAATACCCTTTGTCAAGAGGGCACTGGATCTGTGGGCAGAGTTCAATGCCACAGGCCAGGTCATTAGGTGGATTTAAGAAGGCGATCGATAAGTTCTTGATGAAATGGCAGAACAAACTGGATGTGCCGAATAATCTAACCCAGCTCCTTTCCCCGGAAGAAACAGGAAGCACTTGTAAGGATTAGGAAGGTAAAATCAGACCTTTAAGCCTTTAAGATAGAAGGGGACTCAGGAACGGAATTAGGAGATCGAGGACAGCCCGCAAATTAGGTAATATCTTCACCAGAGGGTGGTGAATCTGTGGAACTCAGTGCCACAGACGACTGTGGAAGCCAAGTCATTGGGTGTACTTAGAGTGAAGTTGGCAGGTTCTTGATTAGTCAGGGTGTCAAAGGTTATGGGGAAAAGGTTGGCGAATGGGGATTGGGAGGGATAATAAATCAGCCATGGTGGAACAGACTCGATGGGCCAAATGGCCTCGTTCGGCTCCTATGTCTTATGGTCTAAACTGTCCTTTGCAAGTAGGATTAGAGTGAATTGCAATGTGGGACCACATCATTCTCCTTAACTTGACCATCTTCAATAGGATCCTATCACCAAACACATCTTTACCTGCTCCCCCATTCTTGGCCTTCTGCTTCGTCTATGATTCCTTGTCCATTCATCCCTCCCCACTAATCTCTCTCCTGGCAGCTGATAGAAACGCTACACTTGGGCATTTGCCTCCTCCCTCACCTCCATTCTTCTCCTACAACACTTCCCCTGCTTGTTCACTGGGACCATCTGTTGTGTCCGGTGCTCCCAATGCAGCCTCCTCTACGTGGGTGAGACCTGTCATAAATGGGAGAGCGCCTTGTCCAGCATCTTCGCTCCATCTTCCGAAAGCGGAATTTCCTGGTGGCAACCATTTTAGAAACAAGCCTACAGCACAATACAGGCCCTTCGGGCCACAAAGTTGTGCTGAAAATGTCCCTACCTTAGAAATTACTAGGCTTACCCATAGCCCTCTATTTTTCTAAGCTCCATGTACCTATCCAAAAGTCTCTTAAAAGACCCTAACGTATCCACCTCAACTACCATTGCCGACAGCCCATTCCACGCACTCACCACTCTCTGCGTAAAAAACTTACCCCTGACATCTCTTCTGTACCTACTCCTCAGCACCTTAAACCTGTGTCCTCTTGTGGCAGCCATTTCAGCCCTGGGGAAAAGTCTCTGACTATCCACACGATCAATGCCTCTCTTCATCTTATACACCTCTATCAGGTCACCTCTCATCCTCCATCGCTCCAAGGAGAAAAGGACGAGTTCACTCAACCTATTCTCATAAGGCATGCTCCCCAATCCAGGCAACATCCTTGTAAATCTCCTCTGCACCCTTTCTATGGCTTCCACATCCTTCCTGTAGTGAGGCGACCAGAACTGAGCGCAGTACTCCAAGTGGGGTCTGGTTTTAATTCGGTCCATGCCACGATGAGACCACATTAAGATGAAGGAGCAATAGCACCTGATGGCGTGAATATTGATCTCTCCTTCCAGTGAAAAAAAATTTCCTCTCCCTTCTTGTACTCCCCACCCTGGCCTCTTACCTCTCCTTCTCACTTGCCTATCGCCTCCTCTGGGTCCCCTTCTTCTTCCCTTTCTCCTGCGCTCCACTCTCCTCTCCTACCAGGCCCTCCTTCTTCAGATCTTTACCTTTGCCACCCACCTGGCTTCATCTATCATCTCCTTCCCTTCCTCCCACCTTTTTATCTGCTATCTTCCCCCTTCCTTTCCCGTCCTGTAGAAGGGTCTCGGCCCAAACATTGACTGTTCCTTCGATGCAGCTTGACCAGCTGAGTTCCTCCCAGCAGATTGTGTATACGTTCCTTCGGATTTCCGGCACCTGCAGAATCCCTTGCATTCTACACATGTATTAAGAGCAAGAGGAGGATGAGGGGGAGGATAGGACGACTCAACGATAAAATATACTGGAAAGTGAGGACGCGGCCCAGGTCTTAAATGGGAAACCAAGGAGACGGACTGGGAAGATAGGGAGATCAGTGTGGGGGTGCTAAACTGCTGGGGCCTTTTTGAGATAGAGAATGATGCGTTGTGTGGCATGAAGACTGCTCCCAAGGCCTGATGGGATACACCCAGGTTACTGAGAAATGAGATTGCCGGCGGCGTGGTCGCAGGTGAATTTCTAGGCGACTGGCAAGCAGTTCATACCGCTCCGTTGTTCGAGAAGGGAAATGGGAATAATCCTGGGTGAGTGTCACAGCAGTGAGAAAGCTGCTGGACAGGATTCTAAGGGAGTGGATATACACGCATTTCGGAAAGCATGTTGTAACTCAATAACTTACGTGAGTCCCTCAAGGAGATGGGATAAAGGTCTGTTGCCGATGGACTCACTTTCAAGGACTTCATCTCATGTTCTTGATATTTATTCCAGATTTATTTATTGTTATTTTTTTCTTGTTTGCCATTTGCACAGATTGTTGATGTTTGCACTCTGGTTGTCTGCCCAGTCGGGCGTGGTTTTTCATCAATTCTATTACGGTTATTGGATTTGCTGAGTATGCCTGCTAGGGAACCTATCTCGGAGTTGTATGTCACGGCATGAATGAACCCTGATGAACCTTAATGAAAGTGATCAGCAGAGTAAATGCTGCCTACATCGATTGCACTCCGGTTTTTAATGGCAGGTTTGCCCAGAAGATTCAGGTGCCTGGGATCGAGGACGACTTGGCTGTTTAACATTGTTCAGAGGAGACAGAGGGTAGTGGTCAATGGACGATCGATACTGTGACTTCTGCTGTTTGTGATACACCGTACTGTGCAAAAGTCTTAGGCACATGTACTGTATCTATAGCGAGGGTGACCACGACTTTTGCACAGGAATGTGGTAATTTTATGTATCGCACTGTACTGCTGTCACAAAAAAAAACAAATTTCCTGATGTGTGTGAGTGATGATAAACCTGATTCTGATCTGGGTCTCTATTGTGGACTGAGAGTGGGAAGGGGGCAGGGAGAGGGGAATCGTGGTTGGGAAAAGGGGAAGGGAGAGGGGAGGGAGCGGGAAGCACCAGAGAGACATTCTGTAATGATCACTAAACCGATTGTTTGGAATCAAATGACCTTGCCTGGTGTCTCAGGGCTGGGTGTGTCTGTACCCAACCCTGACACTCCTTCTCTGCCCCCTGTCCCACACCCCTCCCACGGTGCTCCACCCTCACCATTCCCAACATCCGTTGCTCCCAACAGATTTACAAACTCACTCTCCGCTCCACGTTGACAAACACAGTACTGTGCAAAATAAAACTAGGTGCTGAAGACTCGATAATCCCAACCATCCGTCTTTAGGGTGCGGGAGGAAACCCACACGGTCACGGGGAAAAGATACAGTGGCATGAATTGATTGCCGGCCGGCACTCTGCCCTGATGCCAAGCCTCAGTGGGGAGTGGCCCCAGCTGGAGGTAAATACACAGCTCTTTCCAGTGGACACAGCAGAAAAATAAACTCAACACAAGGTTATCTGGATTGCAGAGCTTGGGTACAGGGAAACACATGATATGATTTCCATTCAGCAGACGAAAGAGCCATCTGGTCCAACACACTCCAACTATAGGAAACGTCCTCTCCACATCCACTCTATCTGTGTCCTCTGGTCCTAGACTCCCCCACTATAGGAAACATCCTCTCCACATCCACTCTATCTGTGTCCTCTGGTCCTAGACTCCCCCACTATAGGGAACATCCTCTCCACATCCACTCTATCTGTGTCCACTGGTCCTAGACTCCCCCAATATTGGCAACATCCTCTCCACATCCACTCTATCTGTGTCCTCTGGTCCTAGACTCCCCCACTATAGGGAACATCCTCTCCACATCCACTCTGTCTGTGTCCACTGGTCCTAGACTCCCCCAATATTGGCAACATCCTCTCCACATCCACTCTATCTGGGTCCTCTGGTCCTAGACTCCCCCACTATAGGAAACATCCTCTCCACATCCACTCTATCTGGGTCCTCTGGTCCTAGACTCCCCCACTATAGGAAACATCCTCTCCACATCCACTCGATCTGTGTCCTCTGGTCCTAGACTCCCCCACTATAGGAAACATCCTTTCCAAATCCACTCTATCTGTGTCCTCTGGTCCTAAATTCTTCCACTACAGGAATCATCCTCTCCATATCCACTCTATATGTGTCTTCTGGTCCTAGACTCCTCATTAGCAGTTATAGGCCTGTAAGTTTGACGTCAGGGGTGAGTAAATTAATGGAACATATTCCTAGAGATGGTGTATATAATTATCAGGATAGACAGGGTCTGATTAGCAACAGTCAACATGGATTTGTGCGTGGAAGGTCATGTTTGACAAATCTCATTGAATTTTTTGAAGAGGTTACTAGGAAAGTTGACAAGGGTAAAGCTGTGGATGTTGTCTATATGGACTTCAGTAAGGCCTTTGACAAGGTTCCGCACGGAAGGTTAGTTAGGAAGGTTCAATCATCAGGTATTAATATTGAAGTAGTGAAATTGATTCAACAGTGGCTGGATGGGAGATGCCAGAGAGTAGTCGTGGAGATAACTGTCAGGTTGGAGGCCGGTGACTAGTGGTGTGCCTCAGGGATCTGTATTGGGTCCAATGTTGTTTGTCATATACATTAATGATCTGGATAATGGAGTGGTAAATTGGATTAGTAAGTATGCAGATAAAACTAGGGTAGGTGGCATTGGATAACGAAGTAGTTTTTCAAAGCTTGCAGAGAGATTTAAGCCAGATAGAAGAGTGGGCTGAAAGATGGCAGATGGAGTTTAATTCTGATAAGTGTGAGGTGCTACATTTTGGAAGGACTAATCAAAATAGGATATACATGGTAAATGGTAGGGCATTGAAGAATGCAGTAGAACAGAGTGATCTAGGAAGAATGGTGCATAGTTCCCTGAAGGTGGAATCTCATGTGAATAGGGTGGTGAAGAAAGCTTTTAGTATGCTGGCCTTTATAAATCAGGAGTTGGGATGTAATGTTAAAATTGTACAAGGCATTGGTAAGCCCAAATTTGGAGTATTGTGTACAGTTCTGGTTACCAAATTATAGGAAAGATGTCTATAAAATAGAGGGAGTACAGGGAAGATTTACTAGAATGTTACCTGGGTTTCAGCACCCAAGTTACAGAGAAAGTTTGAACAAGTTAGGTCTTTATTCTTTGGAGCGTAGAGGGTTTAAGGGGGCCTTGATAGAGGTATTTATAATTATGAGGGGGATAGATAGAGGTCGTGGATAGGCTTTTTCCATTGAGAGTAGGGGAGATTCATACAAGAGGACATGAGTTGAGAGTTAGGGTGCAAAACGTTAGGGGTAACACAAGGCAGAGCTTCTTTGCTCAGAAAGTGGTAGCTGTGTGGAATGAGCTTCCAGCAGAAAGTGGTAGAGGCAGGTTCGATATTGTCATTTAAAGTAAAATTGGATAGGTATATGGACAGGAAAGGAATGGAGGGTTATGGGCTGAGTGCAGGTCGGTGGGATTAGGTGAGAGTAAGCGTTCAGCACGGACTAGAAGGGCCGAAATGGCCTGTTTCCATGCTGTAATTGTTATACGGTTATTATAGGAAACATCCTCTCCACATCCACTCTATCTGTGTCCTCTGGTCCTAGACACCCCACTATAGGAAACATCCTCTCCGGATCCACTCTATCTGTGTCCTCTGGTCCTAGACTCCCCACTGTAGGAAACATCCTCTCCACATCCACTCTATATGTGTCCTATGGTCCTTGACTCCCCCACTATAGGAATCATCCTCTCCACATCCACTCTAGCCTCTGGTCCTAGACTCCCCACTGTAGGAAACAACCTCTCCACATCCACTCTATCTGTGTCCTCTGGTCCTGGACTCCCCCACTATAGGAAACATCCTCTCCACATCCACTCTATCTGTGTCCTCTGGTCCTAGACTCCCCCACTATAGGAAACATCCTCTCCACATCCACTCTATCTGTGTCCTCTGGTCCTAGACTCCCCCACTATAGGAAACATCCTCTCCACATCCACTCTATCTGTGTCCTCTGGTCCTAGACTCCCCACTACAGGGAACATCCTCTCCATATCCACTCTATCTGTGTCCTCTGGTCCTAGACTCCCCCACTATAGGAAACATCCTCTCCACACCCACACCTTGTCCTTCTCCCAATCCTTCATCTTAACCAATGCCAAGCACACAGCTCATCTCCTGAAGATGGCACCAAGACTGCCCCCCCTCCCCCAACACTTCACTAACGCGTTCACCCTCGGTGTGAGGGAGTTTGTGTCCATCCCCACATTGGCTCGTTTCCTTTCATTCCGCCTGTGTTCCTTTGCAGGGGCAACGCGAGCAGGGCCGTGCAGCAGGTGAAGCAGGTCCTCCTGAGGGCCCTGAACCTCCAGCAGATCCCGCGAATCCACAGCGAGACGGCGACACAGCTGCGGTCCATGTGGCGAGCCCGGCTCCCGGTCACGACCCACGGCTCTGCCACGGCGGCAGGCAGCCCCCCAGGCAAGTGTGCAGGGACAGGGCTCGAGGGGGAGACCCGGAGCAGCCAGGAGCGGGAGAGAGGCAGGAGAAAATAATCGAGGGAGTCTAGGGCCAGAGGATACAGATAGAGTGGATGTGGAGTGGATGTTTCCTATAGTGGGGGAGACTGTGACCAGAGGGCACAGATAGAGTGGATGTGGAGTGGATGTTTCCTCTGGTGGGGGAGTCTAGGACCAGAGGACACAGATAGAGAGGATGTGGAGAGGATGTTTCCTATAGTGGGGGAGTCTAGGACCAGAGGGCACAGATAGAGTGGATGTGGAGAGGATGTTTCCTATAGTGGGGGAGTCTAGGACCAGAGGACACAGATAGAGTGGATGTGGAGAGGATGTTTCCTATAGTGGGGGAGTCTAGGACCAGAGGACACAGATAGAGAGGATGTGGAGAGGATGTTTCCTATAGTGGGGGAGTCTAGGACCAGAGGACACAGATAGAGTGGATGTGGAGTGGATGTTTCCTCTGGTGGGGGAGTCTAGGACCAGAGGACACAGATAGAGAGGATGTGGAGAGGATGTTTCCTATAGTGGGGGAGTCTAGGGCCAGAGGGCACAGATAGAGAGGATGTGGAGAGGATGTTTCCTATAGTGGGGGAGTCTAGGACCAGAGGGCACAGATAGAGTGGATGTGGAGAGGATGTTTCCTATAGTGGGGGAGTCTAGGACCAGAGGACACAGATAGAGTGGATGTGGAGAGGATGTTTCCTATAGTGGGGGAGTCTAGGACCAGAGGACACAGATAGAGAGGATGTGGAGAGGATGTTTCCTATAGTGGGGGAGTCTAGGACCAGAGGACACAGATAGAGTGGATGTGGAGAGGATGTTTCCTATAGTGGGGGAGTCTAGGACCAGAGGACACAGATAGAGTGGATGTGGAGAGGATGTTTTCTATAGTGGGGGAGTCTAGGACCAGAGGACACAGCCTCAGAATAGAGGGACATTAATTTAGAACAGAGATGAGGAGGAATTTCTATTGCCAGAGGAATTTATTGTCACAGACAGCTGTGGAGGCCAAGTTACCGGGTGCATCTAAAGGTTTCTGGATTAATAAGTTGCCCAAGGCTGAAGGCAGAATGGGACTGAGACGGAAAATAAGACGGGCATGATAGAATGACGGAAGCGATGGGCTGAATGGCCTAATCCCATCTCTTCTGGTCTTGTTAAAATCCCTTTCAGCCCATCGAGGCGCTGCGACTCACAGCAAGCTGAAACGCACTCCCAGCACACACAGCCTTCAGATCTATGCTCCACCCACACACCAGAGGCAACCCTGCCTTCCTGGGCATCACTGGAAACCAGAGCACCCAGGGGAATCCAGTGCAGTGACAGGGGGACCGTGCAAACTCAACGCACACACTGTCCAACTTCGGGACCGACCATGGGCAGCTGGGACTGAGGAACGGCGGCACTACCTACGGTATCGCTCCGACCCTCCATTCCCAATGTGTCATTCTCCAATCTTCTTTTTCAGCTGGGAACGGGACGCAATCTCAGACCGAAGAGACTGACGCCAGAACCAACGTGTCCACAACACCATCGTCACCGAGACGCTGCTGCCAAATGGCATCCCAGATCTCCCTCACAGGTAACAGTCTCTTTACCTCCGGGAGACCCCATGAAACAGTTCACAGAGTAACTCCGGGAATGAAAGGGTTATCGTACGAGCAGCATTTGTTGGCTCCTGGCATTCACTCACTGGAATCTAGAAGTAAGATGGGAGACCTCATTGAAATGATTCAACACTGAAAGGCCTTGATAGAGAGGATGTGGAGAGGATGTTTCCTATAGTGGGGGAGTCTAGGACCAGAGGACACAGATAGAGTGGATGTGGAGAGGATGTTTCCTATAGTGGGGGAGTCTAGGACCAGAGGACACAGATAGACGGGATGTGGAGACGATGTTTCCTATAGTGGGGGAGTCTAGGATCAGAGAACACAGATAGAGTGGATGTGGAGTGGATGTTTCCTATAGTGGGGGGTCTAGGATCAGAGAACACAGATAGAGTGGATGTGGAGAGGATGTTTCCTATAGTGGGGGAGTCTAGGACCAGAGGACACAGATAGAGTGGATGTGGAGAGGATGTTGACTATAGTGGGGGAGTCTAGGACCAGAGGACACAGATAGAGAGGATGTGGATGTGGAGAGGATGTTCCCTATAGTGGGGGAGACTAGGACAGAGGACACAGATAGAGTGGTAATGGAGAGGATGTTTCCTATAGTGGGGGAGTCTGGGACCAAAGGACACAGATAGAGTGGATGTGGAGAGGATATTTCCTGTAGTGGGGGAGTCTAGGACCAGAGGACACAGATAGAGTGGATGTGGAGAGGATGTTCCCTATAGTGGGGGAGACTAGGACAGAGGACACAGATAGGGTCGATATGGAGAGAATGTTTCCTATAGTGTGGGAGTCTGGGACCGGAGGACAGATAGAGTGGATGTGGAGAGGATGTTTCCTATTGTGGGGGAGTCGAGGACCAGGGGACACAAATAAAGTGGATGTGGAGAGGATGTTTCCTGTAGTGGGGTTGTCTAGGACCAGAGGACACAGATAGAGTGGATGTGGAGAGGATGTTTCCTATAGTGTGGAAATCTAGGACCAGAGGACACAGATAGAGTGGATGTGGAGAGGATGTTTCCTATAGTGGTGGAGTCTAGGACCAGAGGACACAGATAGAGTGGATGTGGACAGGATGTTTCCTATAGTGTGGGAGTCTAGGACCAGAGGACACAGATAGAGTGGATGTGGAGAGGATGTTTACTATAGTGTGGAAATCTAGGACCAGAGGACACAGATAGAGTGGATGTGGAGAGGATGTTTCCTATAGTGGGGGAGTCTAGGACCAGAGGACCCAGATATAGTGGATGTGGAGAGCACGTTTCCTATAGTGGGGGAGTGTAGGACCAGAGGACACTGATAGAGTGGATGTGGATAGGATGTTCCCTATAGTGGCGGAGACTAGGACAGAGGACACAGATAGGGTGGATATGGAGAGGATGTTTCCTATAGTGGGGGAGTCTAGGACCAGAGGACACAGATGGAGTCAATGTGGAGAGTATTTTCCCTATAGTGGGGGAGACTAGCACAGAGGACACAGATATAGTGGATGTGGAGAGCATGTTTCCTATAGTGGTGGAGTGTAGGACAAGAGGACACCGATAGAGTGGATGTGGAGAGGATGTTTCCTATAGTGGGGGAGTGTAGGACCAGAGACCACAGATAGAGCGAATGTGGAGATGATGTTTCCTATAGTGGGGAAGTCAAGGACCAGAGGACACATATAGAGTGGTTGTGGAGAGGATGTTTCCTATAGTGGGGGAGTCTGGGACCAGAGGACAAAGATAGAGTGGATGTGGAGAGGATGTTTCCTATTGTAGGGGAGTAGAGGACCAGAGGACACAAATAAAGTGGATGTGGAGAGGATTTTCCTATACTGAGGGTGTCTAAGACCAGAGGACACTGATGGAGTGGATGTGGAGATAATGTTTCCTATAGTGGGGCAGTCAAGGACCAGAGGACACAGATAGAGTGGAAGTGGAGAGGATGTTTCCTATAGTGGGGTGTCTAGGGCCAGAGGACACGGATAGAGTGGATGTGGAGAGGTTGTTTCCTATTGTAGGGGACTAGAGGACCAGAGGACACAAATAAAGTGGATGTGGAGAGGATTTTCCTATACTGAGGGTGTCTAAGACCAGAGGACACTAATAGAGTGGATGTGCAGAGGATGATTCCGGTAGTGGGGAATCTAGGACCAGAGGACACAGATACTGAGGATGTGGAGAGTATGTTTCCTATAGAGGGTGGGTCTGGGACCAGAGGACACAGACTGAGTGGATGTGGAGAGGATGTTTCCTATAGTGAGCGAGTGTAGGACCGGAGGACACCGATAGAGTGGATGTGGAGAGGATGTTTCCAATTGTGGGGGAGTGTAGGACCAGAGGACACAGATAGAGCGAATGTGCAGATAATGTTTCCTATAGTGGGGGAGTCAAGGACCAGAGGACACATATAGAGTGGTTGTGGAGAGGAAGTTTCCTATAGTGGGGGAGTGGACCAGAGGGCACAAATAGAGTGGATGTGGAGAGGATGTTTCCTATAGTGTGGATATCTAGGACCAGTGGACACAGATAGAGAGGATGTGGAGAGGATGTTTCCTATAGTGGGGGAGTCTAGGACCAGAGGACACGGATAGACTGGATGTGCAGTGGATGTTTCCTATAGTGGGGGAGTCTAGGACCAGAGGACACAGATAGAGTGGATGTGGAGAGGATGTTTCCTATAGTGTGGAAATCTAGGACCAGAGGACACAGATAGAGAGGATGTGGAGAGGATGCTTCCTATAGTGGGGGAGTCTAGGACCAGAGGACATAGATAGAGTGGACGTGGAGAGGATGTTTCCTATAGTGGGGGAGTCCAGGACCAGAGGACACAGATAGAGTGGATGTGGAGAGGATGTTTCCTTTAGTGGGGGAGTGTAGGACCAGAGGACACCGATAGAGTGGATGTGGAGAGGATGTTTCCAATAGTGGGGGAGTCTAGGACCAGAGGACACAGATGGAGTCGATGTGGAGAGGATGTTTCCTATAGTGGGGAGTCTAGGATCAGAGCACACAGATAGAGTGTATGTGGAGAGGAAGTTTCCTTTAGTGGGGGAGTCTAGGGACAGTGGACACAGATAGAGTGGATGTGGAGTGGATGTTTCCTATAGTGGGGGAGTCTGGGACCAGAGGGCACATATAGAGTGTATCTGGAGAGGAAGTTTCCTGTAGTGGGGAGTCTAGGATCAGAGGACACAGATAGAGTGGATGTGGATGTGGAGAGGATGTTCCCTATAGTGGAGGAGAATAGGACAGAGGACACAGATATAGTGGATGTGGAGAGTATGTTTCCTATAGTGGCGTAGTGTAGGACCAGAAAACACCGATAGAGTGGATGTGGAGTGGATGTTTCCAATAGTGGGGGAGTCTAGGACCAGAGGACACATATAGAGTAGATTTGGAGAGTATGTTTCCTATAGTGGGGGAGGGTAGGACCAGAGGACACCAATAGAGTGGATGTGGAGAGGATGTTTCCTGTAGTGGAAGAGTCTTGGACCAGTGGACACAGATACAGTGGATGTGGAGAGGATGTTTCCTATAGTGAGGGAGTCTAGGACCAGAGGACACAGATAGTGTGGATGTGGAGAGGATGTTTCCTATAGTGGGGGAGTCTACGACCAGAGGACACAGATAGGGTGCATATGGAGAGGATATTTCCTATTGTGGGGGAGTTTAGGACCAGAGGACACAGATGGAGTCAATGTGGTGAGGATGTTCCCTATAGTAGGGGAGACTAGCACAGAGGACACAGATAGAGTGGTTATGGAGAGGATGTTTCCTATAGTGGGGGAGTCTGGGACCAGAGGACACAGATGGAGTGGATGTGGAGAGGATATTTCCTATAGTGTGGGCTCTAGGACCAGAGGACACAGATATAGTGGATGTGGAGAATATGTTTCCTATAGTGGGGGAGTGTAGGACCAGTGGACATCGATAGAGTGGATGTGGATTGGATGTTTCCTATACTGGGGGAGTCAATGGATAAGAGGACACAGATAGAGTGGAAGTGGAGAGGATTTGTCCTATTCTGGGGGAGTCTGGGACCAGAGGACAAAGACAGAGTGAATGTGGAGAGGTTGTTTCCTATTGTAGGGGAGCCTAGGACCAGAGGACACAGATAGAGTGGATGTGGAGAGGATGTTTCCTGTAGTGGGGGAGTCTAGGACCAGAGGACACAGACAGAGTGGATGTGGAGAGGATGTTTCCTATAGTGGGGGAGTCTAGGACCAGAGGACACAGATAGAGTGGATGTGCAGAGGATGTTTCCTATAGTGGGTGAGTCTAGGACCAGAGGACACAGATAGAGTGGATGTGGAGAGGATGTTTCCTATAGTGGGGGAGTCTAGGACCAGAGAACACAGATAGAGTGGATGTGGAGAGGATGTTTCCTATAGTGGGTGAGTCTGGGACCAGAGGACACAGACTGAGTGGATGTGGAGAGGATGTTTCCTATAGTGAGCGAGTGTAGGACCGGGGGACACAGATAGAGCGAATGTGCAGATAATGTTTCCTATAGTGGGGGAGTCAAGGACCAGAGGACACATATAGAGTGGTTGTGGAGAGGAAGTTTCCTATAGTGGGGGAGTGGACCAGAGGGCACAAATAGAGTGGATGTGGAGAGGATGTTTCCTATAGTGTGGATATCTAGGACCAGTGGACACAGATAGAGAGGATGTGGAGAGGATGTTTCCTATAGTGGGGGAGTCTAGGACCAGAGGACACGGATAGACTGGGTATGCAGAGGATGTTTCCTATAGTGGGGGAGTCTAGGACCAGAGGACACAGATAGAGTGGATGTGGAGAGGATGTTTCCTATAGTTTGGAAATCTAGGACCAGAGGACACAGATAGAGAGGATGTGGAGAGGATGTTTCCTTTAGTGGGGGAGTGTAGGACCAGAGGACACCGATAGAGTGGATGTGGAGAGGATGTTTCCAATAGTGGGGGAGTCTAGGACCAGAGGACACAGATGGAGTCGATGTGGAGAGGATGTTTCCTATAGTGGGGAGTCTAGGATCAGAGCACACAGATAGAGTGTATGTGGAGAGGAAGTTTCCTTTAGTGGGGGAGTCTAGGGACAGTGGACACAGATAGAGTGGATGTGGAGTGGATGTTTCCTATAGTGGGGGAGTCTGGGACCAGAGGGCACATATAGAGTGTATCTGGAGAGGAAGTTTCCTGTAGTGGGGAGTCTAGGATCAGAGGACACAGATAGAGTGGATGTGGATGTGGAGAGGATGTTCCCTATAGTGGAGGAGAATAGGACAGAGGACACAGATATAGTGGATGTGGAGAGTATGTTTCCTATAGTGGCGTAGTGTAGGACCAGAAAACACCGATAGAGTGGATGTGGAGTGGATGTTTCCAATAGTGGGGGAGTCTAGGACCAGAGGACACATATAGAGTAGATTTGGAGAGTATGTTTCCTATAGTGGGGGAGGGTAGGACCAGAGGACACCAATAGAGTGGATGTGGAGAGGATGTTTCCTGTAGTGGAAGAGTCTTGGACCAGTGGACACAGATACAGTGGATGTGGAGAGGATGTTTCCTATAGTGAGGGAGTCTAGGACCAGAGGACACAGATAGTGTGGATGTGGAGAGGATGTTTCCTATAGTGGGGGAGTCTACGACCAGAGGACACAGATAGGGTGCATATGGAGAGGATATTTCCTATTGTGGGGGAGTTTAGGACCAGAGGACACAGATGGAGTCAATGTGGTGAGGATGTTCCCTATAGTAGGGGAGACTAGCACAGAGGACACAGATAGAGTGGTTATGGAGAGGATGTTTCCTATAGTGGGGGAGTCTGGGACCAGAGGACACAGATGGAGTGGATGTGGAGAGGATATTTCCTATAGTGTGGGCTCTAGGACCAGAGGACACAGATATAGTGGATGTGGAGAATATGTTTCCTATAGTGGGGGAGTGTAGGACCAGTGGACATCGATAGAGTGGATGTGGATTGGATGTTTCCTATACTGGGGGAGTCAATGGATAAGAGGACACAGATAGAGTGGAAGTGGAGAGGATTTGTCCTATTCTGGGGGAGTCTGGGACCAGAGGACAAAGACAGAGTGAATGTGGAGAGGTTGTTTCCTATTGTAGGGGAGCCTAGGACCAGAGGACACAGATAGAGTGGATGTGGAGAGGATGTTTCCTGTAGTGGGGGAGTCTAGGACCAGAGGACACAGACAGAGTGGATGTGGAGAGGATGTTTCCTATAGTGGGGGAGTCTAGGACCAGAGGACACAGATAGAGTGGATGTGCAGAGGATGTTTCCTATAGTGGGTGAGTCTAGGACCAGAGGACACAGATAGAGTGGATGTGGAGAGGATGTTTCCTATAGTGGGGGAGTCTAGGACCAGAGAACACAGATAGAGTGGATGTGGAGAGGATGTTTCCTATAGTGGGTGAGTCTGGGACCAGAGGACACAGACTGAGTGGATGTGGAGAGGATGTTTCCTATAGTGAGCGAGTGTAGGACCGGGGGACACAGATAGAGCGAATGTGCAGATAATGTTTCCTATAGTGGGGGAGTCAAGGACCAGAGGACACATATAGAGTGGTTGTGGAGAGGAAGTTTCCTATAGTGGGGGAGTGGACCAGAGGGCACAAATAGAGTGGATGTGGAGAGGATGTTTCCTATAGTGTGGATATCTAGGACCAGTGGACACAGATAGAGAGGATGTGGAGAGGATGTTTCCTATAGTGGGGGAGTCTAGGACCAGAGGACACGGATAGACTGGGTATGCAGAGGATGTTTCCTATAGTGGGGGAGTCTAGGACCAGAGGACACAGATAGAGTGGATGTGGAGAGGATGTTTCCTATAGTGTGGAAATCTAGGACCAGAGGACACAGATAGAGAGGATGTGGAGAGGATGCTTCCTATAGTGGGGGAGTCTAGGACCAGAGGACATAGATAGAGTGGACGTGGAGAGGATGTTTCCTATAGTGGGGGAGTCCAGGACCAGAGGACACAGATAGAGTGGATGTGGAGAGGATGTTTCCTTTAGTGGGGGAGTGTAGGACCAGAGGACACCGAAAGAGTGGATGTGGAGTGGATGTTTCCTATAGTGGGGGAGTCTGGGACCAGAGGGCACATATAGAGTGTATCTGGAGAGGAAGTTTCCTGTAGTGGGGAGTCTAGGATCAGAGGACACAGATAGAGTGGATGTGGATGTGGAGAGGATGTTCCCTATAGTGGAGGAGACTAGGACAGAGGACACAGATATAGTGGATGTGGAGAGTATGTTTCCTATAGTGGCGTAGTGTAGGACCAGAGGACACCGATAGAGTGGATGTGGAGTGGATGTTTCCAATAGTGGGGGAGTCTAGGACCAGAGGACACAGATGGAGTCGATGTGGAGAGGATGTTTCCTATAGTGGGGAGTCTAGGATCAGAGCACACAGATAGAGTGTATGTGGAGAGGAAGTTTCCTTTAGTGGGGGAGTCTAGGGACAGTGGACACAGATAGAGTGGATGTGGAATGGATGTTTCCTATAGTGGGGGAGTCTGGGACCAGAGGGCACATATAGAGTGTATCTGGAGAGGAAGTTTCCTGTAGTGGGGAGTCTAGGATCAGAGGACACAGATAGAGTGGATGTGGATGTGGAGAGGATGTTCCCTATAGTGGAGGAGACTAGGACAGAGGACACAGATATAGTGGATGTGGAGAGTATGTTTCCTATAGTGGCGTAGTGTAGGACCAGAGGACACCGATAGAGTGGATGTGGAGTGGATGTTTCCAATAGTGGGGGAGTCTAGGACCAGAGGACACAGATGGAGTCGATGTGGAGAGGATGTTTCCTATAGTGGGGAGTCTAGGATCAGAGCACACAGATAGAGTGTATGTGGAGAGGAAGTTTCCTTTAGTGGGGGAGTCTAGGGACAGTGGACACAGATAGAGTGGATGTGGAGAGGATATTTCCTATAGTGCGGGAGTCTAGGACCACAGGACACATATAGAGTAGATTTGGAGAGTATGTTTCCTATAGTGGGGGAGAGTAGGACCAGAGGACACCAATAGAGTGGATGTGGAGAGGATGTTTCCTGTAGTGGAAGAGTCTTGGACCAGTGGACACAGATACAGTGGATGTGGAGAGGATGTTTCCTATAGTGAGGGAGTCTAGGACCAGAGGACACAGATAGTGTGGATGTGGAGAGGATGTTTCCTATAGTGGGGGAGTCTACGACCAGAGGACACAGATAGGGTGCATATGGAGAGGATATTTCCTATTGTGGGGGAGTTTAGGACCAGAGGACACAGATGGAGTCAATGTGGTGAGGATGTTCCCTATAGTGGGGGAGACTAGCACAGAGGACACAGATAGAGTGGTTATGGAGAGGATGTTTCCTATAGTGGGGGAGTCTGGGACCAGAGGACACAGATAGAGTGGATGTGGAGAGGATATTTCCTATAGTGTGGGTCTCTAGGACCAGAGGACACAGATATAGTGGATGTGGAGAATATGTTTCCTATAGTGGGGGAGTGTAGGACCAGTGGACATCGATAGAGTGGATGTGGATTGGATGTTTCCTATACTGGGGGAGTCAATGGATAAGAGGACACAGATAGAGTGGAAGTGGAGAGGATTTGTCCTATTCTGGGGGAGTCTGGGACCAGAGGACAAAGACAGAGTGAATGTGGAGAGGTTGTTTCCTATTGTAGGGGAGCCTAGGACCAGAGTACACAGATAGAGTGGATGAGGAGAGGAAGTTTCCTGTAGTGGGGATGTCGAGGATCAGTGGACACATATAGTGTGGATGTGGAGAGGATGTTGACTATAGTGGGGAGTGAAGGATCAGAGGACACAGTTAGAGTGGATGTGGAGAGGATGTTTCCTATAGTGGTGGAGTGTAGGACAAGAGGACACCGATAGAGTGGATGTGGAGAGGATGTTTCCTATATTGGGGGAGTGTAGGACCAGAGAACACAGATAGAGCGAATGTGGAGATAATGTTTCCTATAGTGGGGCAGTCAAGGACCAGAGGACACATATAGAGTGGTTGTGGAGAGGATGTTTACTATAGTGGGGGAGTCTGGGACCAGAGGACACAGATAGATTGAATGTGGAGAGGATGATTCCTATTGTAGGCGGGCCGAGGACCAGAGGACACAGATAGAGTGATTGTGGAGAGGAAGTTTCCTGTAGTGGGGCGTCTAGGGTCAGAGGACACAGATAGAGTGGATGTGGATGTGGAGAGGATGTTCCCTATAGTGGGGGAGACTAGGACAGAGGACACAGATAGAGTGAATGTGGAGAGGATGTTTCCTATTGTAGGGGAGTAGAGGACATGAGGACACAAATAAAGTGGATGTGGAGAGGATGTTTCCTACATTGGGGGAGTGTAGGACCACAGGACACCGATGGAGTGGATCTGGAGAGGATGTTTCCAATTGTGGGGGAGTGTAGGACCAGAGGACACAGATAGAGTGACTGTGGAGATAATGTTTCCTGTACTGGGGGAGTCAAGGACCAGAGGACACATATAGAGTGGTTGTGGAGAGGATGTTTCCTATAGTGGGGGAGTCTAGGACCAGAGGACACAGATATACTGGATGTGGAAAACATGTTTCCTATACTGGTGAAGTCTACTTCCAGATGACACAAATAGAGTGGATGAGGATAGGATGTTTCCTATAGTGGGGGAGTCTAGGACCAGAGGACACAGATGGAGTCAATGTGGAGAGTATTTTCTCTATAGTGGGGGAGACTAGCACCGAGGACACAGATATAGTGGATGTGGAGAACATGTTTCCTATACTGGTGGAGTGTAGGACAAGAGGACACCGATAGAGTGGATGTGGAGAGGATGTTTCCTATAGTGGGGGAGTGTAGGACCAGAGGACACAGATAGAGCGAATGTGGAGATAATGTTTCCTATTGTAGGCGGGCCGAGGACCAGAGGACACAGATAGAGTGATTGTGGAGAGGAAGTTTCCTGTAGTGGGGCGTCTAGGATCAGAGGACACAGATAGAGTGGATGTGGATGTGGAGAGGATGTTCCCTATAGTGGGGGAGACTGGGACAGAGGACACAGACAGAGTGGCTATGGAGAGGATGTTTCCTATAGTGGGGGAGTCTAGGACCAGAGGACACAGATAGAGTGGATGTGGAGAGGATGTTTCCTATAGTGTGGAAATCTAGGACCAGAGGACACAGATAGAGTGGATGTGGATGTGGAGAGGATGTTCCCTATAGTGGAGGAGACTAGGACAGAGGACACAGATATAGTGGATGTGGAGAGTATGTTTCCTATAGTGGCGTAGTGTAGGACCAGAGGACACCGATAGAGTGGATGTGGAGTGGATGTTTCCAATAGTGGGGGAGTCTAGGACCAGAGGACACAGATGGAGTCGATGTGGAGAGGATGTTTCCTATAGTGGGGAGTCTAGGATCAGAGCACACAGATAGAGTGTATGTGGAGAGGAAGTTTCCTTTAGTGGGGGAGTCTAGGGACAGTGGACACAGATAGAGTGGATGTGGAATGGATGTTTCCTATAGTGGGGGAGTCTGGGACCAGAGGGCACATATAGAGTGTATCTGGAGAGGAAGTTTCCTGTAGTGGGGAGTCTAGGATCAGAGGACACAGATAGAGTGGATGTGTATGTGGAGAGGATGTTCCCTATAGTGGAGGAGACTAGGACAGAGGACACAGATATAGTGGATGTGGAGAGTATGTTTCCTATAGTGGCGTAGTGTAGGACCAGAGGACACCGATAGAGTGGATGTGGAGTGGATGTTTCCAATAGTGGGGGAGTCTAGGACCAGAGGACACAGATGGAGTCGATGTGGAGAGGATGTTTCCTATAGTGGGGAGTCTAGGATCAGAGCACACAGATAGAGTGTATGTGGAGAGGAAGTTTCCTTTAGTGGGGGAGTCTAGGGACAGTGGACACAGATAGAGTGGATGTGGAGAGGATATTTCCTATAGTGCGGGAGTCTAGGACCACAGGACACATATAGAGTAGATTTGGAGAGTATGTTTCCTATAGTGGGGGAGAGTAGGACCAGAGGACACCAATAGAGTGGATGTGGAGAGGATGTTTCCTGTAGTGGAAGAGTCTTGGACCAGTGGACACAGATACAGTGGATGTGGAGAGGATGTTTCCTATAGTGAGGGAGTCTAGGACCAGAGGACACAGATAGTGTGGATGTGGAGAGGATGTTTCCTATAGTGGGGGAGTCTACGACCAGAGGACACAGATAGGGTGCATATGGAGAGGATATTTCCTATTGTGGGGGAGTTTAGGACCAGAGGACACAGATGGAGTCAATGTGGTGAGGATGTTCCCTATAGTGGGGGAGACTAGCACAGAGGACACAGATAGAGTGGTTATGGAGAGGATGTTTCCTATAGTGGGGGAGTCTGGGACCAGAGGACACAGATAGAGTGGATGTGGAGAGGATATTTCCTATAGTGTGGGTCTCTAGGACCAGAGGACACAGATATAGTGGATGTGGAGAATATGTTTCCTATAGTGGGGGAGTGTAGGACCAGTGGACATCGATAGAGTGGATGTGGATTGGATGTTTCCTATACTGGGGGAGTCAATGGATAAGAGGACACAGATAGAGTGGAAGTGGAGAGGATTTGTCCTATTCTGGGGGAGTCTGGGACCAGAGGACAAAGACAGAGTGAATGTGGAGAGGTTGTTTCCTATTGTAGGGGAGCCTAGGACCAGAGAACACAGATAGAGTGGATGAGGAGAGGAAGTTTCCTGTAGTGGGGATGTCGAGGATCAGTGGACACATATAGTGTGGATGTGGAGAGGATGTTGACTATAGTGGGGAGTGAAGGATCAGAGGACACAGTTAGAGTGGATGTGGAGAGGATGTTTCCTATACTGGGGAGTGTAGGATCAGAGGACACAGTTAGAGTGGATGTGGAGAGGATGTTTCCTATAGTGGGGTGTCTAGGACCAGAGGACACAGATACAGTGAATGTGGAGAGGATGTTTCCTTTTGTAGGGGAGTAGAGGACATGAGGACACAAATAAAGTGGATGTGGAGAGGATGTTTCCTACATTGGGGGAGTGTAGGACCACAGGACACCGATGGAGTGGATCTGGAGAGGATGTTTCCAATTGTGGGGGAGTGTAGGACCAGAGGACACAGATAGAGTGACTGTGGAGATAATGTTTCCTGTAGTGGGGGAGTCAAGGACCAGAGGACACATATAGAGTGGTTGTGGAGAGGATGTTTCCTATAGTGGGGGAGTCTAGGACCAGAGGACACAGATATACTGGATGTGGAAAACATGTTTCCTATACTGGTGAAGTCTACTTCCAGATGACACAAATAGAGTGGATGAGGATAGGATGTTCCCTATAGTGGGGGAGACTAGGACAGAGGACACAGATAGGGTGGATATGGAGAGGATGTTTCCTATAGTGGGGGAGTCTAGGACCAGAGGACACAGATGGAGTCAATGTGGAGAGTATTTTCTCTATAGTGGGGGAGACTAGCACCGAGGACACAGATATAGTGGATGTGGAGAACATGTTTCCTATACTGGTGGTGTGTAGGACAAGAGGACCGATAGAGTGGATGTGGAGAGGATGTTTCCTATAGTGGGGGAGTGTAGGACCAGAGGACACAGATAGAGCGAATGTGGAGATAATGTTTCCTATTGTAGGCGGGCCGAGGACCAGAGGACACAGATAGAGTGATTGTGGAGAGGAAGTTTCCTGTAGTGGGGCGTCTAGGATCAGAGGACACAGATAGAGTGGATGTGGATGTGGAGAGGATGTTCCCTATAGTGGGGGAGACTGGGACAGAGGACACAGACAGAGTGGCTATGGAGAGGATGTTTCCTATAGTGGGGGAGTCTCGGACCAGAGGACACAGAAAGAGTGGATGTGGAGATGATATTTCCTATAGTGGGGGACTCTAAGACCAGAGGACACAGATATAGTGGATGTGGAGAGTATGTTTCCTATAATGGGGGAGTGTAGGACCAGAGGACACCGATAGAGTGGATGTGGAGTGGATGTTTCCTCTGGTGGGGGAGAATAGGACCAGAGGACACTGATGGAGTCGATGTGGAAAGGATGTTTCCTATAGTGGGGGAGTCTGGACCAGATGACACAGATAGAGTGGATCTGGAGAGGATGTTTCCTATAGTGCGGGAGTCTAGGACCAGAGGACACAGATAGAGTGGATTTGGAGAGAATGTTTCCTATACTGGGGAGTGTAGGATCAGAGGACACAGATAGAGTGGATGTGGAGAGGATGTTTCCTATAGTGGGGTGTCTAGGACCAGAGGACACAGATAGAGTGAATGTGGAGAGGATGTTTCCTATTGTAGGGGAGTAGAGGACATGAGGACACAAATAAAGTGGATGTGGAGAGGATGTTTCCTATACTGAGGGTGTCTAAGACCAGAGGACACAGATATAGTGGATGTGGAGGGTATGTTTCCTATATTGGGGGAGTGTAGGACCACAGGACACCGATGGAGTGGATGTGGAGAGGATGTTTCCAATTGTGGGGGAGCGTAGGACCAGAGGACACAGATAGAGTGACTGTGGAGATAATGTTTCCTGTAGTGGGGGAGTCTAGGGACAGTGGACACAGATAGAGTGGATGTGGAGAGGATATTTCCTATAGTGCGGGAGTCTAGGACCACAGGACACATATAGAGTAGATTTGGAGAGTATGTTTCCTATAGTGGGGGAGAGTAGGACCAGAGGACACCAATAGAGTGGATGTGGAGAGGATGTTTCCTGTAGTGGAAGAGTCTTGGACCAGTGGACACAGATACAGTGGATGTGGAGAGGATGTTTCCTATAGTGAGGGAGTCTAGGACCAGAGGACACAGATAGTGTGGATGTGGAGAGGATGTTTCCTATAGTGGGGGAGTCTACGACCAGAGGACACAGATAGGGTGCATATGGAGAGGATATTTCCTATTGTGGGGGAGTCTAGGACCAGAGGACACAGATGGAGTCAATGTGGAGAGGATGTTTCCTATAGTGGGGGAGACTAGCACAGAGGACACAGATAGAGTGGTTATGGAGAGGATGTTTCCTATAGTGGGGGAGTCTGGGACCAGAGGACACAGATAGAGTGGATGTGGAGAGGATATTTCCTATAGTGTGGGTCTCTAGGACCAGAGGACACAGATATAGTGGATGTGGAGAATATGTTTCCTATAGTGGGGGAGTGTAGGACCAGTGGACATCGATAGATTGGATGTGGATTGGATGTTTCCTATACTTGGGGAGTCAATGGATAAGAGGACACAGATAGAGTGGAAGTGGAGAGGATTTGTCCTATTGTGGGGGAGTCTGGGACCAGAGGACACAGACAGAGTGAATGTGGAGAGGTTGTTTCCTAGTGTAGGGGAGCCTAGGATCCCCACAGATAGAGTGGATGAGGAGAGGAAGTTTCCTGTAGTGGGGATGTCGAGGATCAGTGGACACATATAGTGTGGATGTGGAGAGGATGTTGACTATAGTGGGGAGTGTAGGATCAGAGGACACAGTTAGAGTGGATGTTGAGAGGATGTTTCCTATAGTGGGGGAGACTAGGACAGAGGACACAGATCGGGTGGATATGGAGAGTATGTTTCCTATATTGGGGAGTCTAGGATCAGAGGACACAGATAGAGTGGATGTGGAAAGGATGTTCCCAATAGTTGGGGAGATTAGGACAGAGGACACAGATAGGGTGGATATGGAGAGGATGTTTCCTATATTGGGGTAGTGTAGGACAAGAAGACACAGATAGAGCGAATGTGGAGATAATGTTTCCTATAGTGGGGCAGTCAAGGACCAGAGGACACATATAGAGTGGTTGTGGAGAGGATGTTTCCTATAGTGGGGGAGACTGTGACCAGAGGACACATATAGAGTGGTTGTGGAGAGGATGTTTCCTATATTCGGGAGTCTAGGATCAGAGGTCACAGATAGAGTGGATGTGGATGTGCAGAGGATGTTCCCTATAGTGGAGGAGACTAGGACAGAGGACACAGATATAGTGAATGTGGAGAGTATGTTTCCTATAGTGGGGGAGAGTAGGACCAGAGGACACCAATAGAGTGGATGTGGAGAGGATGTTTCCTGTAGTGGAAGAGTCTTGGACCAGTGGACACAGATACAGTGGATGTGGAGAGGATGTTTCCTATAGTGAGGGAGTCTAGGACCAGAGGACACAGATAGTGTGGATGTGGAGAGGATGTTTCCTATAGTGGGGGAGTCTACGACCAGAGGACACAGATAGGGTGCATATGGAGAGGATATTTCCTATTGTGGGGGAGTCTAGGACCAGAGGACACAGATGGAGTCAATGTGGAGAGGATGTTTCCTATAGTGGGGGAGACTAGCACAGAGGACACAGATAGAGTGGTTATGGAGAGGATGTTTCCTATAGTGGGGGAGTCTGGGACCAGAGGACACAGATAGAGTGGATGTGGAGAGGATATTTCCTATAGTGTGGGTCTCTAGGACCAGAGGACACAGATATAGTGGATGTGGAGAATATGTTTCCTATAGTGGGGGAGTGTAGGACCAGTGGACATCGATAGAGTGGATGTGGATTGGATGTTTCCTATACTGGGGGAGTCAATGGATAAGAGGACACAGATAGAGTGGAAGTGGAGAGGATTTGTCCTATTGTGGGGATGTCTGGGACCAGAGGACACAGACAGAGTGAATGTGGAGAGGTTGTTTCCTATTGTAGGGGAGCCTAGGACCAGAGGACACAGATAGAGTGGATGAGGAGAGTAAGTTTCCTGTAGTGGGGATGTCGAGGATCAGTGGACACATATAGTGTGGATGTGGAGAGGTAGTTGACTATAGTGGGGTGTCTAGGACCAGAGGACACAGATAGAGTTAATGTGGAGAGGATGTTTCCTATTGTAGGGGAGTAGAGGACATGAGGACACAAATAAAGTGGATGTGGAGAGGATGTTTCCTATACTGAGGGTGTCTAAGACCAGAGGACACTGATAGAGTGGATGTGGAGAGCATATTTCCTATAGTGCGGGTCTCTAGGACCAGAGGACACAGATATAGTGGATGTGGAGGGTATGTTTCCTATAGTGGGGGAGTGTAGGACCAGAGGACACCGATGGGGTGGATGTGGAGAGGATGTTTCCTATAGTGGGGGAGTCTAGGACCAGAGGACACAGATAGAGTGGTTGTGGAGAGGATGTTGCCTATAGTGGGGGAGTCTAGGACCAGAGGACACAGATATAGTGGATGTGGAAAACATGTTTCCTATACTGGTGAAGTCTACTTCCAGATGTCACAAATAGAGTGGATGTGGATAGGATGTTTCCTATTGTAGGGGAGTAGAGGACATGAGGACACAAATAAAGTGGATGTGGAGAGGATGTTTCCTATACTGAGGGTGTCTAAGACCAGAGGACACAGATATAGTGGATGTGGAGGGTATGTTTCCTATATTGGGGGAGTGTAGGACCACAGGACACCGATGGAGTGGATGTGGAGAGGATGTTTCCAATTGTGGGGGAGCGTAGGACCAGAGGACACAGATAGAGTGACTGTGGAGATAATGTTTCCTGTAGTGGGGGAGTCTAGGGACAGTGGACACAGATAGAGTGGATGTGGAGAGGATATTTCCTATAGTGCGGGAGTCTAGGACCACAGGACACATATAGAGTAGATTTGGAGAGTATGTTTCCTATAGTGGGGGAGAGTAGTACCAGAGGACACCAATAGAGTGGATGTGGAGAGGATGTTTCCTGTAGTGGAAGAGTCTTGGACCAGTGGACACAGATACAGTGGATGTGGAGAGGATGTTTCCTATAGTGAGGGAGTCTAGGACCAGAGGACACAGATAGTGTGGATGTGGAGAGGATGTTTCCTATAGTGGGGGAGTCTACGACCAGAGGACACAGATAGGGTGCATATGGAGAGGATATTTCCTATTGTGGGGGAGTCTAGGACCAGAGGACACAGATGGAGTCAATGTGGAGAGGATGTTTCCTATAGTGGGGGAGACTAGCACAGAGGACACAGATAGAGTGGTTATGGAGAGGATGTTTCCTATAGTGGGGGAGTCTGGGACCAGAGGACACAGATAGAGTGGATGTGGAGAGGATATTTCCTATAGTGTGGGTCTCTAGGACCAGAGGACACAGATATAGTGGATGTGGAGAATATGTTTCCTATAGTGGGGGAGTGTAGGACCAGTGGACATCGATAGATTGGATGTGGATTGGATGTTTCCTATACTTGGGGAGTCAATGGATAAGAGGACACAGATAGAGTGGAAGTGGAGAGGATTTGTCCTATTGTGGGGGAGTCTGGGACCAGAGGACACAGACAGAGTGAATGTGGAGAGGTTGTTTCCTAGTGTAGGGGAGCCTAGGATCCCCACAGATAGAGTGGATGAGGAGAGGAAGTTTCCTGTAGTGGGGATGTCGAGGATCAGTGGACACATATAGTGTGGATGTGGAGAGGATGTTGACTATAGTGGGGAGTGTAGGATCAGAGGACACAGTTAGAGTGGATGTTGAGAGGATGTTTCCTATAGTGGGGGAGACTAGGACAGAGGACACAGATCGGGTGGATATGGAGAGTATGTTTCCTATATTGGGGAGTCTAGGATCAGAGGACACAGATAGAGTGGATGTGGAAAGGATGTTCCCAATAGTTGGGGAGATTAGGACAGAGGACACAGATAGGGTGGATATGGAGAGGATGTTTCCTATATTGGGGTAGTGTAGGACAAGAAGACACAGATAGAGCGAATGTGGAGATAATGTTTCCTATAGTGGGGCAGTCAAGGACCAGAGGACACATATAGAGTGGTTGTGGAGAGGATGTTTCCTATAGTGGGGGAGACTGTGACCAGAGGACACATATAGAGTGGTTGTGGAGAGGATGTTTCCTATATTCGGGAGTCTAGGATCAGAGGTCACAGATAGAGTGGATGTGGATGTGCAGAGGATGTTCCCTATAGTGGAGGAGACTAGGACAGAGGACACAGATATAGTGAATGTGGAGAGTATGTTTCCTATAGTGGGGGAGAGTAGGAGCAGAGGACACCAATAGAGTGGATGTGGAGAGGATGTTTCCTGTAGTGGAAGAGTCTTGGACCAGTGGACACAGATACAGTGGATGTGGAGAGGATGTTTCCTATAGTGAGGGAGTCTAGGACCAGAGGACACAGATAGTGTGGATGTGGAGAGGATGTTTCCTATAGTGGGGGAGTCTACGACCAGAGGACACAGATAGGGTGCATATGGAGAGGATATTTCCTATTGTGGGGGAGTCTAGGACCAGAGGACACAGATGGAGTCAATGTGGAGAGGATGTTTCCTATAGTGGGGGAGACTAGCACAGAGGACACAGATAGAGTGGTTATGGAGAGGATGTTTCCTATAGTGGGGGAGTCTGGGACCAGAGGACACAGATAGAGTGGATGTGGAGAGGATATTTCCTATAGTGTGGGTCTCTAGGACCAGAGGACACAGATATAGTGGATGTGGAGAATATGTTTCCTATAGTGGGGGAGTGTAGGACCAGTGGACATCGATAGAGTGGATGTGGATTGGATGTTTCCTATACTGGGGGAGTCAATGGTTAAGAGGACACAGATAGAGTGGAAGTGGAGAGGATTTGTCCTATTTTGGGGATGTCTGGGACCAGAGGACACAGACAGAGTGAATGTGGAGAGGTTGTTTCCTATTGTAGGGGAGCCTAGGACCAGAGGACACAGATAGAGTGGATGAGGAGAGTAAGTTTCCTGTAGTGGGGATGTCGAGGATCAGTGGACACATATAGTGTGGATGTGGAGAGGTTGTTGACTATAGTGGGGTGTCTAGGACCAGAGGACACAGATAGAGTTAATGTGGAGAGGATGTTTCCTATTGTAGGGGAGTAGAGGACATGAGGACACAAATAAAGTGGATGTGGAGAGGATGTTTCCTATACTGAGGGTGTCTAAGACCAGAGGACACTGATAGAGTGGATGTGGAGAGCATATTTCCTATAGTGCGGGTCTCTAGGACCAGAGGACACAGATATAGTGGATGTGGAGGGTATGTTTCCTATAGTGGGGGAGTGTAGGACCAGAGGACACCGATGGGGTGGATGTGGAGAGGATGTTTCCTATAGTGGGGGAGTCTAGGACCAGAGGACACAGATAGAGTGGTTGTGGAGAGGATGTTGCCTATAGTGGGGGAGTCTAGGACCAGAGGACACAGATATAGTGGATGTGGAAAACATGTTTCCTATACTGGTGAAGTCTACTTCCAGATGTCACAAATAGAGTGGATGTGGATAGGATGTTCTCTATAGTGGGGGAGACTAGGACAGAGGGCACAGATAGGGTGGATATGGAGAGGATGTTTCCTATAGTGGGGGAGTCTAGGACCAGAGGACACAGATGGAGTCAATGTCGAGAGTATTTTCCCTATAGTGAGGGAGACTAGCACAGGGGACACAGATATAGTGGATGTGGAGAGCATGTTTCCTATAGTGGTGGAGTGTAGGACCAGAGGACACCGATAGAGTGGATGTGGAGTGGATGTTTCCTATAGTGGGGGAGTCTAGGACCAGAGGACACAGATGGAGTCGATGTGGAGAGGATGTTTCCTATAGTGGGGACTCTAGGATCAGAGCACACAGATAGAGTGTATGTGGAGAGGAAGTTTCCTTTAGTGGGGGAGTCTAGGGACAGTGGACACAGATAGAGTGGATGTGGAGAGGATATTTCCTATAGTGCGGGAGTCTAGGACCACAGGACACATATAGAGTAGATTTGGAGAGTATGTTTCCTATAGTGGGGGAGAGTAGGACCAGAGGACACCAATAGAGTGGATGTGGAGAGGATGTTTCCTGTAGTGGAAGAGTCTTGGACCAGTGGACACAGATACAGTGGATGTGGAGAGGATGTTTCCTATAGTGAGGGAGTCTAGGACCAGAGGACACAGATATAGTGGATGTGGAAAACATGTTTCCTATACTGGTGAAGTCTACTTCCAGATGACACAAATAGAGTGGATGTGGATAGGATGTTCCCTATAGTGGGGGAGACTAGGACAGAGGACACAGATAGGGTGGATATGGAGAGGATGTTTCCTATAGTGGGGGAGTCTAGGACCAGAGGACACAGATGGAGTCAATGTGGAGAGTATTTTCCCTATAGTGGGGGAGACTAGCACAGAGGACACAGATATAGTGGATGTGGAGAGCATGTTTCCTATCGTGGTGGAGTGTAGAACAAGACGACACCGATAGAGTGGATGTGGAGAGGATGTTTCCTATAGTGGGGGAGTGTAGGACCAGAGGACACAGATAGAGCGAATGTGGAGATAATGTTTCCTATTGTAGGCGGGCCGAGGACCAGAGGACACAGATAGAGTGATTGTGGAGAGGAAGTTTCCTGTAGTGGGGCGTCTAGGATCAGAGGACACAGATAGAGTGGATGTGGATGTGGAGAGGATGTTCCCTATAGTGGGGGAGACTAGGACAGAGGACACAGATAGAGTGGCTATGGAGAGGATGTTTCCTATAGTGGGGGAGTCTCGGACCAGAGGACACAGAAAGAGTGGATGTGGAAAACATGTTTCCTATACTGGTGAAGTCTACTTCCAGATGACACAAATAGAGTGGATGTGGATAGGATGTTCCCTATAGTGGGGGAGACTAGGACAGAGGACACAGATAGGGTGGATATGGAGAGTATGTTTCCTATATTGGGGAGTCTAGGATCAGAGGACACAGATAGAGTGGATGTGGAAAGGATGTTCCCAATAGTTCGGGAGATTAGGACAGAGGACACAGATAGGGTGGATATGGAGAGGATGTTTCCTATATTGGGGTAGTGTAGGACAAGAAGACACAGATAGAGCGAATGTGGAGATAATGTTTCCTATAGTGGGGCAGTCAAGGACCAGAGGACACATATAGAGTGGTTGTGGAGAGGATGTTTCCTATAGTGGGGGAGACTGTGACCAGAGGACACATATAGAGTGGTTGTGGAGAGGATGTTTCCTATATTCGGGAGTCTAGGATCAGAGGTCACAGATAGAGTGGATGTGGATGTGCAGAGGATGTTCCCTATAGTGGAGGAGACTAGGACAGAGGACACAGATATAGTGAATGTGGAGAGTATGTTTCCTATAGTGGCGGAGTGTAGGACCAGAGGACACCGATAGAGTGGATGTGGAGTGGATGTTTCCTATAGTGGGGGAGTCTAGGACCAGAGGACACAGATGGAGTCGATGTGGAGAGGATGTTTCCTATAGTGGGGGAGTCTAGGACCAGAGGACACAGATAGAGAGTATGTGGAGAGGAAGTTTCCTTTAGTGGGGGAGTCTAGGGACAGTGGACACAGATAGAGTGGATGTGGAGAGGATATTTCCTATAGTGCGGGAGTCTAGGACCACAGGACACATATAGAGTAGATTTGGAGAGTATGTTTCCTATAGTGGGGGAGAGTAGGACAAGAGGACACCAATAGAGTGGATGTGGAGAGGATGTTTCCTGTAGTGGAAGAGTCTTGGACCAGTGGACACAGATACAGTGGATGTGGAGAGGATGTTTCCTATAGTGAGGGAGTCTAGGACCAGAGGACACAGATAGTGTGGATGGGGAGAGGATGTTTCCTATAGTGGGGGAGTCTATGACCAGAGGACACAGATAGGGTGCATATGGAGAGGATATTTCCTATTGTGGGGGAGTCTAGGACCAGAGGACACAGATGGAGTCAATGTGGAGAGGATGATTCCTATAGTAGGGGAGACTAGCACAGAGGACACAGATAGAGTGGTTATGGAGAGGATGTTTCCTATAGTCGGGGAGTCTGGGACCAGAGGACACAGATAGAGTGGATGTGGAGAGGATATTTCCTATAGTGTGGGTCTCTAGGACCAGAGGACACAGATATAGTGGATGTGGAGAATATGTTTCCTATAGTGGGGGAGTGTAGGACCAGTGGACATCGATAGAGTGGATGTGGATTGGATGTTTCCTATACTGGGGGAGTCAATGGATAAGAGGACACAGATAGAGTGGAAGTGGAGAGGATTTGTCCTATTGTGGGGATGTCTGGGACCAGAGGACACAGACAGAGTGAATGTGGAGAGGTTGTTTCCTATTGTAGGGGAGCCTAGGACCAGAGGACACAGATAGAGTGGATGAGGAGAGTAAGTTTCCTGTAGTGGGGATGTCGAGGATCAGTGGACACATATAGTGTGGATGTGGAGAGGATGTTGACTATAGTGGGGTGTCTAGGACCAGAGGACACAGATAGAGTTAATGTGGAGAGGATGTTTCCTATTGTAGGGGAGTAGAGGACATGAGGACACAAATAAAGTGGATGTGGAGAGGATGTTTCCTATACTGAGGGTGTCTAAGACCAGAGGACACTGATAGAGTGGATGTGGAGAGCATATTTCCTATAGTGCGGGTCTCTAGGACCAGAGGACACAGATATAGTGGATGTGGAGGGTATGTTTCCTATAGTGGGGGAGTGTAGGACCAGAGGACACCGATGGGGTGGATGTGGAGAGGATGTTTCCTATAGTGGGGGAGTCTACGACCAGAGGACACAGATAGGGTGCATATGGAGAGGATATTTCCTATTGTGGGGGAGTCTAGGACCAGAGGACACAGATGGAGTCAATGTGGAGAGGATGTTTCCTATAGTGGGGGAGACTAGCACAGAGGACACAGATAGAGTGGTTATGGAGAGGATGTTTCCTATAGTGGGGGAGTCTGGGACCAGAGGACACAGATATAGTGGATGTGGAGAATATGTTTCCTATAGTGGGGGAGTGTAGGACCAGTGGACATCGATAGAGTGGATGTGGATTGGATGTTTCCTATACTGGGGGAGTCAATGGATAAGAGGACACAGATAGAGTGGAAGTGGAGAGGATTTGTCCTATTGTGGGGATGTCTGGGACCAGAGGACACAGACAGAGTGAATGTGGAGAGGTTGTTTCCTATTGTAGGGGAGCCTAGGACCAGAGGACACAGATAGATTGGATGAGGAGAGTAAGTTTCCTGTAGTGGGGATGTCGAGGATCAGTGGACACATATAGTGTGGATGTGGAGAGGTTGTTGACTATAGTGGGGTGTCTAGGACCAGAGGACACAGATAGAGTTAATGTGGAGAGGATGTTTCCTATTGTAGGGGAGTAGAGGACATGAGGACACAAATAAAGTGGATGTGGAGAGGATGTTTCCTATACTGAGGGTGTCTAAGACCAGAGGACACTGATAGAGTGGATGTGGAGAGCATATTTCCTATAGTGCAGGTCTCTAGGACCAGAGGACACAGATATAGTGGATGTGGAGGGTATGTTTCCTATAGTGGGGGAGTGTAGGACCAGAGGACACCGATGGGGTGGATGTGGAGAGGATGTTTCCTATAGTGGGGGAGTCTAGGACCAGAGGACACAGATAGAGTGGTTGTGGAGAGGATGTTGCCTATAGTGGGGGAGTCTAGGACCAGAGGACACAGATATAGTGGATGTGGAAAACATGTTTCCTATACTGGTGAAGTCTACTTCCAGATGTCACAAATAGAGTGGATGTGGATAGGATGTTCTCTATAGTGGGGGAGACTAGGACAGAGGGCACAGATAGGGTGGATATGGAGAGGATGTTTCCTATAGTGGGGGAGTCTAGGACCAGAGGACACAGATGGAGTCAATGTCGAGAGTATTTTCCCTATAGTGAGGGAGACTAGCACAGGGGACACAGATATAGTGGATGTGGAGAGCATGTTTCCTATAGTGGTGGAGTGTAGGACCAGAGGACACCGATAGAGTGGATGTGGAGTGGATGTTTCCTATAGTGGGGGAGTCTAGGACCAGAGGACACAGATGGAGTCGATGTGGAGAGGATGTTTCCTATAGTGGGGACTCTAGGATCAGAGCACACAGATAGAGTGTATGTGGAGAGGAAGTTTCCTTTAGTGGGGGAGTCTAGGGACAGTGGACACAGATAGAGTGGATGTGGAGAGGATATTTCCTATAGTGCGGGAGTCTAGGACCACAGGACACATATAGAGTAGATTTGGAGAGTATGTTTCCTATAGTGGGGGAGAGTAGGACCAGAGGACACCAATAGAGTGGATGTGGAGAGGATGTTTCCTGTAGTGGAAGAGTCTTGGACCAGAGGACACAGATATAGTGGATGTGGAAAACATGTTTCCTATACTGGTGAAGTCTACTTCCAGATGACACAAATAGAGTGGATGTGGATAGGATGTTCCCTATAGTGGGGGAGACTAGGACAGAGGACACAGATAGGGTGGATATGGAGAGGATGTTTCCTATAGTGGGGGAGTCTAGGACCAGAGGACACAGATGGAGTCAATGTGGAGAGTATTTTCCCTATAGTGGGGGAGACTAGCACAGAGGACACAGATATAGTGGATGTGGAGAGCATGTTTCCTATCGTGGTGGAGTGTAGAACAAGACGACACCGATAGAGTGGATGTGGAGAGGATGTTTCCTATAGTGGGGGAGTGTAGGACCAGAGGACACAGATAGAGCGAATGTGGAGATAATGTTTCCTATTGTAGGCGGGCCGAGGACCAGAGGACACAGATAGAGTGATTGTGGAGAGGAAGTTTCCTGTAGTGGGGCGTCTAGGATCAGAGGACACAGATAGAGTGGATGTGGATGTGGAGAGGATGTTCCCTATAGTGGGGGAGACTAGGACAGAGGACACAGATAGAGTGGCTATGGAGAGGATGTTTCCTATAGTGGGGGAGTCTCGGACCAGAGGACACAGAAAGAGTGGATGTGGAAAACATGTTTCCTATACTGGTGAAGTCTACTTCCAGATGACACAAATAGAGTGGATGTGGATAGGATGTTCCCTATAGTGGGGGAGACTAGGACAGAGGACACAGATAGGGTGGATAAGGAGAGTATGTTTCCTATATTGGGGAGTCTAGGATCAGAGGACACAGATAGAGTGGATGTGGAAAGGATGTTCCCAATAGTTCGGGAGATTAGGACAGAGGACACAGATAGGGTGGATATGGAGAGGATGTTTCCTATATTGGGGTAGTGTAGGACAAGAAGACACAGATAGAGCGAATGTGGAGATAATGTTTCCTATAGTGGGGCAGTCAAGGACCAGAGGACACATATAGAGTGGTTGTGGAGAGGATGTTTCCTATAGTGGGGGAGACTGTGACCAGAGGACACATATAGAGTGGTTGTGGAGAGGATGTTTCCTATATTCGGGAGTCTAGGATCAGAGGTCACAGATAGAGTGGATGTGGATGTGCAGAGGATGTTCCCTATAGTGGAGGAGACTAGGACAGAGGACACAGATATAGTGAATGTGGAGAGGATGTTTCCTATAGTGGCGGAGTGTAGGACCAGAGGACACCGATAGAGTGGATGTGGAGTGGATGTTTCCTATAGTGGGGGAGTCTAGGACCAGAGGACACAGATGGAGTCGATGTGGAGAGGATGTTTCCTATAGTGGGGGAGTCTAGGACCAGAGGACACAGATAGAGAGTATGTGGAGAGGAAGTTTCCTTTAGTGGGGGAGTCTAGGGACAGTGGACACAGATAGAGTGGATGTGGAGAGGATATTTCCTATAGTGCGGGAGTCTAGGACCACAGGACACATATAGAGTAGATTTGGAGAGTATGTTTCCTATAGTGGGGGAGAGTAGGACAAGAGGACACCAATAGAGTGGATGTGGAGAGGATGTTTCCTGTAGTGGAAGAGTCTTGGACCAGTGGACACAGATACAGTGGATGTGGAGAGGATGTTTCCTATAGTGAGGGAGTCTAGGACCAGAGGACACAGATAGTGTGGATGGGGAGAGGATGTTTCCTATAGTGGGGGAGTCTATGACCAGAGGACACAGATAGGGTGCATATGGAGAGGATATTTCCTATTGTGGGGGAGTCTAGGACCAGAGGACACAGATGGAGTCAATGTGGAGAGGATGATTCCTATAGTGGGGGAGACTAGCACAGAGGACACAGATAGAGTGGTTATGGAGAGGATGTTTCCTATAGTCGGGGAGTCTGGGACCAGAGGACACAGATAGAGTGGATGTGGAGAGGATATTTCCTATAGTGTGGGTCTCTAGGACCAGAGGACACAGATATAGTGGATGTGGAGAATATGTTTCCTATAGTGGGGGAGTGTAGGACCAGTGGACATCGATAGAGTGGATGTGGATTGGATGTTTCCTATACTGGGGGAGTCAATGGATAAGAGGACACAGATAGAGTGGAAGTGGAGAGGATTTGTCCTATTGTGGGGATGTCTGGGACCAGAGGACACAGACAGAGTGAATGTGGAGAGGTTGTTTCCTATTGTAGGGGAGCCTAGGACCAGAGGACACAGATAGAGTGGATGAGGAGAGTAAGTTTCCTGTAGTGGGGATGTCGAGGATCAGTGGACACATATAGTGTGGATGTGGAGAGGATGTTGACTATAGTGGGGTGTCTAGGACCAGAGGACACAGATAGAGTTAATGTGGAGAGGATGTTTCCTATTGTAGGGGAGTAGAGGACATGAGGACACAAATAAAGTGGATGTGGAGAGGATGTTTCCTATACTGAGGGTGTCTAAGACCAGAGGACACTGATAGAGTGGATGTGGAGAGCATATTTCCTATAGTGCGGGTCTCTAGGACCAGAGGACACAGATATAGTGGATGTGGAGGGTATGTTTCCTATAGTGGGGGAGTGTAGGACCAGAGGACACCGATGGGGTGGATGTGGAGAGGATGTTTCCTATAGTGGGGGAGTCTAGGACCAGAGGACACAGATAGAGTGGTTGTGGAGAGGATGTTGCCTATAGTGGGGGAGTCTAGGACCAGAGGACACAGATATAGTGGATGTGGAAAACATGTTTCCTATACTGGTGAAGTCTACTTCCAGATGTCACAAATAGAGTGGATGTGGATAGGATGTTCTCTATAGTGGGGGAGACTAGGACAGAGGGCACAGATAGGGTGGATATGGAGAGGATGTTTCCTATAGTGGGGGAGTCTAGGACCAGAGGACACAGATGGAGTCAATGTGGAGAGTATGTTCCCTATAGTGAGGGAGACTAGCACAGGAGACACAGATATAGTGGATGTGGAGAGCATGTTTCCTATAGTGGTGGAGTGTAGGACCAGAGGACACCGATAGAGTGGATGTGGAGTGGATGTTTCCTCTGGTGGGGGAGTCTAGGACCAGAGGACACTGATGGAGTCGATGTGGAGAGGATGTTTCCTATAGTGGGGAGTCTAGGATCAGAGGACACATATACAGTGGTTGTGGAGAGGATGTTTCCTATAGTGGGGGAGTCTAGGACCAGATGACACAGATAGAGTGGATCTGGAGAGTATGTTTCCTATAGTGCGGGAGTCTAGGACCAGAGGACACAGATAGAGTGGATTTGGAGAGAATGTTTCCTATATTCGGGAGTCTAGGATCAGAGGACACAGATAGAGTGGATCTGGATAGGATGTTCCCTATAGTGGGGGAGTCTAGGACAGAGGACAGAGATAGGGTGGATATGGAGAGGATGTTTCCTATAGTGGGGGAGTCTAGGACCAGATGACACAGATAGAGTGGATCTGGAGAGGATGTTTCCTATAGTGCGGGAGACTAGGACCAGAGGACACAGATAGAGTGGATTTGGAGAGAATGTTTCCTATATTAGGGAGTCTAGGATCAGAGGACACAGATAGAGTGGATCTGGATAGGATGTTCCCTATAGTGGGGGAGACTAGGACAGAGGACAGAGATAGGGTGGATATGGAGAGGATGTTTCCTATAGTGGGGGAGTCTAGGACCAGAGGACACAGATATAGTGGATGTGGAAAACATGTTTCCTATACTGGTGAAGTCTACTTCCAGATGACACAAATAGAGTGGATGTGGATAGGATGTTCCCTATAGTGGGGGAGACTAGGACAGAGGACACAGATAGGGTGGATATGGAGAGGATGTTTCCTATAGTGGGGGAGTCTAGGACCAGAGGACACAGATGGAGTCAATGTGGAGCGTATTTTCCCTATAGTGGGGGAGACTAGCACAGAGGACACACATATAGTGGATGTGGAGAGCATGTTTCCTATAGTGGTGGAGTGTAGGACAAGAGGACACCGATAGAGTGGATGTGGAGAGGATGTTTCCTATAGTGGGGGAGTGTAGGACCAGAGAACACAGATAGAGCGAATGTGGAGATAATGTTTCCTATAGTGGGGCAGTCAAGGACCAGAGGACACATATAGAGTGGTTGTGGAGAGGATGTTTACTATAGTGGGGGAGTCTGGGACCAGAGGACACAGATAGATTGAATGTGGAGAGGATGATTCCTATTGTAGGCGGGCCGAGGACCAGAGGACACAGATAGAGTGATTGTGGAGAGGAAGTTTCCTGTAGTGGGGCGTATAGGGTCAGAGGACACAGATAGAGTGGATGTGGATGTGGAGAGGATGTTCCCTATAGTGGGGGAGACTAGGACAGAGGACACAGATAGAGTGGCTATGGAGAGTATGTTTCCTATAGTGGGGGAGTCTCGGACCAGAGGACACAGAAAGAGTGGATGTGGAGAGGATATTTCCTATAGTGGGGGAGTCTAGGACCAGAGGACACAGATGGAGTCGATGTGGAGAGGATGTTTCCTATAGTGGGGACTCTAGGATCAGAGCACACAGATAGAGTGTATGTGGAGAGGAAGTTTCCTTTAGTGGGGGAGTCTAGGGACAGTGGACACAGATAGAGTGGATGTGGAGAGGATATTTCCTATAGTGCGGGAGTCTAGGACCACAGGACACATATAGAGTAGATTTGGAGAGTATGTTTCCTATAGTGGGGGAGAGTAGGACCAGAGGACACCAATAGAGTGGATGTGGAGAGGATGTTTCCTGTAGTGGAAGAGTCTTGGACCAGTGGACACAGATACAGTGGATGTGGAGAGGATGTTTCCTATAGTGAGGGAGTCTAGGACCAGAGGACACAGATATAGTGGATGTGGAAAACATGTTTCCTATACTGGTGAAGTCTACTTCCAGATGACACAAATAGAGTGGATGTGGATAGGATGTTCCCTATAGTGGGGGAGACTAGGACAGAGGACACAGATAGGGTGGATATGGAGAGGATGTTTCCTATAGTGGGGGAGTCTAGGACCAGAGGACACAGATGGAGTCAATGTGGAGAGTATTTTCCCTATAGTGGGGGAGACTAGCACAGAGGACACAGATATAGTGGATGTGGAGAGCATGTTTCCTATCGTGGTGGAGTGTAGAACAAGACGACACCGATAGAGTGGATGTGGAGAGGATGTTTCCTATAGTGGGGGAGTGTAGGACCAGAGGACACAGATAGAGCGAATGTGGAGATAATGTTTCCTATTGTAGGCGGGCCGAGGACCAGAGGACACAGATAGAGTGATTGTGGAGAGGAAGTTTCCTGTAGTGGGGCGTCTAGGATCAGAGGACACAGATAGAGTGGATGTGGATGTGGAGAGGATGTTCCCTATAGTGGAGGAGACTAGGACAGAGGACACAGATAGAGTGGCTATGGAGAGGATGTTTCCTATAGTGGGGGAGTCTCGGACCAGAGGACACAGAAAGAGTGGATGTGGAAAACATGTTTCCTATACTGGTGAAGTCTACTTCCAGATGACACAAATAGAGTGGATGTGGATAGGATGTTCCCTATAGTGGGGGAGACTTGGACAGAGGACACAGATAGGGTGGATATGGAGAGTATGTTTCCTATATTGGGGAGTCTAGGATCAGAGGACACAGATAGAGTGGATGTGGAAAGGATGTTCCCTATAGTGGGGGAGACTTGGACAGAGGACACAGATAGGGTGGATATGGAGAGGATGTTTCCTATATTGGGGTAGTGTAGGACAAGAAGACACAGATAGAGCGAATGTGGAGATAATGTTTCCTATAGTGGGGCAGTCAAGGACCAGAGGACACATATAGAGTGGTTGTGGAGAGGATGTTTCCTTTAGTGGGGGAGACTGTGACCAGAGGACACATATAGAGTGGTTGTGGAGAGGATGTTTCCTATATTCGGGAGTCTAGGACCACAGGACACATATAGAGTAGATTTGGAGAGTATGTTTCCTATAGTGGGGGAGAGTAGGACCAGAGGACACCAATAGAGTGGATGTGGAGAGGATGTTTCCTGTAGTGGAAGAGTCTTGGACCAGTGGACACAGATACAGTGGATGTGGAGAGGATGTTTCCTATAGTGAGGGAGTCTAGGACCAGAGGACACAGATAGTGTGGATGTGGAGAGGATGTTTCCTATAGTGGGGGAGTCTACGACCAGAGGACACAGATAGGGTGCATATGGAGAGGATATTTCCTATTGTGGGGGAGTCTAGGACCAGAGGACACAGATGGAGTCAATGTGGAGAGGCTGTTTCCTATAGTGGGGGAGACTAGCACAGAGGACACAGATAGAGTGGTTATGGAGAGGATGTTTCCTATAGTGGGGGAGTCTAGGACCAGAGGACACAGATAGAGTGGATGTGGAGAGGATATTTCCTATAGTGTGGGTCTCTAGGACCAGAGGACACAGATATAGTGGATGTGGAGAATATGTTTCCTATAGTGGGGGAGTGTAGGACCAGTGGACATCGATAGAGTGGATGTGGATTGGATGTTTCCTATACTGGGGGAGTCAATGGATAAGAGGACACAGATAGAGTGGAAGTGGAGAGGATTTGTCCTATTGTGGGGATGTCTGGGACCAGAGGACACAGACAGAGTGAATGTGGAGAGGTTGTTTCCTATTGTAGGGGAGCCTAGGACCAGAGGACACAGATAGAGTGGATGAGGAGAGTAAGTTTCCTGTAGTGGGGATGTCGAGGATCAGTGGACACATATAGTGTGGATGTGGAGAGGATGTTGACTATAGTGGGGTGTCTAGGACCAGAGGACACAGATAGAGTTAATGTGGAGAGGATGTTTCCTATTGTAGGGGAGTAGAGGACATGAGGACACAAATAAAGTGGATGTGGAGAGGATGTTTCCTATACTGAGGGTGTCTAAGACCAGAGGACACTGATAGAGTGGATGTGGAGAGCATATTTCCTATAGTGCGGGTCTCTAGGACCAGAGGACACAGATATAGTGGATGTGGAGGGTATGTTTCCTATAGTGGGGGAGTGTAGGACCAGAGGACACCGATGGGGTGGATGTGGAGAGGATGTTTCCTATAGTGGGGGAGTCTAGGACCAGAGGACACAGATAGAGTGGTTGTGGAGAGGATGTTGCCTATAGTGGGGGAGTCTAGGACCAGAGGACACAGATATAGTGGATGTGGAAAACATGTTTCCTATACTGGTGAAGTCTACTTCCAGATGTCACAAATAGAGTGGATGTGGATAGGATGTTCTCTATAGTGGGGGAGACTAGGACAGAGGGCACAGATAGGGTGGATATGGAGAGGATGTTTCCTATAGTGGGGGAGTCTAGGACCAGAGGACACAGATGGAGTCAATGTCGAGAGTATTTTCCCTATAGTGAGGGAGACTAGCACAGGGGACACAGATATAGTGGATGTGGAGAGCATGTTTCCTATAGTGGTGGAGTGTAGGACCAGAGGACACCGATAGAGTGGATGTGGAGTGGATGTTTCCTCTGGTGGGGGAGTCTAGGACCAGAGGACACTGATGGAGTCGATGTGGAGAGGATGTTTCCTATAGTGGGGAGTCTAGGATCAGAGGACACATATACAGTGGTTGTGGAGAGGATGTTTCCTATAGTGGGTGAGTCTAGGACCAGATGACACAGATAGAGTGGATCTGGAGAGTATGTTTCCTATAGTGCGGGAGTCTAGGACCAGAGGACACAGATAGAGTGGATTTGGAGAGAATGTTTCCTATATTCGGGAGTCTAGGATCAGAGGACACAGATAGAGTGGATCTGGATAGGATGTTCCCTATAGTGGGGGAGACTAGGACAGAGGACAGAGATAGGGTGGATATGGAGAGGATGTTTCCTATAGTGGGGGAGTCTAGGACCAGATGACCCAGATAGAGTGGATCTGGAGAGGATGTTTCCTATAGTGCGGGAGACTAGGACCAGAGGACACAGATAGAGTGGATTTGGAGAGAATGTTTCCTATATTCGGGAGTCTAGGATCAGAGGACACAGATAGAGTGGATCTGGATAGGATGTTCCCTATAGTGGGGGAGACTAGGACAGAGGACAGAGATAGGGTGGATATGGAGAGGATGTTTCCTATAGTGGGGGAGTCTAGGACCAGAGGACACAGATATAGTGGATGTGGAAAACATGTTTCCTATACTGGTGAAGTCTACTTCCAGATGACACAAATAGAGTGGATGTGGATAGGATGTTCCCTATAGTGGGGGAGACTAGGACAGAGGACACAGATAGGGTGGATATGGAGTGGATGTTTCCTATAGTGGGGGAGTCTAGGACCAGAGGACACAGATGGAGTCAATGTGGAGAGTATTTTCCCTATAGTGGGGGAGACTAGCACAGAGGACACACATATAGTGGATGTGGAGAGCATGTTTCCTATAGTGGTGGAGTGTAGGACAAGAGGACACCGATAGAGTGGATGTGGAGAGGATGTTTCCTATATTGGGGGAGTGTAGGACCAGAGAACACAGATAGAGCGAATGTGGAGATAATGTTTCCTATAGTGGGGCAGTCAAGGACCAGAGGACACATATAGAGTGGTTGTGGAGAGGATGTTTACTATAGTGGGGGAGTCTGGGACCAGAGGACACAGATAGATTGAATGTGGAGAGGATGATTCCTATTGTAGGCGGGCCGAGGACCAGAGGACACAGATAGAGTGATTGTGGAGAGGAAGTTTCCTGTAGTGGGGCGTCTAGGGTCAGAGGACACAGATAGAGTGGATGTGGATGTGGAGAGGATGTTCCCTATAGTGGGGGAGACTAGGACAGAGGACACAGATAGAGTGGCTATGGAGAGTATGTTTCCTATAGTGGGGGAGTCTCGGACCAGAGGACACAGAAAGAGTGGATGTGGAGAGGATATTTCCTATAGTGGGGGACTCTAGGACCAGAGGACACAGATATAGTGGATGTGGAGAGTATGTTTCCTATAATGGGGGAGTCTAGGACCAGAGGACACTGATGGAGTCGATGTGGAGAGGATTTTTCCTATAGTGGGGGAGTCTAGGACCAGATGACACAGATAGAGTGGATCTGGAGAGGATGTTTCCTATAGTGGGAGAGTCTAGGACCAGAGGACACAGATAGAGTGGATTTGGAGAGAATGTTTCCTATATTCGGGAGTCTAGGATCAGAGGACACAGATAGAGTGGATCTGGATAGGATGTTCCCTATAGTGGGGGAGACTAGGACAGAGGACAGAGATAGGGTGGATATGGAGAGGATGTTTCCTATAGTGGGGGAGTCTAGGGCCAGATGACACAGATAGAGTGGATCTGGAGAGGATGTTTCCTTTAGTGCGGTAGTCTAGGACCAGAGGACACAGATAGAGTGGATTTGGAGAGAATGTTTCCTATATTCGGGAGTCTAGGATCAGAGGACACAGATACAGTGGATCTGGATAGGATGTTCCCTATAGTGGGGGAGTCTAGGACAGAGGACACAGATATAGTGGATGTGGAAAACATGTTTCCTATACTGGTGAAGTCTACTTCCAGATGACACAAATAGAGTGGATGTGGATAGGATGTTCCCTATAGTGGGGGAGACTAGCACAGAGGACACAGATATAGTTGATGTGGAGAGCATGATTCCTATAGTGGTGGAGTGCAGGACAAGAGGACACCGATAGAGTGGATGTGGAGAGGATGTTTCCTATAGTGGGGGAGTGTAGGACCAGAGGACACAGATAGAGCGAATGTGGAGATAATGTTTCCTATAGTAGGGCAGTCAAGGACCAGAGGACACATAATGAGTGGTTGTGGAGAGGATGTTTACTATAGTGGGGGAGTCTGGGACCAGAGGACACAGATAGAGTGAATGTGGAGAGGATGTTTCCTGTAGTGGGGCAGTCTGGGACCAGAGGACACAGATAGAGTGGATGTGGAGAGGATGTTTCCTATAGTGCGGGAGTCTCGGACCAGAGGACACAGATAGAGTGGATTTGGAGAGAATGTTGACTATGGTGAGGGAGTCTAGGACCAGCGGACACAGATGGAGTCGATGTGGATAGGATGTTTCCTATATTGGGGAGTCTAGGATCAGAGGACACAGATAGAGTGGATGTGGAGAGGATGTTCCCTATGGTGGGGGAGTCTACGACCAGAGGACACAGATAGAGTGGATGTGGAGTGGATGTTTCATATACTGGGGGACTCAATGGATCAGAGGACACAGATAGAGAGCAAGTGGAGAGGATGTGTCCTATAGTGGGGGAGTCTGGGACCAGAAGACACGAACAGAGTGAATGCGGAGAGGATGTTTCCTATAGTGTGGGAGTCTGGGACCAAAGGACACAGATAGAGTGGATGTGGAGAGGATGTTTCCTATAGTGCGGGAGTCTCGGACCAGAGGACACAGATAGAGTGGATTTGGAGAGAATGTTGACTATGGTGGGGGAGTCTAGGACCAGCGGACACAGATGGAGTCGATGTGGATAGGATGTTTCCTATATTGGGGAGTCTAGGATCAGAGGACACAGATAGAGTGGATGTGGAGAGGATGTTCCCTATGGTGGGGGAGTCTACGACCAGAGGACACAGATAGAGTGGATGTGGAGTGGATGTTTCATATACTGGGGGACTCAATGGATCAGAGGACACAGATAGAGAGCAAGTGGAGAGGATGTGTCCTATAGTGGGGGAGTCTGGGACCAGAAGACACGAACAGAGTGAATGCGGAGAGGATGTTTCCTATAGTGTGGGAGTCTGGGACCAAAGGACACAGATAGAGTGGATGTGGAGAGGATGTTTCCTATTGTGGGGGAATCGAGGACCAGAGAACACAGACTGAGTGGATGTGGAGAGAATGTTGCCTATAGTGGGGAAGTCTAGGACCTGAGGACACAGATAAACTGGATGTGGAGAGGATGTTGCCTATAGTGGGGGAGTCTAGGAACAGAGGACACATATTAAGTAGATAGAGTGCATGTGGAGAAGTTGTTTCCTATAGAGGGGGAGTCTAGGTCTAGAGGGCTCAGATAGAGTGGTTGTGGAGAGGATGTTGCCTATAGTGGGGGAATCCAGGACAATAGGGCACAGATAGAGTGGATGGGGAGAGGATGTTTCCCATAGAGGGGGAGTCCAGGTCTAGAGGGCTCAGATAGAGTGGTTGTGGAGAGGATGTTCCCTATAGTGGGGGAGTCTAGGAGAAGACGGCACAGATAGAGTGGTTGTGGAGAGGATGTTTCCTATACTGGGGGAGTCTACGACCATATGACACAAATAGAGTGGATGTGGAGAGGATGTTTCCTATTGTAAGGGAGTCTAGCACCAGAAGACACAGATAGAGTGGATGCGGAGAGGATGTTGCCTGTAATGGGGGAGTCTAGGACCAGAGGACACAGATAGAGTGAAAGTGGAGAGAATGTTGACTATGGTGCGGGAGTCTAGGACCAGCGGACACAGATGGAGTCGATGTGGATAGGATGTTTCCTATATGGGGAGTCTAGGATCAGCGGACACAGATAGAGTGGATGTGGAGAGGATGTTCCCTATCGTGGGTGAGACTAGGACAGAGGACACAGATAGGGTGGATATGGAGAGCATGTTTCCTATAGTGGGGGAGTCTAGGACCAGAGGACGCAGATAGAATCAATGTGGAGAGGATGTTCCCTATAGTGGGGGATACTAGCACAGAGGACACAGATAGAGTGGATTTGGATGTGGAGAGGATGTTCCCCATAGTGGGGCAGACTAGGACAGAAGACACAGATAGAGTGGATGTGGAGAGGAAGTTTCCTGTAGTGGGGATGTCTAGGACCAGTGGACACAGATAGAGTGGATGTGGAGAGGATGTTGACTATAGTGGGGGATTGTAGGACCAGAGGACACTGATAGAGTGGATGTGGAGAGGATTTTTCCTGTAGTGGAAGAGTCTTGGGCCAGTGGACACAGATACAGTGGATGTGGAGAGGATGTTTCCTATGGTGGGGGAGTCTACGACCAGAGGACACAGATAGAGTGGATGTGGAGTGGATGTTTCCTATACTGGGGGAGTCAATGGATTAGAGGACAGAGATAGAGTGGATGTGGAGAGGAAGTTTCCTGTAGTGGGGATGTGTAGGACCAGTGGGCACAGATAGAGTGGATGTGGAGAGGACGTTGACTATAGTGGGGAGTCTAGGATCAGAGAACACAGATAGAGTGGATGTGGAGAGGATGTTCCCTATAGTGGGGGAGACTAGGACAGAGGACACAGCTAGTGTGGATATGGAGAGGATGTTTCCTATAGTGGGGGAGTCTACGACCAGAGGACACAGATAGGGTGCATATGGAGAGGATATTTCCTATTGTGGGGGAGTCTAGGATCAGAGGACACAGATGGAGTCAATGTGGTGAGGATGTTCCCTATAGTGGGGGAGACTAGCACAGAGGACACAGATAGAGTGGTTATGGAGAGGATGTTTCCTATAGTGGGGGAGTCTAGGACCAGAGGACACAGATAGAGTGGATGTGGAGAGGATGTTTCCTATAGTGGGGGAGACTAGCACAGAGGACACAGATAGAGTGGTTATGGAGAGGATGTTTCCTATACTGGGGGAGTCAATGGTTAAGAGGACACAGATAGAGTGGAAGTGGAGAGGATTTGTCCTATTGTGGGGGAGTCTGGGACCAGAGGACACAGACAGAGTGAATGTGGAGAGGTTGTTTCCTATTGTAGGGGAGCCTAGGCCAGAGGACACAGATAGAGTGGATGAGGAGAGTAAGTTTCCTGTAGTGGGGATGTCGAGGATCAGTGGACACATATAGTGTGGATGTGGAGAGGATGTTGACTATAGTGGGGAGTGTAGGACCAGAGGACACAGATAGAGTGAATGTGGAGAGGATGTTTCCTATTGTAGGGGAGTAGAGGACATGAGGACACAAATAAAGTGGATGTGGAGAGGATGTTTCCTATAGTGGGGTGTCTAGGACCAGAGGACACAGATAGAGTGAATGTGGAGAGGATGTTTCCTATTGTAGGGGAGTAGAGGACATGAGGACACAAATAAAGTGGATGTGGAGAGGATGTTTCCTATACTGAGGGTGTCTAAGACCAGAGGACACTGATAGAGTGGATGTTGAGAGCATATTTCCTATAGTGCGGGTCTCTAGGACCAGAGGACACAGATATAGTGGATGTGGAGGGTATGTTTCCTATAGTGGGGGAGTGTAGGACCAGAGGACACCGATGGAGTGGATGTGGAGAGGATGTTTCCAATTGTAAGGGAGTGTAGGACCAGAGGACACAGATAGAGCGACTGTGGAGACAATGTTTCCTGTATTGGGGGAGTCAAGGACCAGAGGACACATATAGAGTGGTTGTGGAGAGGATGTTTCCTATAGTGGGGGAGTCTAGGACCAGAGGACACAGATATAGTGGATGTGGAGAGGATATTTCCTATAGTGGGGCAGTGTAGGACCAGAGGATACCGATAGAGTGGATGTGGAGAGGATGTTTGCTGTAGTGGAAGAGTCTTGGACCAGTGGACACAGATAGAGTGGATGTAGAGTGGATGTTTCCTATAGTGGGGGAGTCTAGGACAAGAGGGCACAGATAGAGTGGATGTGGAAAGGATGTTTCCTATACTGGGGGAGTCTACGACCAGATGATACAAATAGAGTGGATGTGGAGAGGATGTTTCCTATTGTAGGGGAGTCTAGCACCAGAAGAAACAGATAGAGTGGATGTGGAGAGGATGTTTCCTATAGTGGGGTGTCTACGACCAGAGGACACAGATAGAGTGGATGTGGAGTGGATGTTTCATATACTGGGGGACTCAATGGATCAGAGGACACAGATAGAGAGCAAGTGGAGAGGATGTGTCCTATAGTGGGGGAGTCTGGGACCAGAAGACACGAACAGAGTGAATGCGGAGAGGATGTTTCCTATAGTGTGGGAGTCTGGGACCAAAGGACACAGATAGAGTGGATGTGGAGAGGATGTTTCCTATAGTGCGGGAGTCTCGGACCAGAGGACACAGATAGAGTGGATTTGGAGAGAATGTTGACTATGGTGGGGGAGTCTAGGACCAGCGGACACAGATGGAGTCGATGTGGATAGGATGTTTCCTATATTGGGGAGTCTAGGATCAGAGGACACAGATAGAGTGGATGTGGAGAGGATGTTCCCTATGGTGGGGGAGTCTACGACCAGAGGACACAGATAGAGTGGATGTGGAGTGGATGTTTCATATACTGGGGGACTCAATGGATCAGAGGACACAGATAGAGAGCAAGTGGAGAGGATGTGTCCTATAGTGGGGGAGTCTGGGACCAGAAGACACGAACAGAGTGAATGCGGAGAGGATGTTTCCTATAGTGTGGGAGTCTGGGACCAAAGGACACAGATAGAGTGGATGTGGAGAGGATGTTTCCTATTGTGGGGGAATCGAGGACCAGAGAACACAGACTGAGTGGATGTGGAGAGAATGTTGCCTATAGTGGGGAAGTCTAGGACCTGAGGACACAGATAAACTGGATGTGGAGAGGATGTTGCCTATAGTGGGGGAGTCTAGGAACAGAGGACACATATTAAGTAGATAGAGTGCATGTGGAGAAGTTGTTTCCTATAGAGGGGGAGTCTAGGTCTAGAGGGCTCAGATAGAGTGGTTGTGGAGAGGATGTTGCCTATAGTGGGGGAATCCAGGACAATAGGGCACAGATAGAGTGGATGGGGAGAGGATGTTTCCCATAGAGGGGGAGTCCAGGTCTAGAGGGCTCAGATAGAGTGGTTGTGGAGAGGATGTTCCCTATAGTGGGGGAGTCTAGGAGAAGACGGCACAGATAGAGTGGTTGTGGAGAGGATGTTTCCTATACTGGGGGAGTCTACGACCATATGACACAAATAGAGTGGATGTGGAGAGGATGTTTCCTATTGTAAGGGAGTCTAGCACCAGAAGACACAGATAGAGTGGATGCGGAGAGGATGTTGCCTGTAATGGGGGAGTCTAGGACCAGAGGACACAGATAGACTGGATGTGGAGAGGATGTTTCCTATAGTGGGGGAGTCTAGGACCAGAGGACACAGATAGAGTGAAAGTGGAGAGAATGTTTACTATGGTGGGGGAGTCTAGGACCAGCGGACACAGATGGAGTCGATGTGGATAGGATGTTTCCTATATGGGGAGTCTAGGATCAGCGGACACAGATAGAGTGGATGTGGAGAGGATGTTCCCTATCGTGGGTGAGACTAGGACAGAGGACACAGATAGGGTGGATATGGAGAGCATGTTTCCTATAGTGGGGGAGTCTAGGACCAGAGGACGCAGATAGAATCAATGTGGAGAGGATGTTCCCTATAGTGGGGGATACTAGCACAGAGGACACAGATAGAGTGGATTTGGATGTGGAGAGGATGTTCCCCATAGTGGGGCAGACTAGGACAGAAGACACAGATAGAGTGGATGTGGAGAGGAAGTTTCCTGTAGTGGGGATGTCTAGGACCAGTGGACACAGATAGAGTGGATGTGGAGAGGATGTTGACTATAGTGGGGGATTGTAGGACCAGAGGACACTGATAGAGTGGATGTGGAGAGGATTTTTCCTGTAGTGGAAGAGTCTTGGGCCAGTGGACACAGATACAGTGGATGTGGAGAGGATGTTTCCTATGGTGGGGGAGTCTACGACCAGAGGACACAGATAGAGTGGATGTGGAGTGGATGTTTCCTATACTGGGGGAGTCAATGGATTAGAGGACAGAGATAGAGTGGATGTGGAGAGGAAGTTTCCTGTAGTGGGGATGTGTAGGACCAGTGGGCACAGATAGAGTGGATGTGGAGAGGACGTTGACTATAGTGGGGAGTCTAGGATCAGAGAACACAGATAGAGTGGATGTGGAGAGGATGTTCCCTATAGTGGGGGAGACTAGGACAGAGGACACAGCTAGTGTGGATATGGAGAGGATGTTTCCTATAGTGGGGGAGTCTACGACCAGAGGACACAGATAGGGTGCATATGGAGAGGATATTTCCTATTGTGGGGGAGTCTAGGATCAGAGGACACAGATGGAGTCAATGTGGTGAGGATGTTCCCTATAGTGGGGGAGACTAGCACAGAGGACACAGATAGAGTGGTTATGGAGAGGATGTTTCCTATAGTGGGGGAGTCTAGGACCAGAGGACACAGATAGAGTGGATGTGGAGAGGATGTTTCCTATAGTGGGGGAGACTAGCACAGAGGACACAGATAGAGTGGTTATGGAGAGGATGTTTCCTATACTGGGGGAGTCAATGGTTAAGAGGACACAGATAGAGTGGAAGTGGAGAGGATTTGTCCTATTGTGGGGGAGTCTGGGACCAGAGGACACAGACAGAGTGAATGTGGAGAGGTTGTTTCCTATTGTAGGGGAGCCTAGGCCAGAGGACACAGATAGAGTGGATGAGGAGAGTAAGTTTCCTGTAGTGGGGATGTCGAGGATCAGTGGACACATATAGTGTGGATGTGGAGAGGATGTTGACTATAGTGGGGAGTGTAGGACCAGAGGACACAGATAGAGTGAATGTGGAGAGGATGTTTCCTATTGTAGGGGAGTAGAGGACATGAGGACACAAATAAAGTGGATGTGGAGAGGATGTTTCCTATAGTGGGGTGTCTAGGACCAGAGGACACAGATAGAGTGAATGTGGAGAGGATGTTTCCTATTGTGTGGGAGTAGAGGACATGAGGACACAAATAAAGTGGATGTGGAGAGGATGTTTCCTATACTGAGGGTGTCTAAGACCAGAGGACACTGATAGAGTGGATGTGGAGAGCATATTTCCTATAGTGCGGGTCTCTAGGACCAGAGGACACAGATATAGTGGATGTGGAGGGTATGTTTCCTATAGTGGGGGAGTGTAGGACCAGAGGACACCGATGGAGTGGATGTGGAGAGGATGTTTCCAATTGTAAGGGAGTGTAGGACCAGAGGACACAGATAGAGCGACTGTGGAGACAATGTTTCCTGTATTGGGGGAGTCAAGGACCAGAGGACACATATAGAGTGGTTGTGGAGAGGATGTTTCCTATAGTGGGGGAGTCTAGGACCAGAGGACACAGATAGAGTTAATGTGGAGAGGATGTTTCCTATTGTAGGGGAGTAGAGGACATGAGGACACAAATAAAGTGGATGTGGAGAGGATGTTTCCTATACTGAGGGTGTCTAAGACCAGAGGACACTGATAGAGTGGATGTGGAGAGCATATTTCCTATAGTGCGGGTCTCTAGGACCAGAGGACACAGATATAGTGGATGTGGAGGGTATGTTTCCTATAGTGGGGGAGTGTAGGACCAGAGGACACCGATGGGGTGGATGTGGAGAGGATGTTTCCTATAGTGGGGGAGTCTAGGACCAGAGGACACAGATAGAGTGGTTGTGGAGAGGATGTTGCCTATAGTGGGGGAGTCTAGGACCAGAGGACACAGATATAGTGGATGTGGAAAACATGTTTCCTATACTGGTGAAGTCTACTTCCAGATGTCACAAATAGAGTGGATGTGGATAGGATGTTCTCTATAGTGGGGGAGACTAGGACAGAGGGCACAGATAGGGTGGATATGGAGAGGATGTTTCCTATAGTGGGGGAGTCTAGGACCAGAGGACACAGATGGAGTCAATGTGGAGAGTATTTTCCCTATAGTGAGGGAGACTAGCACAGGGGACACAGATATAGTGGATGTGGAGAGCATGTTTCCTATAGTGGTGGAGTGTAGGACCAGAGGACACCGATAGAGTGGATGTGGAGTGGATGTTTCCTCTGGTGGGGGAGTCTAGGACCAGAGGACACTGATGGAGTCGATGTGGAGAGGATGTTTCCTATAGTGGGGAGTCTAGGATCAGAGGACACATATACAGTGGTTGTGGAGAGGATGTTTCCTATAGTGGGTGAGTCTAGGACCAGATGACACAGATAGAGTGGATCTGGAGAGTATGTTTCCTATAGTGCGGGAGTCTAGGACCAGAGGACACAGATAGAGTGGATTTGGAGAGAATGTTTCCTATATTCGGGAGTCTAGGATCAGAGGACACAGATAGAGTGGATCTGGATAGGATGTTCCCTATAGTGGGGGAGACTAGGACAGAGGACAGAGATAGGGTGGATATGGAGAGGATGTTTCCTATAGTGGGGGAGTCTAGGACCAGATGACACAGATAGAGTGGATCTGGAGAGGATGTTTCCTATAGTGCGGGAGACTAGGACCAGAGGACACAGATAGAGTGGATTTGGAGAGAATGTTTCCTATATTCGGGAGTCTAGGATCAGAGGACACAGATAGAGTGGATCTGGATAGGATGTTCCCTATAGTGGGGGAGACTAGGACAGAGGACAGAGATAGGGTGGATATGGAGAGGATGTTTCCTATAGTGGGGGAGTCTAGGACCAGAGGACACAGATATAGTGGATGTGGAAAACATGTTTCCTATACTGGTGAAGTCTACTTCCAGATGACACAAATAGAGTGGATGTGGATAGGATGTTCCCTATAGTGGGGGAGACTAGGACAGAGGACACAGATAGGGTGGATATGGAGTGGATGTTTCCTATAGTGGGGGAGTCTAGGACCAGAGGACACAGATGGAGTCAATGTGGAGAGTATTTTCCCTATAGTGGGGGAGACTAGCACAGAGGACACACATATAGTGGATGTGGAGAGCATGTTTCCTATAGTGGTGGAGTGTAGGACAAGAGGACACCGATAGAGTGGATGTGGAGAGGATGTTTCCTATATTGGGGGAGTGTAGGACCAGAGAACACAGATAGAGCGAATGTGGAGATAATGTTTCCTATAGTGGGGCAGTCAAGGACCAGAGGACACATATAGAGTGGTTGTGGAGAGGATGTTTACTATAGTGGGGGAGTCTGGGACCAGAGGACACAGATAGATTGAATGTGGAGAGGATGATTCCTATTGTAGGCGGGCCGAGGACCAGAGGACACAGATAGAGTGATTGTGGAGAGGAAGTTTCCTGTAGTGGGGCGTCTAGGGTCAGAGGACACAGATAGAGTGGATGTGGATGTGGAGAGGATGTTCCCTATAGTGGGGGAGACTAGGACAGAGGACACAGATAGAGTGGCTATGGAGAGTATGTTTCCTATAGTGGGGGAGTCTCGGACCAGAGGACACAGAAAGAGTGGATGTGGAGAGGATATTTCCTATAGTGGGGGACTCTAGGACCAGAGGACACAGATATAGTGGATGTGGAGAGTATGTTTCCTATAATGGGGGAGTCTAGGACCAGAGGACACTGATGGAGTCGATGTGGAGAGGAATTTTCCTATAGTGGGGGAGTCTAGGACCAGATGACACAGATAGAGTGGATCTGGAGAGGATGTTTCCTATAGTGGGAGAGTCTAGGACCAGAGGACACAGATAGAGTGGATTTGGAGAGAATGTTTCCTATATTCGGGAGTCTAGGATCAGAGGACACAGATAGAGTGGATCTGGATAGGATGTTCCCTATAGTGGGGGAGACTAGGACAGAGGACAGAGATAGGGTGGATATGGAGAGGATGTTTCCTATAGTGGGGGAGTCTAGGGCCAGATGACACAGATAGAGTGGATCTGGAGAGGATGTTTCCTTTAGTGCGGTAGTCTAGGACCAGAGGACACAGATAGAGTGGATTTGGAGAGAATGTTTCCTATATTCGGGAGTCTAGGATCAGAGGACACAGATAGAGTGGATCTGGATAGGATGTTCCCTATAGTGGGGGAGACTAGGACAGAGGACAGAGATAGGGTGGATATGCAGAGGATGTTTCCTATAGTGGGGGAGTCTAGGGCCAGATGACACAGATAGAGTGGATCTGGAGAGGATGTTTCCTATAGTGCGGTAGTCTAGGACCAGAGGACACAGATAGAGTGGATTTGGAGAGAATGTTTCCTATATTCGGGAGTCTAGGATCAGAGGACACAGATAGAGTGGATCTGGATAGGATGTTCCCTATAGTGGGGGAGTCTAGGACAGAGGACACAGATATAGTGGATGTGGAAAACATGTTTCCTATACTGGTGAAGTCTACTTCCAGATGACACAAATAGAGTGGATGTGGATAGGATGTTCCCTATAGTGGGGGAGACTAGCACAGAGGACACAGATATAGTTGATGCGGAGAGCATGATTCCTATAGTGGTGGAGTGCAGGACAAGAGGACACCGATAGAGTGGATGTGGAGAGGATGTTTCCTATAGTGGGGGAGTGTAGGACCAGAGGACACAGATAGAGCGAATGTGGAGATAATGTTTCCTATAGTAGGGCAGTCAAGGACCAGAGGACACATAATGAGTGGTTGTGGAGAGGATGTTTACTATAGTGGGGGAGTCTGGGACCAGAGGACACAGATAGAGTGGATTTGGAGAGAATGTTTCCTATATTCGGGAGTCTAGGATCAGAGGACACAGATACAGTGGATCTGGATAGGATGTTCCCTATAGTGGGGGAGTCTAGGACAGAGGACACAGATATAGTGGATGTGGAAAACATGTTTCCTATACTGGTGAAGTCTACTTCCAGATGACACAAATAGAGTGGATGTGGATAGGATGTTCCCTATAGTGGGGGAGACTAGCACAGAGGACACAGATATAGTTGATGTGGAGAGCATGATTCCTATAGTGGTGGAGTGCAGGACAAGAGGACACCGATAGAGTGGATGTGGAGAGGATGTTTCCTATAGTGGGGGAGTGTAGGACCAGAGGACACAGATAGAGCGAATGTGGAGATAATGTTTCCTATAGTAGGGCAGTCAAGGACCAGAGGACACATAATGAGTGGTTGTGGAGAGGATGTTTACTATAGTGGGGGAGTCTGGGACCAGAGGACACAGATAGAGTGAATGTGGAGAGGATGTTTCCTGTAGTGGGGCAGTCTGGGACCAGAGGACACAGATAGAGTGGATGTGGAGAGGATGTTTCCTATAGTGCGGGAGTCTCGGACCAGAGGACACAGATAGAGTGGATTTGGAGAGAATGTTGACTATGGTGGGGGAGTCTAGGACCAGCGGACACAGATGGAGTCGATGTGGATAGGATGTTTCCTATATTGGGGAGTCTAGGATCAGAGGACACAGATAGAGTGGATGTGGAGAGGATGTTCCCTATGGTGGGGGAGTCTACGACCAGAGGACACAGATAGAGTGGATGTGGAGTGGATGTTTCATATACTGGGGGACTCAATGGATCAGAGGACACAGATAGAGAGCAAGTGGAGAGGATGTGTCCTATAGTGGGGGAGTCTGGGACCAGAAGACACGAACAGAGTGAATGCGGAGAGGATGTTTCCTATAGTGTGGGAGTCTGGGACCAAAGGACACAGATAGAGTGGATGTGGAGAGGATGTTTCCTATAGTGCGGGAGTCTCGGACCAGAGGACACAGATAGAGTGGATTTGGAGAGAATGTTGACTATGGTGGGGGAGTCTAGGACCAGCGGACACAGATGGAGTCGATGTGGATAGGATGTTTCCTATATTGGGGAGTCTAGGATCAGAGGACACAGATAGAGTGGATGTGGAGAGGATGTTCCCTATGGTGGGGGAGTCTACGACCAGAGGACACAGATAGAGTGGATGTGGAGTGGATGTTTCATATACTGGGGGACTCAATGGATCAGAGGACACAGATAGAGAGCAAGTGGAGAGGATGTGTCCTATAGTGGGGGAGTCTGGGACCAGAAGACACGAACAGAGTGAATGCGGAGAGGATGTTTCCTATAGTGTGGGAGTCTGGGACCAAAGGACACAGATAGAGTGGATGTGGAGAGGATGTTTCCTATTGTGGGGGAATCGAGGACCAGAGAACACAGACTGAGTGGATGTGGAGAGAATGTTGCCTATAGTGGGGAAGTCTAGGACCTGAGGACACAGATAAACTGGATGTGGAGAGGATGTTGCCTATAGTGGGGGAGTCTAGGAACAGAGGACACATATTAAGTAGATAGAGTGCATGTGGAGAAGTTGTTTCCTATAGAGGGGGAGTCTAGGTCTAGAGGGCTCAGATAGAGTGGTTGTGGAGAGGATGTTGCCTATAGTGGGGGAATCCAGGACAATAGGGCACAGATAGAGTGGATGGGGAGAGGATGTTTCCCATAGAGGGGGAGTCCAGGTCTAGAGGGCTCAGATAGAGTGGTTGTGGAGAGGATGTTCCCTATAGTGGGGGAGTCTAGGAGAAGACGGCACAGATAGAGTGGTTGTGGAGAGGATGTTTCCTATACTGGGGGAGTCTACGACCATATGACACAAATAGAGTGGATGTGGAGAGGATGTTTCCTATTGTAAGGGAGTCTAGCACCAGAAGACACAGATAGAGTGGATGCGGAGAGGATGTTGCCTGTAATGGGGGAGTCTAGGACCAGAGGACACAGATAGAGTGAAAGTGGAGAGAATGTTGACTATGGTGCGGGAGTCTAGGACCAGCGGACACAGATGGAGTCGATGTGGATAGGATGTTTCCTATATGGGGAGTCTAGGATCAGCGGACACAGATAGAGTGGATGTGGAGAGGATGTTCCCTATCGTGGGTGAGACTAGGACAGAGGACACAGATAGGGTGGATATGGAGAGCATGTTTCCTATAGTGGGGGAGTCTAGGACCAGAGGACGCAGATAGAATCAATGTGGAGAGGATGTTCCCTATAGTGGGGGATACTAGCACAGAGGACACAGATAGAGTGGATTTGGATGTGGAGAGGATGTTCCCCATAGTGGGGCAGACTAGGACAGAAGACACAGATAGAGTGGATGTGGAGAGGAAGTTTCCTGTAGTGGGGATGTCTAGGACCAGTGGACACAGATAGAGTGGATGTGGAGAGGATGTTGACTATAGTGGGGGATTGTAGGACCAGAGGACACTGATAGAGTGGATGTGGAGAGGATTTTTCCTGTAGTGGAAGAGTCTTGGGCCAGTGGACACAGATACAGTGGATGTGGAGAGGATGTTTCCTATGGTGGGGGAGTCTACGACCAGAGGACACAGATAGAGTGGATGTGGAGTGGATGTTTCCTATACTGGGGGAGTCAATGGATTAGAGGACAGAGATAGAGTGGATGTGGAGAGGAAGTTTCCTGTAGTGGGGATGTGTAGGACCAGAGGACACAGATAGGGTGCATATGGAGAGGATATTTCCTATTGTGGGGGAGTCTAGGATCAGAGGACACAGATGGAGTCAATGTGGTGAGGATGTTCCCTATAGTGGGGGAGACTAGCACAGAGGACACAGATAGAGTGGTTATGGAGAGGATGTTTCCTATAGTGGGGGAGTCTAGGACCAGAGGACACAGATAGAGTGGATGTGGAGAGGATGTTTCCTATAGTGGGGGAGACTAGCACAGAGGACACAGATAGAGTGGTTATGGAGAGGATGTTTCCTATACTGGGGGAGTCAATGGTTAAGAGGACACAGATAGAGTGGAAGTGGAGAGGATTTGTCCTATTGTGGGGGAGTCTGGGACCAGAGGACACAGACAGAGTGAATGTGGAGAGGTTGTTTCCTATTGTAGGGGAGCCTAGGCCAGAGGACACAGATAGAGTGGATGAGGAGAGTAAGTTTCCTGTAGTGGGGATGTCGAGGATCAGTGGACACATATAGTGTGGATGTGGAGAGGATGTTGACTATAGTGGGGAGTGTAGGACCAGAGGACACAGATAGAGTGAATGTGGAGAGGATGTTTCCTATTGTAGGGGAGTAGAGGACATGAGGACACAAATAAAGTGGATGTGGAGAGGATGTTTCCTATAGTGGGGTGTCTAGGACCAGAGGACACAGATAGAGTGAATGTGGAGAGGATGTTTCCTATTGTAGGGGAGTAGAGGACATGAGGACACAAATAAAGTGGATGTGGAGAGGATGTTTCCTATACTGAGGGTGTCTAAGACCAGAGGACACTGATAGAGTGGATGTTGAGAGCATATTTCCTATAGTGCGGGTCTCTAGGACCAGAGGACACAGATATAGTGGATGTGGAGGGTATGTTTCCTATAGTGGGGGAGTGTAGGACCAGAGGACACCGATGGAGTGGATGTGGAGAGGATGTTTCCAATTGTAAGGGAGTGTAGGACCAGAGGACACAGATAGAGCGACTGTGGAGACAATGTTTCCTGTATTGGGGGAGTCAAGGACCAGAGGACACATATAGAGTGGTTGTGGAGAGGATGTTTCCTATAGTGGGGGAGTCTAGGACCAGAGGACACAGATATAGTGGATGTGGAGAGGATATTTCCTATAGTGGGGCAGTGTAGGACCAGAGGATACCGATAGAGTGGATGTGGAGAGGATGTTTGCTGTAGTGGAAGAGTCTTGGACCAGTGGACACAGATAGAGTGGATGTAGAGTGGATGTTTCCTATAGTGGGGGAGTCTAGGACAAGAGGGCACAGATAGAGTGGATGTGGAAAGGATGTTTCCTATACTGGGGGAGTCTACGACCAGATGATACAAATAGAGTGGATGTGGAGAGGATGTTTCCTATTGTAGGGGAGTCTAGCACCAGAAGAAACAGATAGAGTGGATGTGGAGAGGATGTTTCCTATAGTGGGGTGTCTACGACCAGAGGACACAGATAGAGTGGATGTGGAGTGGATGTTTCATATACTGGGGGACTCAATGGATCAGAGGACACAGATAGAGAGCAAGTGGAGAGGATGTGTCCTATAGTGGGGGAGTCTGGGACCAGAAGACACGAACAGAGTGAATGCGGAGAGGATGTTTCCTATAGTGTGGGAGTCTGGGACCAAAGGACACAGATAGAGTGGATGTGGAGAGGATGTTTCCTATAGTGCGGGAGTCTCGGACCAGAGGACACAGATAGAGTGGATTTGGAGAGAATGTTGACTATGGTGGGGGAGTCTAGGACCAGCGGACACAGATGGAGTCGATGTGGATAGGATGTTTCCTATATTGGGGAGTCTAGGATCAGAGGACACAGATAGAGTGGATGTGGAGAGGATGTTCCCTATGGTGGGGGAGTCTACGACCAGAGGACACAGATAGAGTGGATGTGGAGTGGATGTTTCATATACTGGGGGACTCAATGGATCAGAGGACACAGATAGAGAGCAAGTGGAGAGGATGTGTCCTATAGTGGGGGAGTCTGGGACCAGAAGACACGAACAGAGTGAATGCGGAGAGGATGTTTCCTATAGTGTGGGAGTCTGGGACCAAAGGACACAGATAGAGTGGATGTGGAGAGGATGTTTCCTATTGTGGGGGAATCGAGGACCAGAGAACACAGACTGAGTGGATGTGGAGAGAATGTTGCCTATAGTGGGGAAGTCTAGGACCTGAGGACACAGATAAACTGGATGTGGAGAGGATGTTGCCTATAGTGGGGGAGTCTAGGAACAGAGGACACATATTAAGTAGATAGAGTGCATGTGGAGAAGTTGTTTCCTATAGAGGGGGAGTCTAGGTCTAGAGGGCTCAGATAGAGTGGTTGTGGAGAGGATGTTGCCTATAGTGGGGGAATCCAGGACAATAGGGCACAGATAGAGTGGATGGGGAGAGGATGTTTCCCATAGAGGGGGAGTCCAGGTCTAGAGGGCTCAGATAGAGTGGTTGTGGAGAGGATGTTCCCTATAGTGGGGGAGTCTAGGAGAAGACGGCACAGATAGAGTGGTTGTGGAGAGGATGTTTCCTATACTGGGGGAGTCTACGACCATATGACACAAATAGAGTGGATGTGGAGAGGATGTTTCCTATTGTAAGGGAGTCTAGCACCAGAAGACACAGATAGAGTGGATGCGGAGAGGATGTTGCCTGTAATGGGGGAGTCTAGGACCAGAGGACACAGATAGAGTGAAAGTGGAGAGAATGTTGACTATGGTGCGGGAGTCTAGGACCAGCGGACACAGATGGAGTCGATGTGGATAGGATGTTTCCTATATGGGGAGTCTAGGATCAGCGGACACAGATAGAGTGGATGTGGAGAGGATGTTCCCTATCGTGGGTGAGACTAGGACAGAGGACACAGATAGGGTGGATATGGAGAGCATGTTTCCTATAGTGGGGGAGTCTAGGACCAGAGGACGCAGATAGAATCAATGTGGAGAGGATGTTCCCTATAGTGGGGGATACTAGCACAGAGGACACAGATAGAGTGGATTTGGATGTGGAGAGGATGTTCCCCATAGTGGGGCAGACTAGGACAGAAGACACAGATAGAGTGGATGTGGAGAGGAAGTTTCCTGTAGTGGGGATGTCTAGGACCAGTGGACACAGATAGAGTGGATGTGGAGAGGATGTTGACTATAGTGGGGGATTGTAGGACCAGAGGACACTGATAGAGTGGATGTGGAGAGGATTTTTCCTGTAGTGGAAGAGTCTTGGGCCAGTGGACACAGATACAGTGGATGTGGAGAGGATGTTTCCTATGGTGGGGGAGTCTACGACCAGAGGACACAGATAGAGTGGATGTGGAGTGGATGTTTCCTATACTGGGGGAGTCAATGGATTAGAGGACAGAGATAGAGTGGATGTGGAGAGGAAGTTTCCTGTAGTGGGGATGTGTAGGACCAGTGGGCACAGATAGAGTGGATGTGGAGAGGACGTTGACTATAGTGGGGAGTCTAGGATCAGAGAACACAGATAGAGTGGATGTGGAGAGGATGTTCCCTATAGTGGGGGAGACTAGGACAGAGGACACAGCTAGTGTGGATATGGAGAGGATGTTTCCTATAGTGGGGGAGTCTACGACCAGAGGACACAGATAGGGTGCATATGGAGAGGATATTTCCTATTGTGGGGGAGTCTAGGATCAGAGGACACAGATGGAGTCAATGTGGTGAGGATGTTCCCTATAGTGGGGGAGACTAGCACAGAGGACACAGATAGAGTGGTTATGGAGAGGATGTTTCCTATAGTGGGGGAGTCTAGGACCAGAGGACACAGATAGAGTGGATGTGGAGAGGATGTTTCCTATAGTGGGGGAGACTAGCACAGAGGACACAGATAGAGTGGTTATGGAGAGGATGTTTCCTATACTGGGGGAGTCAATGGTTAAGAGGACACAGATAGAGTGGAAGTGGAGAGGATTTGTCCTATTGTGGGGGAGTCTGGGACCAGAGGACACAGACAGAGTGAATGTGGAGAGGTTGTTTCCTATTGTAGGGGAGCCTAGGCCAGAGGACACAGATAGAGTGGATGAGGAGAGTAAGTTTCCTGTAGTGGGGATGTCGAGGATCAGTGGACACATATAGTGTGGATGTGGAGAGGATGTTGACTATAGTGGGGAGTGTAGGACCAGAGGACACAGATAGAGTGAATGTGGAGAGGATGTTTCCTATTGTAGGGGAGTAGAGGACATGAGGACACAAATAAAGTGGATGTGGAGAGGATGTTTCCTATAGTGGGGTGTCTAGGACCAGAGGACACAGATAGAGTGAATGTGGAGAGGATGTTTCCTATTGTGTGGGAGTAGAGGACATGAGGACACAAATAAAGTGGATGTGGAGAGGATGTTTCCTATACTGAGGGTGTCTAAGACCAGAGGACACTGATAGAGTGGATGTGGAGAGCATATTTCCTATAGTGCGGGTCTCTAGGACCAGAGGACACAGATATAGTGGATGTGGAGGGTATGTTTCCTATAGTGGGGGAGTGTAGGACCAGAGGACACCGATGGAGTGGATGTGGAGAGGATGTTTCCAATTGTAAGGGAGTGTAGGACCAGAGGACACAGATAGAGCGACTGTGGAGACAATGTTTCCTGTATTGGGGGAGTCAAGGACCAGAGGACACATATAGAGTGGTTGTGGAGAGGATGTTTCCTATAGTGGGGGAGTCTAGGACCAGAGGACACAGATATAGTGGATGTGGAGAGGATATTTCCTATAGTGGGGCAGTGTAGGACCAGAGGATACCGATAGAGTGGATGTGGAGAGGATGTTTGCTGTAGTGGAAGAGTCTTGGACCAGTGGACACAGATAGAGTGGATGTAGAGTGGATGTTTCCTATAGTGGGGGAGTCTAGGACAAGAGGGCACAGATAGAGTGGATGTGGAAAGGATGTTTCCTATACTGGGGGAGTCTACGACCAGATGATACAAATAGAGTGGATGTGGAGAGGATGTTTCCTATTGTAGGGGAGTCTAGCACCAGAAGAAACAGATAGAGTGGATGTGGAGAGGATGTTTCCTATAGTGGGGTGTCTACGACCAGAGGACACAGATAGTGTGGATGTGGAGAGGATGTTTGCTGTAGTGGAAGTGTCTTGGACCAGTGGACACAGATACAGTGGATGTGGAGAGGATGTTTCCTATAGTGAGGGAGTCTAAGACCAGAGGACACAGATAGTGTGGATGTGGAGAGGATGTTTCCTGTAGTGGGGCAGTCTGGGACCAGAGGACGCAGATAGAGTGGATGTGGAGAGGATGTTCCCTATAGTGCGGGAGTCTAGGACCAGAGGACACAGATAGGGTGGATATGGAGAGTATGTTTCCTATATTGGGGAGTCTAGGATCAGAGGACACAGATAGAGTGGATGTGGAAAGGATGTTCCCAATAGTTGGGGAGATTAGGACAGAGGACACAGATAGGGTGGATATGGAGAGGATGTTTCCTATATTGGGGTAGTGTAGGACAAGAAGACACAGATAGAGCGAATGTGGAGATAATGTTTCCTATAGTGGGGCAGTCAAGGACCAGAGGACACATATAGAGTGGTTGTGGAGAGGATGTTTCCTTTAGTGGGGGAGACTGTGACCAGAGGACACATATAGAGTGGTTGTGCAGAGGATGTTTCCTATATTCGGGAGTCTAGGACCACAGTTCACATATAGAGTAGATTTGGAGAGTATGTTTCCTATAGTGGGGGAGAGTAGGACCAGAGGACACCAATAGAGTGGATGTGGAGAGGATGTTTCCTGTAGTGGAAGAGTCTTGGACCAGTGGACACAGATACAGTGGATGTGGAGAGGATGTTTCCTATAGTGAGGGAGTCTAGGACCAGAGGACACAGATAGTGTGGATGTGGAGAGGATGTTTCCTATAGTGGGGGAGTCTACGACCAGAGGACACAGATAGGGTGCATATGGAGAGGATATTTCCTATTGTGGGGGAGTCTAGGACCAGAGGACACAGATGGAGTCAATGTGGAGAGGCTGTTTCCTATAGTGGGGGAGACTAGCACAGAGGACACAGATAGAGTGGTTATGGAGAGGATGTTTCCTATAGTGGGGGAGTCTGGGACCAGAGGACACAGATAGAGTGGATGTGGAGAGGATATTTCCTATAGTGTGGGTCTCTAGGACCAGAGGACACAGATATAGTGGATGTGGAGAATATGTTTCCTATAGTGGGGGAGTGTAGGACCAGTGGACATCGATAGAGTGGATGTGGATTGGATGTTTCCTATACTGGGGGAGTCAATGGATAAGAGGACACAGATAGAGTGGAAGTGGAGAGGATTTGTCCTATTGTGGGGATGTCTGGGACCAGAGGACACAGACAGAGTGAATGTGGAGAGGTTGTTTCCTATTGTAGGGGAGCCTAGGACCAGAGGACACAGATAGAGTGGATGAGGAGAGTAAGTTTCCTGTAGTGGGGATGTCGAGGATCAGTGGACACATATAGTGTGGATGTGGAGAGGATGTTGACTATAGTGGGGTGTCTAGGACCAGAGGACACAGATAGAGTTAATGTGGAGAGGATGTTTCCTATTGTAGGGGAGTAGAGGACATGAGGACACAAATAAAGTGGATGTGGAGAGGATGTTTCCTATACTGAGGGTGTCTAAGACCAGAGGACACTGATAGAGTGGATGTGGAGAGCATATTTCCTATAGTGCGGGTCTCTAGGACCAGAGGACACAGATATAGTGGATGTGGAGGGTATGTTTCCTATAGTGGGGGAGTGTAGGACCAGAGGACACCGATGGGGTGGATGTGGAGAGGATGTTTCCTATAGTGGGGGAGTCTAGGACCAGAGGACACAGATAGAGTGGTTGTGGAGAGGATGTTGCCTATAGTGGGGGAGTCTAGGACCAGAGGACACAGATATAGTGGATGTGGAAAACATGTTTCCTATACTGGTGAAGTCTACTTCCAGATGTCACAAATAGAGTGGATGTGGATAGGATGTTCTCTATAGTGGGGGAGACTAGGACAGAGGGCACAGATAGGGTGGATATGGAGAGGATGTTTCCTATAGTGGGGGAGTCTAGGACCAGAGGACACAGATGGAGTCAATGTGGAGAGTATTTTCCCTATAGTGAGGGAGACTAGCACAGGGGACACAGATATAGTGGATGTGGAGAGCATGTTTCCTATAGTGGTGGAGTGTAGGACCAGAGGACACCGATAGAGTGGATGTGGAGTGGATGTTTCCTCTGGTGGGGGAGTCTAGGACCAGAGGACACTGATGGAGTCGATGTGGAGAGGATGTTTCCTATAGTGGGGAGTCTAGGATCAGAGGACACATATACAGTGGTTGTGGAGAGGATGTTTCCTATAGTGGGGGAGTCTAGGACCAGATGACACAGATAGAGTGGATCTGGAGAGGATGTTTCCTATAGTGCGGGAGACTAGGACCAGAGGACACAGATAGAGTGGATTTGGAGAGAATGTTTCCTATATTCGGGAGTCTAGGATCAGAGGACACAGATAGAGTGGATCTGGATAGGATGTTCCCTATAGTGGGGGAGACTAGGACAGAGGACAGAGATAGGGTGGATATGGAGAGGATGTTTCCTATAGTGGGGGAGTCTAGGACCAGAGGACACAGATATAGTGGATGTGGAAAACATGTTTCCTATACTGGTGAAGTCTACTTCCAGATGACACAAATAGAGTGGATGTGGATAGGATGTTCCCTATAGTGGGGGAGACTAGGACAGAGGACACAGATAGGGTGGATATGGAGTGGATGTTTCCTATAGTGGGGGAGTCTAGGACCAGAGGACACAGATGGAGTCAATGTGGAGAGTATTTTCCCTATAGTGGGGGAGACTAGCACAGAGGACACACATATAGTGGATGTGGAGAGCATGTTTCCTATAGTGGTGGAGTGTAGGACAAGAGGACACCGATAGAGTGGATGTGGAGAGGATGTTTCCTATATTGGGGGAGTGTAGGACCAGAGAACACAGATAGAGCGAATGTGGAGATAATGTTTCCTATAGTGGGGCAGTCAAGGACCAGAGGACACATATACAGTGGTTGTGGAGAGGATGTTTACTATAGTGGGGGAGTCTGGGACCAGAGGACACAGATAGATTGAATGTGGAGAGGATGATTCCTATTGTAGGCGGGCCGAGGACCAGAGGACACAGATAGAGTGATTGTGGAGAGGAAGTTTCCTGTAGTGGGGCGTCTAGGGTCAGAGGACACAGATAGAGTGGATGTGGATGTGGAGAGGATGTTCCCTATAGTGGGGGAGACTAGGACAGAGGACACAGATAGAGTGGCTATGGAGAGTATGTTTCCTATAGTGGGGGAGTCTCGGACCAGAGGACACAGAAAGAGTGGATGTGGAGAGGATATTTCCTATAGTGGGGGACTCTAGGACCAGAGGACACAGATATAGTGGATGTGGAGAGTATGTTTCCTATAATGGGGGAGTCTAGGACCAGAGGACACTGATGGAGTCGATGTGGAGAGGATTTTTCCTATAGTGGGGGAGTCTAGGACCAGATGACACAGATAGAGTGGATCTGGAGAGGATGTTTCCTATAGTGGGAGAGTCTAGGACCAGAGGACACAGATAGAGTGGATTTGGAGAGAATGTTTCCTATATTCGGGAGTCTAGGATCAGAGGACACAGATAGAGTGGATCTGGATAGGATGTTCCCTATAGTGGGGGAGACTAGGACAGAGGACAGAGATAGGGTGGATATGGAGAGGATGTTTCCTATTGTGGGGGAGTCTAGGGCCAGATGACACAGATAGAGTGGATCTGGAGAGGATGTTTCCTTTAGTGCGGTAGTCTAGGACCAGAGGACACAGATAGAGTGGATTTGGAGAGAATGTTTCCTATATTCGGGAGTCTAGGATCAGAGGACACAGATAGAGTGGATCTGGATAGGATGTTCCCTATAGTGGGGGAGACTAGGACAGAGGACAGAGATAGGGTGGATATGCAGAGGATGTTTCCTATAGTGGGGGAGTCTAGGGCCAGATGACACAGATAGAGTGGATCTGGAGAGGATGTTTCCTATAGTGCGGTAGTCTAGGACCAGAGGACACAGATAGAGTGGATTTGGAGAGAATGTTTCCTATATTCGGGAGTCTAGGATCAGAGGACACAGATAGAGTGGATCTGGATAGGATGTTCCCTATAGTGGGGGAGTCTAGGACAGAGGACACAGATATAGTGGATGTGGAAAACATGTTTCCTATACTGGTGAAGTCTACTTCCAGATGACACAAATAGAGTGGATGTGGATAGGATGTTCCCTATAGTGGGGGAGACTAGCACAGAGGACACAGATATAGTTGATGTGGAGAGCATGATTCCTATAGTGGTGGAGTGCAGGACAAGAGGACACCGATAGAGTGGATGTGGAGAGGATGTTTCCTATAGTGGGGGAGTGTAGGACCAGAGGACACAGATAGAGCGAATGTGGAGATAATGTTTCCTATAGTAGGGCAGTCAAGGACCAGAGGACACATAATGAGTGGTTGTGGAGAGGATGTTTACTATAGTGGGGGAGTCTGGGACCAGAGGACACAGATAGAGTGAATGTGGAGAGGATGTTTCCTGTAGTGGGGCAGTCTGGGACCAGAGGACACAGATAGAGTGGATGTGGAGAGGATGTTTCCTATAGTGCGGGAGTCTCGGACCAGAGGACACAGATAGAGTGGATTTGGAGAGAATGTTGACTATGGTGGGGGAGTCTAGGACCAGCGGACACAGATGGAGTCGATGTGGATAGGATGTTTCCTATATTGGGGAGTCTAGGATCAGAGGACACAGATAGAGTGGATGTGGAGAGGATGTTCCCTATGGTGGGGGAGTCTACGACCAGAGGACACAGATAGAGTGGATGTGGAGTGGATGTTTCATATACTGGGGGACTCAATGGATCAGAGGACACAGATAGAGAGCAAGTGGAGAGGATGTGTCCTATAGTGGGGGAGTCTGGGACCAGAAGACACGAACAGAGTGAATGCGGAGAGGATGTTTCCTATAGTGTGGGAGTCTGGGACCAAAGGACACAGATAGAGTGGATGTGGAGAGGATGTTTCCTATTGTGGGGGAATCGAGGACCAGAGAACACAGACTGAGTAGATGTGGAGAGAATGTTGCCTATAGTGGGGAAGTCTAGGACCTGAGGACACAGATAAACTGGATGTGGAGAGGATGTTGCCTATAGTGGGGGAGTCTAGGAACAGAGGACACATATTAAGTAGATAGAGTGCATGTGGAGAAGTTGTTTCCTATAGAGGGGGAGTCTAGGTCTAGAGGGCTCAGATAGAGTGGTTGTGGAGAGGATGTTGCCTATAGTGGGGGAATCCAGGACAATAGGGCACAGATAGAGTGGATGGGGAGAGGATGTTTCCCATAGAGGGGGAGTCCAGGTCTAGAGGGCTCAGATAGAGTGGTTGTGGAGAGGATGTTCCCTATAGTGGGGGAGTCTAGGAGAAGACGGCACAGATAGAGTGGTTGTGGAGAGGATGTTTCCTATACTGGGGGAGTCTACGACCATATGACACAAATAGAGTGGATGTGGAGAGGATGTTTCCTATTGTAAGGGAGTCTAGCACCAGAAGACACAGATAGAGTGGATGCGGAGAGGATGTTGCCTGTAATGGGGGAGTCTAGGACCAGAGGACACAGATAGAGTGAAAGTGGAGAGAATGTTGACTATGGTGCGGGAGTCTAGGACCAGCGGACACAGATGGAGTCGATGTGGATAGGATGTTTCCTATATGGGGAGTCTAGGATCAGCGGACACAGATAGAGTGGATGTGGAGAGGATGTTCCCTATCGTGGGTGAGACTAGGACAGAGGACACAGATAGGGTGGATATGGAGAGCATGTTTCCTATAGTGGGGGAGTCTAGGACCAGAGGACGCAGATAGAATCAATGTGGAGAGGATGTTCCCTATAGTGGGGGATACTAGCACAGAGGACACAGATAGAGTGGATTTGGATGTGGAGAGGATGTTCCCCATAGTGGGGCAGACTAGGACAGAAGACACAGATAGAGTGGATGTGGAGAGGAAGTTTCCTGTAGTGGGGATGTCTAGGACCAGTGGACACAGATAGAGTGGATGTGGAGAGGATGTTGACTATAGTGGGGGATTGTAGGACCAGAGGACACTGATAGAGTGGATGTGGAGAGGATTTTTCCTGTAGTGGAAGAGTCTTGGGCCAGTGGACACAGATACAGTGGATGTGGAGAGGATGTTTCCTATGGTGGGGGAGTCTACGACCAGAGGACACAGATAGAGTGGATGTGGAGTGGATGTTTCCTATACTGGGGGAGTCAATGGATTAGAGGACAGAGATAGAGTGGATGTGGAGAGGAAGTTTCCTGTAGTGGGGATGTGTAGGACCAGTGGGCACAGATAGAGTGGATGTGGAGAGGACGTTGACTATAGTGGTGAGTCTAGGATCAGAGAACACAGATAGAGTGGATGTGGAGAGGATGTTCCCTATAGTGGGGGAGACTAGGACAGAGGACACCGCTAGTGTGGATATGGAGAGGATGTTTCCTATAGTGGGGGAGTCTACGACCAGAGGACACAGATAGGGTGCATATGGAGAGGATATTTCCTATTGTGGGGGAGTCTAGGATCAGAGGACACAGATGGAGTCAATGTGGTGAGGATGTTCCCTATAGTGGGGGAGACTAGCACAGAGGACACAGATAGAGTGGTTATGGAGAGGATGTTTCCTATAGTGGGGGAGTCTAGGACCAGAGGACACAGATAGAGTGGATGTGGAGAGGATGTTTCCTATAGTGGGGGAGACTAGCACAGAGGACACAGATAGAGTGGTTATGGAGAGGATGTTTCCTATACTGGGGGAGTCAATGGTTAAGAGGACACAGATAGAGTGGAAGTGGAGAGGATTTGTCCTATTGTGGGGGAGTCTGGGACCAGAGGACACAGACAGAGTGAATGTGGAGAGGTTGTTTCCTATTGTAGGGGAGCCTAGGCCAGAGGACACAGATAGAGTGGATGAGGAGAGTAAGTTTCCTGTAGTGGGGATGTCGAGGATCAGTGGACACATATAGTGTGGATGTGGAGAGGATGTTGACTATAGTGGGGAGTGTAGGACCAGAGGACACAGATAGAGTGAATGTGGAGAGGATGTTTCCTATTGTAGGGGAGTAGAGGACATGAGGACACAAATAAAGTGGATGTGGAGAGGATGTTTCCTATAGTGGGGTGTCTAGGACCAGAGGACACAGATAGAGTGAATGTGGAGAGGATGTTTCCTATTGTAGGGGAGTAGAGGACATGAGGACACAAATAAAGTGGATGTGGAGAGGATGTTTCCTATACTGAGGGTGTCTAAGACCAGAGGACACTGATAGAGTGGATGTGGAGAGCATATTTCCTATAGTGCGGGTCTCTAGGACCAGAGGACACAGATATAGTGGATGTGGAGGGTATGTTTCCTATAGTGGGGGAGTGTAGGACCAGAGGACACCGATGGAGTGGATGTGGAGAGGATGTTTCCAATTGTAAGGGAGTGTAGGACCAGAGGACACAGATAGAGCGACTGTGGAGACAATGTTTCCTGTATTGGGGGAGTCAAGGACCAGAGGACACATATAGAGTGGTTGTGGAGAGGATGTTTCCTATAGTGGGGGAGTCTAGGACCAGAGGACACAGATATAGTGGATGTGGAGAGGATATTTCCTATAGTGGGGCAGTGTAGGACCAGAGGATACCGATAGAGTGGATGTGGAGAGGATGTTTGCTGTAGTGGAAGAGTCTTGGACCAGTGGACACAGATAGAGTGGATGTAGAGTGGATGTTTCCTATAGTGGGGGAGTCTAGGACAAGAGGGCACAGATAGAGTGGATGTGGAAAGGATGTTTCCTATACTGGGGGAGTCTACGACCAGATGATACAAATAGAGTGGATGTGGAGAGGATGTTTCCTATTGTAGGGGAGTCTAGCACCAGAAGAAACAGATAGAGTGGATGTGGAGAGGATGTTTCCTATAGTGGGGTGTCTACGACCAGAGGACACAGATAGTGTGGATGTGGAGAGGATGTTTGCTGTAGTGGAAGTGTCTTGGACCAGTGGACACAGATACAGTGGATGTGGAGAGGATGTTTCCTATAGTGAGGGAGTCTAAGACCAGAGGACACAGATAGTGTGGATGTGGAGAGGATGTTTCCTGTAGTGGGGCAGTCTGGGACCAGAGGACGCAGATAGAGTGGATGTGGAGAGGATGTTCCCTATAGTGCGGGAGTCTAGGACCAGAGGACACAGATAGGGTGGATATGGAGAGTATGTTTCCTATATTGGGGAGTCTAGGATCAGAGGACACAGATAGAGTGGATGTGGAAAGGATGTTCCCAATAGTTGGGGAGATTAGGACAGAGGACACAGATAGGGTGGATATGGAGAGGATGTTTCCTATATTGGGGTAGTGTAGGACAAGAAGACACAGATAGAGCGAATGTGGAGATAATGTTTCCTATAGTGGGGCAGTCAAGGACCAGAGGACACATATAGAGTGGTTGTGGAGAGGATGTTTCCTTTAGTGGGGGAGACTGTGACCAGAGGACACATATAGAGTGGTTGTGGAGAGGATGTTTCCTATATTCGGGAGTCTAGAACCACAGTTCACATATAGAGTAGATTTCGAGAGTATGTTTCCTATAGTGGGGGAGAGTAGGACCAGAGGACACCAATAGAGTGGATGTGGAGAGGATGTTTCCTGTAGTGGAAGAGTCTTGGACCAGTGGACACAGATACAGTGGATGTGGAGAGGATGTTTCCTATAGTGAGGGAGTCTAGGACCAGAGGACACAGATAGTGTGGATGTGGAGAGGATGTTTCCTATAGTGGGGGAGTGTACGACCAGAGGACACAGATAGGGTGCATATGGAGAGGATATTTCCTATTGTGGGGGAGTCTAGGACCAGAGGACACAGATGGAGTCAATGTGGAGAGGCTGTTTCCTATAGTGGGGGAGACTAGCACAGATGACACAGATAGAGTGGTTATGGAGAGGATGTTTCCTATAGTGTGGGTCTCTAGGACCAGAGGACACAGATATAGTGGATGTGGAGAATATGTTTCCTATAGTGGGGGAGTGTAGGACCAGTGGACATCGATAGAGTGGATGTGGATTGGATGTTTCCTATACTGGGGGAGTCAATGGATAAGAGGACACAGATAGAGTGGAAGTGGAGAGGATTTGTCCTATTGTGGGGATGTCTGGGACCAGAGGACACAGACAGAGTGAATGTGGAGAGGTTGTTTCCTATTGTAGGGGAGCCTAGGACCAGAGGACACAGATAGAGTGGATGAGGAGAGTAAGTTTCCTGTAGTGGGGATGTCGAGGATCAGTGGACACATATAGTGTGGATGTGGAGAGGATGTTGACTATAGTGGGGTGTCTAGGACCAGAGGACACAGATAGAGTTAATGTGGAGAGGATGTTTCCTATTGTAGGGGAGTAGAGGACATGAGGACACAAATAAAGTGGATGTGGAGAGGATGTTTCCTATACTGAGGGTGTCTAAGACCAGAGGACACTGATAGAGTGGATGTGGAGAGCATATTTCCTATAGTGCGGGTCTCTAGGACCAGAGGACACAGATATAGTGGATGTGGAGGGTATGTTTCCTATAGTGGGGGAGTGTAGGACCAGAGGACACCGATGGGGTGGATGTGGAGAGGATGTTTCCTATAGTGGGGGAGTCTAGGACCAGAGGACACAGATAGAGTGGTTGTGGAGAGGATGTTGCCTATAGTGGGGGAGTCTAGGACCAGAGGACACAGATATAGTGGATGTGGAAAACATGTTTCCTATACTGGTGAAGTCTACTTCCAGATGTCACAAATAGAGTGGATGTGGATAGGATGTTCTCTATAGTGGGGGAGACTAGGACAGAGGGCACAGATAGGGTGGATATGGAGAGGATGTTTCCTATAGTGCGGGAGTCTAGGACCAGAGGACACAGATGGAGTCAATGTGGAGAGTATTTTCCCTATAGTGAGGGAGACTAGCACAGGGGACACAGATATAGTGGATGTGGAGAGCATGTTTCCTATAGTGGTGGAGTGTAGGACCAGAGGACACCGATAGAGTGGATGTGGAGTGGATGTTTCCTCTGGTGGGGGAGTCTAGGACCAGAGGACACTGATGGAGTCGATGTGGAGAGGATGTTTCCTATAGTGGGGAGTCTAGGATCAGAGGACACATATACAGTGGTTGTGGAGAGGATGTTTCCTATAGTGGGTGAGTCTAGGACCAGATGACACAGATAGAGTGGATCTGGAGAGTATGTTTCCTATAGTGCGGGAGTCTAGGACCAGAGGACACAGATAGAGTGGATTTGGAGAGAATGTTTCCTATATTCGGGAGTCTAGGATCAGAGGACACAGATAGAGTGGATCTGGATAGGATGTTCCCTATAGTGGGGGAGACTAGGACAGAGGACAGAGATAGGGTGGATATGGAGAGGATGTTTCCTATAGTGGGGGAGTCTAGGACCAGATGACACAGATAGAGTGGATCTGGAGAGGATGTTTCCTATAGTGCGGGAGACTAGGACCAGAGGACACAGATAGAGTGGATTTGGAGAGAATGTTTCCTATATTCGGGAGTCTAGGATCAGAGGACACAGATAGAGTGGATCTGGATAGGATGTTCCCTATAGTGGGGGAGACTAGGACAGAGGACAGAGATAGGGTGGATATGGAGAGGATGTTTCCTATAGTGGGGGAGTCTAGGACCAGAGGACACAGATATAGTGGATGTGGAAAACATGTTTCCTATACTGGTGAAGTCTACTTCCAGATGACACAAATAGAGTGGATGTGGATAGGATGTTCCCTATAGTGGGGGAGACTAGGACAGAGGACACAGATAGGGTGGATATGGAGTGGATGTTTCCTATAGTGGGGGAGTCTAGGACCAGAGGACACAGATGGAGTCAATGTGGAGAGTATTTTCCCTATAGTGGGGGAGACTAGCACAGAGGACACACATATAGTGGATGTGGAGAGCATGTTTCCTATAGTGGTGGAGTGTAGGACAAGAGGACACCGATAGAGTGGATGTGGAGAGGATGTTTCCTATATTGGGGGAGTGTAGGACCAGAGAACACAGATAGAGCGAATGTGGAGATAATGTTTCCTATAGTGGGGCAGTCAAGGACCAGAGGACACATATAGAGTGGTTGTGGAGAGGATGTTTACTATAGTGGGGGAGTCTGGGACCAGAGGACACAGATAGATTGAATGTGGAGAGGATGATTCCTATTGTAGGCGGGCCGAGGACCAGAGGACACAGATAGAGTGATTGTGGAGAGGAAGTTTCCTGTAGTGGGGCGTCTAGGGTCAGAGGACACAGATAGAGTGGATGTGGATGTGGAGAGGATGTTCCCTATAGTGGGGGAGACTAGGACAGAGGACACAGATAGAGTGGCTATGGAGAGTATGTTTCCTATAGTGGGGGAGTCTCGGACCAGAGGACACAGAAAGAGTGGATGTGGAGAGGATATTTCCTATAGTGGGGGACTCTAGGACCAGAGGACACAGATATAGTGGATGTGGAGAGTATGTTTCCTATAATGGGGGAGTCTAGGACCAGAGGACACTGATGGAGTCGATGTGGAGAGGATTTTTCCTATAGTGGGGGAGTCTAGGACCAGATGACACAGATAGAGTGGATCTGGAGAGGATGTTTCCTATAGTGGGAGAGTCTAGGACCAGAGGACACAGATAGAGTGGATTTGGAGAGAATGTTTCCTATATTCGGGAGTCTAGGATCAGAGGACACAGATAGAGTGGATCTGGATAGGATGTTCCCTATAGTGGGGGAGACTAGGACAGAGGACAGAGATAGGGTGGATATGGAGAGGATGTTTCCTATAGTGGGGGAGTCTAGGGCCAGATGACACAGATAGAGTGGATCTGGAGAGGATGTTTCCTTTAGTGCGGTAGTCTAGGACCAGAGGACACAGATAGAGTGGATTTGGAGAGAATGTTTCCTATATTCGGGAGTCTAGGATCAGAGGACACAGATAGAGTGGATCTGGATAGGATGTTCCCTATAGTGGGGGAGACTAGGACAGAGGACAGAGATAGGGTGGATATGCAGAGGATGTTTCCTATAGTGGGGGAGTCTAGGGCCAGATGACACAGATAGAGTGGATCTGGAGAGGATGTTTCCTATAGTGCGGTAGTCTAGGACCAGAGGACACAGATAGAGTGGATTTGGAGAGAATGTTTCCTATATTCGGGAGTCTAGGATCAGAGGACACAGATAGAGTGGATCTGGATAGGATGTTCCCTATAGTGGGGGAGTCTAGGACAGAGGACACAGATATAGTGGATGTGGAAAACATGTTTCCTATACTGGTGAAGTCTACTTCCAGATGACACAAATAGAGTGGATGTGGATAGGATGTTCCCTATAGTGGGGGAGACTAGCACAGAGGACACAGATATAGTTGATGTGGAGAGCATGATTCCTATAGTGGTGGAGTGCAGGACAAGAGGACACCGATAGAGTGGATGTGGAGAGGATGTTTCCTATAGTGGGGGAGTGTAGGACCAGAGGACACAGATAGAGCGAATGTGGAGATAATGTTTCCTATAGTAGGGCAGTCAAGGACCAGAGGACACATAATGAGTGGTTGTGGAGAGGATGTTTACTATAGTGGGGGAGTCTGGGACCAGAGGACACAGATAGAGTGAATGTGGAGAGGATGTTTCCTGTAGTGGGGCAGTCTGGGACCAGAGGACACAGATAGAGTGGATGTGGAGAGGATGTTTCCTATAGTGCGGGAGTCTCGGACCAGAGGACACAGATAGAGTGGATTTGGAGAGAATGTTGACTATGGTGGGGGAGTCTAGGACCAGCGGACACAGATGGAGTCGATGTGGATAGGATGTTTCCTATATTGGGGAGTCTACGATCAGAGGACACAGATAGAGTGGATGTGGAGAGGATGTTCCCTATGGTGGGGGAGTCTACGACCAGAGGACACAGATAGAGTGGATGTGGAGTGGATGTTTCATATACTGGGGGACTCAATGGATCAGAGGACACAGATAGAGAGCAAGTGGAGAGGATGTGTCCTATAGTGGGGGAGTCTGGGACCAGAAGACACGAACAGAGTGAATGCGGAGAGGATGTTTCCTATAGTGTGGGAGTCTGGGACCAAAGGACACAGATAGAGTGGATGTGGAGAGGATGTTTCCTATTGTGGGGGAATCGAGGACCAGAGAACACAGACTGAGTAGATGTGGAGAGAATGTTGCCTATAGTGGGGAAGTCTAGGACCTGAGGACACAGATAAACTGGATGTGGAGAGGATGTTGCCTATAGTGGGGGAGTCTAGGAACAGAGGACACATATTAAGTAGATAGAGTGCATGTGGAGAAGTTGTTTCCTATAGAGGGGGAGTCTAGGTCTAGAGGGCTCAGATAGAGTGGTTGTGGAGAGGATGTTGCCTATAGTGGGGGAATCCAGGACAATAGGGCACAGATAGAGTGGATGGGGAGAGGATGTTTCCCATAGAGGGGGAGTCCAGGTCTAGAGGGCTCAGATAGAGTGGTTGTGGAGAGGATGTTCCCTATAGTGGGGGAGTCTAGGAGAAGACGGCACAGATAGAGTGGTTGTGGAGAGGATGTTTCCTATACTGGGGGAGTCTACGACCATATGACACAAATAGAGTGGATGTGGAGAGGATGTTTCCTATTGTAAGGGAGTCTAGCACCAGAAGACACAGATAGAGTGGATGCGGAGAGGATGTTGCCTGTAATGGGGGAGTCTAGGACCAGAGGACACAGATAGAGTGAAAGTGGAGAGAATGTTGACTATGGTGCGGGAGTCTAGGACCAGCGGACACAGATGGAGTCGATGTGGATAGGATGTTTCCTATATGGGGAGTCTAGGATCAGCGGACACAGATAGAGTGGATGTGGAGAGGATGTTCCCTATCGTGGGTGAGACTAGGACAGAGGACACAGAAAGGGTGGATATGGAGAGCATGTTTCCTATAGTGGGGGAGTCTAGGACCAGAGGACGCAGATAGAATCAATGTGGAGAGGATGTTCCCTATAGTGGGGGATACTAGCACAGAGGACACAGATAGAGTGGATTTGGATGTGGAGAGGATGTTCCCCATAGTGGGGCAGACTAGGACAGAAGACACAGATAGAGTGGATGTGGAGAGGAAGTTTCCTGTAGTGGGGATGTCTAGGACCAGTGGACACAGATAGAGTGGATGTGGAGAGGATGTTGACTATAGTGGGGGATTGTAGGACCAGAGGACACTGATAGAGTGGATGTGGAGAGGATTTTTCCTGTAGTGGAAGAGTCTTGGGCCAGTGGACACAGATACAGTGGATGTGGAGAGGATGTTTCCTATGGTGGGGGAGTCTACGACCAGAGGACACAGATAGAGTGGATGTGGAGTGGATGTTTCCTATACTGGGGGAGTCAATGGATTAGAGGACAGAGATAGAGTGGATGTGGAGAGGAAGTTTCCTGTAGTGGGGATGTGTAGGACCAGTGGGCACAGATAGAGTGGATGTGGAGAGGACGTTGACTATAGTGGGGAGTCTAGGATCAGAGAACACAGATAGAGTGGATGTGGAGAGGATGTTCCCTATAGTGGGGGAGACTAGGACAGAGGACACAGCTAGTGTGGATATGGAGAGGATGTTTCCTATAGTGGGGGAGTCTACGACCAGAGGACACAGATAGGGTGCATATGGAGAGGATATTTCCTATTGTGGGGGAGTCTAGGATCAGAGGACACAGATGGAGTCAATGTGGTGAGGATGTTCCCTATAGTGGGGGAGACTAGCACAGAGGACACAGATAGAGTGGTTATGGAGAGGATGTTTCCTATAGTGGGGGAGTCTAGGACCAGAGGACACAGATAGAGTGGATGTGGAGAGGATGTTTCCTATAGTGGGGGAGACTAGCACAGAGGACACAGATAGAGTGGTTATGGAGAGGATGTTTCCTATACTGGGGGAGTCAATGGTTAAGAGGACACAGATAGAGTGGAAGTGGAGAGGATTTGTCCTATTGTGGGGGAGTCTGGGACCAGAGGACACAGACAGAGTGAATGTGGAGAGGTTGTTTCCTATTGTAGGGGAGCCTAGGCCAGAGGACACAGATAGAGTGGATGAGGAGAGTAAGTTTCCTGTAGTGGGGATGTCGAGGATCAGTGGACACATATAGTGTGGATGTGGAGAGGATGTTTCCTATACTGAGGGTGTCTAAGACCAGAGGACACTGATAGAGTGGATGTGGAGAGCATATTTCCTATAGTGGGGGAGTCTAGGACCAGAGGACACAGATATAGTGGATGTGGAGAGGATATTTCCTATAGTGGGGCAGTGTAGCACCAGAGGATACCGATAGAGTGGATGTGGAGAGGATGTTTGCTGTAGTGGAAGAGTCTTGGACCAGTGGACACAGATAGAGTGGATGTAGAGTGGATGTTTCCTATAGTGGGGGAGTCTAGGACAAGAGGGCACAGATAGAGTGGATGTGGAAAGGATGTTTCCTATACTGGGGGAGTCTACGACCAGATGATACAAATAGAGTGGATGTGGAGAGGATGTTTCCTATTGTAGGGGAGTCTAGCACCAGAAGAAACAGATAGAGTGGATGTGGAGAGGATGTTTCCTATAGTGGGGTGTCTACGACCAGAGGACACAGATAGTGTGGATGTGGAGAGGATGTTTGCTGTAGTGGAAGTGTCTTGGACCAGTGGACACAGATACAGTGGATGTGGAGAGGATGTTTCCTATAGTGAGGGAGTCTAAGACCAGAGGACACAGATAGTGTGGATGTGGAGAGGATGTTTCCTGTAGTGGGGCAGTCTGGGACCAGAGGACGCAGATAGAGTGGATGTGGAGAGGATGTTCCCTATAGTGCGGGAGTCTAGGACCAGAGGACACAGATAGGGTGGATATGGAGAGTATGTTTCCTATATTGGGGAGTCTAGGATCAGAGGACACAGATAGAGTGGATGTGGAAAGGATGTTCCCAATAGTTGGGGAGATTAGGACAGAGGACACAGATAGGGTGGATATGGAGAGGATGTTTCCTATATTGGGGTAGTGTAGGACAAGAAGACACAGATAGAGCGAATGTGGAGATAATGTTTCCTATAGTGGGGCAGTCAAGGACCAGAGGACACATATAGAGTGGTTGTGGAGAGGATGTTTCCTTTAGTGGGGGAGACTGTGACCAGAGGACACATATAGAGTGGTTGTGGAGAGGATGTTTCCTATATTCGGGAGTCTAGAACCACAGTTCACATATAGAGTAGATTTCGAGAGTATGTTTCCTATAGTGGGGGAGAGTAGGACCAGAGGACACCAATAGAGTGGATGTGGAGAGGATGTTTCCTGTAGTGGAAGAGTCTTGGACCAGTGGACACAGATACAGTGGATGTGGAGAGGATGTTTCCTATAGTGAGGGAGTCTAGGACCAGAGGACACAGATAGTGTGGATGTGGAGAGGATGTTTCCTATAGTGGGGGAGTCTACGACCAGAGGACACAGATAGGGTGCATATGGAGAGGATATTTCCTATTGTGGGGGAGTCTAGGACCAGAGGACACAGATGGAGTCAATGTGGAGAGGCTGTTTCCTATAGTGGGGGAGACTAGCACAGATGACACAGATAGAGTGGTTATGGAGAGGATGTTTCCTATAGTGTGGGTCTCTAGGACCAGAGGACACAGATATAGTGGATGTGGAGAATATGTTTCCTATAGTGGGGGAGTGTAGGACCAGTGGACATCGATAGAGTGGATGTGGATTGGATGTTTCCTATACTGGGGGAGTCAATGGATAAGAGGACACAGATAGAGTGGAAGTGGAGAGGATTTGTCCTATTGTGGGGATGTCTGGGACCAGAGGACACAGACAGAGTGAATGTGGAGAGGTTGTTTCCTATTGTAGGGGAGCCTAGGACCAGAGGACACAGATAGAGTGGATGAGGAGAGTAAGTTTCCTGTAGTGGGGATGTCGAGGATCAGTGGACACATATAGTGTGGATGTGGAGAGGATGTTGACTATAGTGGGGTGTCTAGGACCAGAGGACACAGATAGAGTTAATGTGGAGAGGATGTTTCCTATTGTAGGGGAGTAGAGGACATGAGGACACAAATAAAGTGGATGTGGAGAGGATGTTTCCTATACTGAGGGTGTCTAAGACCAGAGGACACTGATAGAGTGGATGTGGAGAGCATATTTCCTATAGTGCGGGTCTCTAGGACCAGAGGACACAGATATAGTGGATGTGGAGGGTATGTTTCCTATAGTGGGGGAGTGTAGGACCAGAGGACACCGATGGGGTGGATGTGGAGAGGATGTTTCCTATAGTGGGGGAGTCTAGGACCAGAGGACACAGATAGAGTGGTTGTGGAGAGGATGTTGCCTATAGTGGGGGAGTCTAGGACCAGAGGACACAGATATAGTGGATGTGGAAAACATGTTTCCTATACTGGTGAAGTCTACTTCCAGATGTCACAAATAGAGTGGATGTGGATAGGATGTTCTCTATAGTGGGGGAGACTAGGACAGAGGGCACAGATAGGGTGGATATGGAGAGGATGTTTCCTATAGTGCGGGAGTCTAGGACCAGAGGACACAGATGGAGTCAATGTGGAGAGTATTTTCCCTATAGTGAGGGAGACTAGCACAGGGGACACAGATATAGTGGATGTGGAGAGCATGTTTCCTATAGTGGTGGAGTGTAGGACCAGAGGACACCGATAGAGTGGATGTGGAGTGGATGTTTCCTCTGGTGGGGGAGTCTAGGACCAGAGGACACTGATGGAGTCGATGTGGAGAGGATGTTTCCTATAGTGGGGAGTCTAGGATCAGAGGACACATATACAGTGGTTGTGGAGAGGATGTTTCCTATAGTGGGTGAGTCTAGGACCAGATGACACAGATAGAGTGGATCTGGAGAGTATGTTTCCTATAGTGCGGGAGTCTAGGACCAGAGGACACAGATAGAGTGGATTTGGAGAGAATGTTTCCTATATTCGGGAGTCTAGGATCAGAGGACACAGATAGAGTGGATCTGGATAGGATGTTCCCTATAGTGGGGGAGACTAGGACAGAGGACAGAGATAGGGTGGATATGGAGAGGATGTTTCCTATAGTGGGGGAGTCTAGGACCAGATGACACAGATAGAGTGGATCTGGAGAGGATGTTTCCTATAGTGCGGGAGACTAGGACCAGAGGACACAGATAGAGTGGATTTGGAGAGAATGTTTCCTATATTCGGGAGTCTAGGATCAGAGGACACAGATAGAGTGGATCTGGATAGGATGTTCCCTATAGTGGGGGAGACTAGGACAGAGGACAGAGATAGGGTGGATATGGAGAGGATGTTTCCTATAGTGGGGGAGTCTAGGACCAGAGGACACAGATATAGTGGATGTGGAAAACATGTTTCCTATACTGGTGAAGTCTACTTCCAGATGACACAAATAGAATGGATGTGGATAGGATGTTCCCTATAGTGGGGGAGACTAGGACAGAGGACACAGATAGGGTGGATATGGAGTGGATGTTTCCTATAGTGGGGGAGTCTAGGACCAGAGGACACAGATGGAGTCAATGTGGAGAGTATTTTCCCTATAGTGGGGGAGACTAGCACAGAGGACACACATATAGTGGATGTGGAGAGCATGTTTCCTATAGTGGTGGAGTGTAGGACAAGAGGACACCGATAGAGTGGATGTGGAGAGGATGTTTCCTATATTGGGGGAGTGTAGGACCAGAGAACACAGATAGAGCGAATGTGGAGATAATGTTTCCTATAGTGGGGCAGTCAAGGACCAGAGGACACATATAGAGTGGTTGTGGAGAGGATGTTTACTATAGTGGGGGAGTCTGGGACCAGAGGACACAGATAGATTGAATGTGGAGAGGATGATTCCTATTGTAGGCGGGCCGAGGACCAGAGGACACAGATAGAGTGATTGTGGAGAGGAAGTTTCCTGTAGTGGGGCGTCTAGGGTCAGAGGACACAGATAGAGTGGATGTGGATGTGGAGAGGATGTTCCCTATAGTGGGGGAGACTAGGACAGAGGACACAGATAGAGTGGCTATGGAGAGTATGTTTCCTATAGTGGGGGAGTCTCGGACCAGAGGACACAGAAAGAGTGGATGTGGAGAGGATATTTCCTATAGTGGGGGACTCTAGGACCAGAGGACACAGATATAGTGGATGTGGAGAGTATGTTTCCTATAATGGGGGAGTCTAGGACCAGAGGACACTGATGGAGTCGATGTGGAGAGGATTTTTCCTATAGTGGGGGAGTCTAGGACCAGATGACACAGATAGAGTGGATCTGGAGAGGATGTTTCCTATAGTGGGAGAGTCTAGGACCAGAGGACACAGATAGAGTGGATTTGGAGAGAATGTTTCCTATATTCGGGAGTCTAGGATCAGAGGACACAGATAGAGTGGATCTGGATAGGATGTTCCCTATAGTGGGGGAGACTAGGACAGAGGACAGAGATAGGGTGGATATGGAGAGGATGTTTCCTATAGTGGGGGAGTCTAGGGCCAGATGACACAGATAGAGTGGATCTGGAGAGGATGTTTCCTTTAGTGCGGTAGTCTAGGACCAGAGGACACAGATAGAGTGGATTTGGAGAGAATGTTTCCTATATTCGGGAGTCTAGGATCAGAGGACACAGATAGAGTGGATCTGGATAGGATGTTCCCTATAGTGGGGGAGACTAGGACAGAGGACAGAGATAGGGTGGATATGCAGAGGATGTTTCCTATAGTGGGGGAGTCTAGGGCCAGATGACACAGATAGAGTGGATCTGGAGAGGATGTTTCCTATAGTGCGGTAGTCTAGGACCAGAGGACACAGATAGAGTGGATTTGGAGAGAATGTTTCCTATATTCGGGAGTCTAGGATCAGAGGACACAGATAGAGTGGATCTGGATAGGATGTTCCCTATAGTGGGGGAGTCTAGGACAGAGGACACAGATATAGTGGATGTGGAAAACATGTTTCCTATACTGGTGAAGTCTACTTCCAGATGACACAAATAGAGTGGATGTGGATAGGATGTTCCCTATAGTGGGGGAGACTAGCACAGAGGACACAGATATAGTTGATGTGGAGAGCATGATTCCTATAGTGGTGGAGTGCAGGACAAGAGGACACCGATAGAGTGGATGTGGAGAGGATGTTTCCTATAGTGGGGGAGTGTAGGACCAGAGGACACAGATAGAGCGAATGTGGAGATAATGTTTCCTATAGTAGGGCAGTCAAGGACCAGAGGACACATAATGAGTGGTTGTGGAGAGGATGTTTACTATAGTGGGGGAGTCTGGGACCAGAGGACACAGATAGAGTGAATGTGGAGAGGATGTTTCCTGTAGTGGGGCAGTCTGGGACCAGAGGACACAGATAGAGTGGATGTGGAGAGGATGTTTCCTATAGTGCGGGAGTCTCGGACCAGAGGACACAGATAGAGTGGATTTGGAGAGAATGTTGACTATGGTGGGGGAGTCTAGGACCAGCGGACACAGATGGAGTCGATGTGGATAGGATGTTTCCTATATTGGGGAGTCTACGATCAGAGGACACAGATAGAGTGGATGTGGAGAGGATGTTCCCTATGGTGGGGGAGTCTACGACCAGAGGACACAGATAGAGTGGATGTGGAGTGGATGTTTCATATACTGGGGGACTCAATGGATCAGAGGACACAGATAGAGAGCAAGTGGAGAGGATGTGTCCTATAGTGGGGGAGTCTGGGACCAGAAGACACGAACAGAGTGAATGCGGAGAGGATGTTTCCTATAGTGTGGGAGTCTGGGACCAAAGGACACAGATAGAGTGGATGTGGAGAGGATGTTTCCTATTGTGGGGGAATCGAGGACCAGAGAACACAGACTGAGTAGATGTGGAGAGAATGTTGCCTATAGTGGGGAAGTCTAGGACCTGAGGACACAGATAAACTGGATGTGGAGAGGATGTTGCCTATAGTGGGGGAGTCTAGGAACAGAGGACACATATTAAGTAGATAGAGTGCATGTGGAGAAGTTGTTTCCTATAGAGGGGGAGTCTAGGTCTAGAGGGCTCAGATAGAGTGGTTGTGGAGAGGATGTTGCCTATAGTGGGGGAATCCAGGACAATAGGGCACAGATAGAGTGGATGGGGAGAGGATGTTTCCCATAGAGGGGGAGTCCAGGTCTAGAGGGCTCAGATAGAGTGGTTGTGGAGAGGATGTTCCCTATAGTGGGGGAGTCTAGGAGAAGACGGCACAGATAGAGTGGTTGTGGAGAGGATGTTTCCTATACTGGGGGAGTCTACGACCATATGACACAAATAGAGTGGATGTGGAGAGGATGTTTCCTATTGTAAGGGAGTCTAGCACCAGAAGACACAGATAGAGTGGATGCGGAGAGGATGTTGCCTGTAATGGGGGAGTCTAGGACCAGAGGACACAGATAGAGTGAAAGTGGAGAGAATGTTGACTATGGTGCGGGAGTCTAGGACCAGCGGACACAGATGGAGTCGATGTGGATAGGATGTTTCCTATATGGGGAGTCTAGGATCAGCGGACACAGATAGAGTGGATGTGGAGAGGATGTTCCCTATCGTGGGTGAGACTAGGACAGAGGACACAGATAGGGTGGATATGGAGAGCATGTTTCCTATAGTGGGGGAGTCTAGGACCAGAGGACGCAGATAGAATCAATGTGGAGAGGATGTTCCCTATAGTGGGGGATACTAGCACAGAGGACACAGATAGAGTGGATTTGGATGTGGAGAGGATGTTCCCCATAGTGGGGCAGACTAGGACAGAAGACACAGATAGAGTGGATGTGGAGAGGAAGTTTCCTGTAGTGGGGATGTCTAGGACCAGTGGACACAGATAGAGTGGATGTGGAGAGGATGTTGACTATAGTGGGGGATTGTAGGACCAGAGGACACTGATAGAGTGGATGTGGAGAGGATTTTTCCTGTAGTGGAAGAGTCTTGGGCCAGTGGACACAGATACAGTGGATGTGGAGAGGATGTTTCCTATGGTGGGGGAGTCTACGACCAGAGGACACAGATAGAGTGGATGTGGAGTGGATGTTTCCTATACTGGGGGAGTCAATGGATTAGAGGACAGAGATAGAGTGGATGTGGAGAGGAAGTTTCCTGTAGTGGGGATGTGTAGGACCAGTGGGCACAGATAGAGTGGATGTGGAGAGGACGTTGACTATAGTGGGGAGTCTAGGATCAGAGAACACAGATAGAGTGGATGTGGAGAGGATGTTCCCTATAGTGGGGGAGACTAGGACAGAGGACACAGCTAGTGTGGATATGGAGAGGATGTTTCCTATTGTGGGGGAGTCTAGGATCAGAGGACACAGATGGAGTCAATGTGGTGAGGATGTTCCCTATAGTGGGGGAGACTAGCACAGAGGACACAGATAGAGTGGTTATGGAGAGGATGTTTCCTATAGTGGGGGAGTCTAGGACCAGAGGACACAGATAGAGTGGATGTGGAGAGGATGTTTCCTATAGTGGGGGAGAATAGCACAGAGGACACAGATAGAGTGGTTATGGAGAGGATGTTTCCTATACTGGGGGAGTCAATGGTTAAGAGGACACAGATAGAGTGGAAGTGGAGAGGATTTGTCCTATTGTGGGGGAGTCTGGGACCAGAGGACACAGACAGAGTGAATGTGGAGAGGTTGTTTCCTATTGTAGGGGAGCCTAGGACCAGAGGACACAGATAGAGTGGATGAGGAGAGTAAGTTTCCTGTAGGGGGGATGTCGAGGATCAGTGGACACATATAGTGTGGATGTGGAGAGGATGTTGACTATAGTGGGGAGTGTAGGACCAGAGGACACAGATAGAGTGAATGTGGAGAGGATGTTTCCTATTGTAGGGGAGTAGAGGACATGAGGACACAAATAAAGTGGATGTGGAGAGGATGTTTCCTATACTGAGGGTGTCTAAGACCAGAGGACACTGATAGAGTGGATGTGGAGAGCATATTTCCTATAGTGCGGGTCTCTAGGACCAGAGGACACAGATATAGTGGATGTGGAGGGTATGTTTCCTATAGTGGGGGAGTGTAGGACCAGAGGACACCGATGGAGTGGATGTGGAGAGGATGTTTCCAATTATAAGGGAGTGTAGGACCAGAGGACACAGATAGAGCGACTGTGGAGACAATGTTTCCTGTATTGGGGGAGTCAAGGACCAGAGGACACATATAGAGTGGTTGTGGAGAGGATGTTTCCTATAGTGGGGGAGTCTAGGACCAGAGGACACAGATATAGTGGATGTGGAGAGGATATTTCCTATAGTGGGGCAGTGTAGGACCAGAGGATACCGATAGAGTGGATGTGGAGAGGATGTTTGCTGTAGTGGAAGAGTCTTGGACCAGTGGACACAGATAGAGTGGATGTAGAGTGGATGTTTCCTATAGTGGGGGAGTCTAGGACAAGAGGGCACAGATAGAGTGGATGTGGAAAGGATGTTTCCTATACTGGGGGAGTCTACGACCAGATGATACAAATAGAGTGGATGTGGAGAGGATGTTTCCTATTGTAGGGGAGTCTAGCACCAGAAGAAACAGATAGAGTGGATGTGGAGAGGATGTTTCCTATAGTGGGGTGTCTACGACCAGAGGACACAGATAGTGTGGATGTGGAGAGGATGTTTGCTGTAGTGGAAGTGTCTTGGACCAGTGGACACAGATACAGTGGATGTGGAGAGGATGTTTCCTATAGTGAGGGAGTCTAAGACCAGAGGACACAGATAGTGTGGATGTGGAGAGGATGTTTCCTATAGCGGGGGAGTCCAGGATCAAGGACAAAGATAGAGTGGATGTGGAGAGGATGTTTCCTGTAGTGGGGCAGTCTGGGACCAGAGGACGCAGATAGAGTGGATGTGTAGAGGATGTTTCCTATAGTGCGGGAGTCTAGGACCAGAGGACACAGATAGAGTGGATTTGGAGAGAATGTTGACTATGGTGGGGGGGTCTAGGACCAGCGGACACAGATGGAGTCGATGTGGATAGGATGTTTCCTATATTGGGGAGTCTAGGATCAGAGGACACAGATAGAGTGGATGTGGAGAGGATGTCCCTATGGTGGGGGAGTCTACGACCAGAGGACACAGATAGAGTGGATGTGGAGTGGATGTTTCCTATACTGGGGGAGTCAATGGATCAGAGGACACAGATAGAGGGAAAGTGGAGAGGATGTGTCCTATAGTGGGGGAGTCTGCAACCAGAGGACACAGATAGAGTGGATCTGGACAGGATGTTTCCTATATTGGGGAAGTCTAGGAACTGAGGACACAGATAAAATGGATGTGGAGAGGATGTTGCTTATAGTGGGGGAGTCTAGGAACAGAGGACACATATTAAGTAGATAGAGTGCATGTGGAGAAGATGTTTCCTATAGAGGGAGAGTCTAGGTCTAGAGGGCTCATATAGAGTGGTTGTGGAGAGGATTTTGCCTATAGTGGGGGAATCTAGGACAAGAGGGCACAGATAGAGTGGATGTGGAGAGGATGTTTCCTATAGAGGGGGAGTCCAGGTCCAGAGGGCTCAGATAGAGTGGTTGTGGAGAGGATGATCCCTATAGTGGGGGAGTCTACGACCAGAGGGCACAGATAGGGTGCATATGGAAAGGATATTTCCTATTGTGGGGGAGTCTAGGATCAGAGGACACAGATGGAGTCAATGTGGTGAGGATGTTCCCTATAGTGGGGGAGACTAGCACAGAGGACACAGATAGAGTGGTTATGGAGAGGATGTTTCCTATAGTGGGGGAGTCTAGGACCAGAGGACACAGATAGAGTGGATGTGGAGAGGATGTTTCCTATAGTGGGGGAGACTAGCACAGAGGACAAGATAGAGTGGTTATGGAGAGGATGTTTCCTATACTGGGGGAGTCAATGGTTAAGAGGACACAGATAGAGTGGAAGTGGAGAGGATTTGTCCTATTGTGGGGCAGTCTGGGACCAGAGGACACAGACAGAGTGAATGTGGAGAGGTTGTTTCCTATTGTAGGGGAGTCTGGGACCAGAGGACACAGATAGAGTGGATGAGGAGAGTAAGTTTCCTGTAGTGGGGATGTCGAGGATCAGTGGACACATATAGTGTGGATGTGGAGAGGATGTTGACTATAGTGGGGAGTGTAGGACCAGAGGACACAGATAGAGTGAATGTGGAGAGGATGTTTCCTATTGTAGGGGAGTAGAGGACATGAGGACACAAATAAAGTGGATGTGGAGAGGATGTTTCCTATAGTGGGGTGTCTAGGACCAGAGGACACAGATAGAGTGAATGTGGAGAGGATGTTTCCTATTGTAGGGGAGTAGAGGACATGAGGACACAAATAAAGTGGATGTGGAGAGGATGTTTCCTATACTGAGGGTGTCTAAGACCAGAGGACACTGATAGAGTGGATGTGGAGAGCATATTTCCTATAGTGCGGGTCTCTAGGACCAGAGGACACAGATATAGTGGATGTGGAGGGTATGTTTCCTATAGTGGGGGAGTGTAGGACCAGAGGACACCGATGGAGTGGATGTGGAGAGGATGTTTCCAATTGTAAGGGAGTGTAGGACCAGAGGACACATATAGAGTGGTTGTGGAGAGGATGTTTCCTATAGTGGGGGAGTCTAGGATCAGAGGACACAGATAGAGTGGATGTGGAGAGGATGTCCCTATGGTGGGGGAGTCTACGACCAGAGGACACAGATAGAGTGGATGTGGAGTGGATGTTTCCTATACTGGGGGAGTCAATGGATCAGAGGACACAGATAGAGAGAAAGTGGAGAGGATGTGTCCTATAGTGGGGGAGTCTGCAACCAGAGGACACAGATAGAGTGGATCTGGACAGGATGTTTCCTATATTGGGGAAGTCTAGGAACTGAGGACACAGATAAACTGGATGTGGAGAGGATGTTGCTTATAGTGGGGGAGTCTAGGAACAGAGGACACATATTAAGTAGATAGAGTGCATGTGGAGAAGATGTTTCCTATAGAGGGAGAGTCTAGGTCTAGAGGGCTCATATAGAGTGGTTGTGGAGAGGATTTTGCCTATAGTGGGGGAATCTAGGACAAGAGGGCACAGATATAGTGGATGTGGAGGGTATGTTTCCTATAGTGGGGGAGTGTAGGACCAGAGGACACCGATGGAGTGGATGTGGAGAGGATGTTTCCAATTATAAGGGAGTGTAGGACCAGAGGACACAGATAGAGCGACTGTGGAGACAATGTTTCCTGTATTGGGGGAGTCAAGGACCAGAGGACACATATAGAGTGGTTGTGGAGAGGATGTTTCCTATAGTGGGGGAGTCTAGGACCAGAGGACACAGATATAGTGGATGTGGAGAGGATATTTCCTATAGTGGGGCAGTGTAGGACCAGAGGATACCGATAGAGTGGATGTGGAGAGGATGTTTGCTGTAGTGGAAGAGTCTTGGACCAGTGGACACAGATAGAGTGGATGTAGAGTGGATGTTTCCTATAGTGGGGGAGTCTAGGACAAGAGGGCACAGATAGAGTGGATGTGGAAAGGATGTTTCCTATACTGGGGGAGTCTACGACCAGATGATACAAATAGAGTGGATGTGGAGAGGATGTTTCCTATTGTAGGGGAGTCTAGCACCAGAAGAAACAGATAGAGTGGATGTGGAGAGGATGTTTCCTATAGTGGGGTGTCTACGACCAGAGGACACAGATAGTGTGGATGTGGAGAGGATGTTTGCTGTAGTGGAAGTGTCTTGGACCAGTGGACACAGATACAGTGGATGTGGAGAGGATGTTTCCTATAGTGAGGGAGTCTAAGACCAGAGGACACAGATAGTGTGGATGTGGAGAGGATGTTTCCTATAGCGGGGGAGTCCAGGATCAAGGACAAAGATAGAGTGGATGTGGAGAGGATGTTTCCTGTAGTGGGGCAGTCTGGGACCAGAGGACGCAGATAGAGTGGATGTGTAGAGGATGTTTCCTATAGTGCGGGAGTCTAGGACCAGAGGACACAGATAGAGTGGATTTGGAGAGAATGTTGACTATGGTGGGGGGGTCTAGGACCAGCGGACACAGATGGAGTCGATGTGGATAGGATGTTTCCTATATTGGGGAGTCTAGGATCAGAGGACACAGATAGAGTGGATGTGGAGAGGATGTCCCTATGGTGGGGGAGTCTACGACCAGAGGACACAGATAGAGTGGATGTGGAGTGGATGTTTCCTATACTGGGGGAGTCAATGGATCAGAGGACACAGATAGAGGGAAAGTGGAGAGGATGTGTCCTATAGTGGGGGAGTCTGCAACCAGAGGACACAGATAGAGTGGATCTGGACAGGATGTTTCCTATATTGGGGAAGTCTAGGAACTGAGGACACAGATAAAATGGATGTGGAGAGGATGTTGCTTATAGTGGGGGAGTCTAGGAACAGAGGACACATATTAAGTAGATAGAGTGCATGTGGAGAAGATGTTTCCTATAGAGGGAGAGTCTAGGTCTAGAGGGCTCATATAGAGTGGTTGTGGAGAGGATTTTGCCTATAGTGGGGGAATCTAGGACAAGAGGGCACAGATAGAGTGGATGTGGAGAGGATGTTTCCTATAGAGGGGGAGTCCAGGTCCAGAGGGCTCAGATAGAGTGGTTGTGGAGAGGATGATCCCTATAGTGGGGGAGTCTACGACCAGAGGGCACAGATAGGGTGCATATGGAAAGGATATTTCCTATTGTGGGGGAGTCTAGGATCAGAGGACACAGATGGAGTCAATGTGGTGAGGATGTTCCCTATAGTGGGGGAGACTAGCACAGAGGACACAGATAGAGTGGTTATGGAGAGGATGTTTCCTATAGTGGGGGAGTCTAGGACCAGAGGACACAGATAGAGTGGATGTGGAGAGGATGTTTCCTATAGTGGGGGAGACTAGCACAGAGGACAAGATAGAGTGGTTATGGAGAGGATGTTTCCTATACTGGGGGAGTCAATGGTTAAGAGGACACAGATAGAGTGGAAGTGGAGAGGATTTGTCCTATTGTGGGGCAGTCTGGGACCAGAGGACACAGACAGAGTGAATGTGGAGAGGTTGTTTCCTATTGTAGGGGAGTCTGGGACCAGAGGACACAGATAGAGTGGATGAGGAGAGTAAGTTTCCTGTAGTGGGGATGTCGAGGATCAGTGGACACATATAGTGTGGATGTGGAGAGGATGTTGACTATAGTGGGGAGTGTAGGACCAGAGGACACAGATAGAGTGAATGTGGAGAGGATGTTTCCTATTGTAGGGGAGTAGAGGACATGAGGACACAAATAAAGTGGATGTGGAGAGGATGTTTCCTATAGTGGGGTGTCTAGGACCAGAGGACACAGATAGAGTGAATGTGGAGAGGATGTTTCCTATTGTAGGGGAGTAGAGGACATGAGGACACAAATAAAGTGGATGTGGAGAGGATGTTTCCTATACTGAGGGTGTCTAAGACCAGAGGACACTGATAGAGTGGATGTGGAGAGCATATTTCCTATAGTGCGGGTCTCTAGGACCAGAGGACACAGATATAGTGGATGTGGAGGGTATGTTTCCTATAGTGGGGGAGTGTAGGACCAGAGGACACCGATGGAGTGGATGTGGAGAGGATGTTTCCAATTGTAAGGGAGTGTAGGACCAGAGGACACATATAGAGTGGTTGTGGAGAGGATGTTTCCTATAGTGGGGGAGTCTAGGATCAGAGGACACAGATAGAGTGGATGTGGAGAGGATGTCCCTATGGTGGGGGAGTCTACGACCAGAGGACACAGATAGAGTGGATGTGGAGTGGATGTTTCCTATACTGGGGGAGTCAATGGATCAGAGGACACAGATAGAGAGAAAGTGGAGAGGATGTGTCCTATAGTGGGGGAGTCTGCAACCAGAGGACACAGATAGAGTGGATCTGGACAGGATGTTTCCTATATTGGGGAAGTCTAGGAACTGAGGACACAGATAAACTGGATGTGGAGAGGATGTTGCTTATAGTGGGGGAGTCTAGGAACAGAGGACACATATTAAGTAGATAGAGTGCATGTGGAGAAGATGTTTCCTATAGAGGGAGAGTCTAGGTCTAGAGGGCTCATATAGAGTGGTTGTGGAGAGGATTTTGCCTATAGTGGGGGAATCTAGGACAAGAGGGCACAGATAGAGTGGATGTGGAGAGGATGTTTCCTATAGAGGGGGAGTCCAGGTCCAGAGGGCTCAGATAGAGTGGTTGTGGAGAGGATGATCCCTATAGTGGGGGAGTCTAGGACAAGAGGGCACAGATAGAGTGGATGTGGAAAGGATGTTACCTATACTGGGGGAGTCTACGACCAGATGACACAAATAGAGTGGATGTGGAGAGGATGTTTCCTATAGTGCGGGAGTCTAGGACCAGAGGACACAGATAGAGTGGATTTGGAGAGAATTTTGACTATGGTGCGGGAGTCTAGGACCAGCGGACACAGATGGAGTCGATGTGGATAGGATGCTTCCTATATTGGGGAGTCTAGGATCAGCGGACACAGATAGAGTGGATGTGGAGAGGATGTTCCCTATCGTGGGTGAGACTAGGACAGAGGACACAGATAGGGTGGATATGGAGAGCATGTTTCCTATAGTGGGGGAGTCTAGCACAGAGGACACAGATAGAGTGGATTTGGATGTGGAGAGGATGTTCCCCATAGTGGGGCAGACTAGGACAGAAGACACAGATAGAATGGATGTGGAGAGGAAGTTTCCTGTAGTGGGGATGTCTAGGACCAGAGGACACTGATAGAGTGGATGTGGAGAGGATTTTTCCTGTAGTGAAAGAGTCTTGGGCCAGTGGACACAGATACAGTGGATGTGGATAGGATGTTTCCTATGGTGGGGGAGTCTACGACAAGAGGACACAGATAGAGTGGATGTGGAGTGGATGTTTCCTATACTGGGGGAGTCAATGGATTAGAGTACAGAGATAGAGTGGATGTGGAGAGGAAGTTTCCTGTAGTGGGGATGTGTAGGACCAGTGGGCACAGATAGAGTGGATGTGGAGAGAACGTTGACTATAGTGGGGAGTCTAGGATCAGAGGACACAGATAGAGTGGATGTGGAGAGGATTTTCCCTATAGTGGGGGAGAATAGGACAGAGGACACAGCTAGTGTGGATATGGAGAGGATGTTTCCTATAGTGTGGGAGTCTGTGACCAGAGGACACAGATAGAGTGGATGTGGATAGGATGTTTCCTATATTGGGGAAGTCTAGGATCTGAGGACACAGATAAAATGGATGTGGAGAGGATGTTGCTTATAGTGGGGGAGTCTAGGACCAGAGGGCACAGATATAGTGGATGTGGAAAGGATGTTTCCTATACTGGGGAAGTCTACGTCCAGATGACACAAATAGAGTGGATTTGGAGAGAATGTTGACTATGGTGGGGGAATCCAGGACAAGAGGGCACAGATACAGTGGATGGGGAGAGGTTGTTTCCTATATTGGGTAGTCTAGGATCAGAGGACACAGATAGAGTGGATGTGGAGAGGATGTTCCCTATCGTGGGTGAGACTAGGACAGAGGACACAGATAGGGTGGATATGGAGAGAATGTTGCCTATAGTGGGGGAATCCAGGACAAGAGGGCACAGATAGAGTGGATGGGGAGAGGATGTTTCCCATAGAGGGGGAGTCCAGGTCTAGAGGGCTCAGATAGAGTGGTTGTGGAGAGGATGTTGCCTATAGTGGGGGAGTCTAGGAACAGAGGACACATATTAAGTAGATAGAGTGCATGTGGAGAAGATGTTTTCTATAGAGGGAGAGTCTAGGTCTAGAGGGCTGATATAGAGTGGTTGTGGAGAGGATGATCCCTATAGTGGGGGAGTCTAGGACAAGAGGGCACAGATATAGTGGATGTGGAAAGGATGTTTCCTATACTGGGGAAGTCTACGTCCAGATGACACAAATAGAGTGGATTTGGAGAGAATGTTGACTATGGTGGGGGAATCCAGGACAAGAGGGCACAGATACAGTGGATGGGGAGAGGTTGTTTCCTATTGTAGGGGAGCCTAGGACCAGAGGACACAGATAGAGTGGATGAGGAGAGTAAGTTTCCTGTAGTGGGGATGTCGAGGATCAGTGGACACATATAGTGTGGATGTGGAGAGGATGTTGACTATAGTGGGGAGTGTAGGACCAGAGGACACAGATAGAGTGAATGTGGAGAGGATGTTTCCTATTGTAGGGGAGTAGAGGACATGAGGACACAAATAAAGTGGATGTGGAGAGGATGTTTCCTATAGTGGGGTGTCTAGGACCAGAGGACACAGATAGAGTGAATGTGGAGAGGATGTTTCCTATTGTAGGGGAGTAGAGGACATGAGGACACGAATAAAGTGGATGTGGAGAGGATGTTTCCTATACTGAGGGTGTCTAAGACCAGAGGACACTGATAGAGTGGATGTGGAGAGCATATTTCCTATAGTGCGGGTCTCTAGGACCAGAGGACAGAGATATAGTGGATGTGGAGGGTATGTTTCCTATAGTGGGGGAGTGTAGGACCAGAGGACACCGATGGAGTGGATGTGGAGAGGATTTTTCCAATTGTAAGGGAGTGTAGGACCAGAGGACACAGATAGAGCGACTGTGGAGACAATGTTTCCTGTATTGGGGGAGTCAAGGACCAGAAGACACATATAGGGTGGTTGTGGAGAGGATGTTTCCTATAGTGGGGGAGTCTAGGACCAGAGGACACAGATATAGTGGATGTGGAGAGGCTATTTCCTATAGTGGGGCAGTGTAGGACCAGAGGATACCGATAGAGTGGATGTGGAGAGGATGTTTGCTGTAGTGGAAGAGTCTTGGACCAGTGGACACAGATAGAGTGGATGTAGAGTGGATGTTTCCTATAGTGGGGGAGTCTAGGACAAGAGGGCACAGATAGAGTGGATGTGGAAAGGATGTTTCCTATACTGGGGGAGTCTACGACCAGATGATACAAATAGAGTGGATGTGGAGAGGATGTTTCCTATTGTAGGGGAGTCTAGCACCAGAAGAAACAGATAGAGTGGATGTGGAGAGGATGTTTCATATAGTGGGGTGTCTACGACCAGAGGACACAGATAGTGTGGATGTGGAGAGGATGTTTGCTGTAGTGGAAGAGTCTTGGACCAGTGGACACAGATAAAGTGGATGTGGAGAGGATGTTTCCTATAGTGAGGGAGTCTAAGACCAGAGGACACAGATAGTGTGGATGTGGAGAGGATGTTTCCTATAGTGGGGGAGTCCAGGATCAAGGACAAAGATACAGTGGATGTGGAGAGGATGTTTCCTGTAGTGGGGCAGTCTGGGACCAGAGGACACAGATAGAGTGGATGTGGAGAGGATGTTTCCTATAGTGCGGGAGTCTAGGACCAGAGGACACAGATAGAGTGGATTTGGAGAGAATGTTGACTATGGTGGGGGGGTCTAGGACCAGCGGACACAGATGGAGTCGATGTGGATAGGATGTTTCCTATATTGGGGAGTCTAGGATCAGAGGACACAGATAGAGTGGATGTGGAGAGGATGTCCCTATGGTGGGGGAGTCTACGACCAGAGGACACAGATAGAGTGGATGTGGAGTGGATGTTTCCTATACTGGGGGAGTCAATGGATCAGAGGACACAGATAGAGAGAAAGTGGAGAGGATGTGTCCTATAGTGGGGGAGTCTGCAACCAGAGGACACAAACAGAGTGAATGTGGAGAGGATGTTTCCTATAGTGTGGGAGTCTGAGACCAGAGGACACAGATAGAGTGGATGTGGAGAGGATGTTTCCTATTGTGGGGGAATCGAGGACCAGAGAACACAGACTGAGTGGATGTGGAGAGGATGTTGCCTATAGTGGGGAAGTCTGGGACCTGAGGACACAGATAGAGTGGATGTGGAGAGGATGTTGCCTATAGTGGGGGAGTCTAGGAACAGAGGACACATATTAAGTAGATAGAGTGCATGTGGAGAAGATGTTTCCTATAGAGGGGGACTCTAGGTCTAGAGGGATCAGATAGAGTGGTTGTGGAGAGGATGTTGCCTATAGTGGGGGAATCCAGGACAAGAGGGCACAGATAGAGTGGATGCGGAGAGGATGTTTCCCATAGATGGGGTGTCCAGGTCTAGAGGGCTCAGATAGAGTGGTTGTGGAGAGGATGTTTCCTATTGTAGGGGAGTCTAGTACCAGAAGACACAGATAGAGTGGATGTGGAGAGGGTGTTTCCTATAGTGGGGTGTCTAGGACCAGAGGACACAGATAGAGTGGATGTGGAGAGGATGTTTCCTATAGTGGGGTGTCTAGGACCAGAGGACACAGATAGAGTGGATGTGGAGAGGATGTTTCCTATAGTGGGGGAGTGTAGGACCAGAGGACACCGATAGAGTGGATGTGGAGAGGATGTTTCCTATAGTGCGGAGGTCTAGGACCAGAGGACACAGATAGAGTGGATTTGGAGAGAATGTTGACTATGGTGGGGGAGTCTAGGACCAGTGGACACAGATGGAGTCGATGTGGATAGGATGTTTCCTATATTGGGGAGTCTAGGATCAGAGGACACAGATAGAGTGGATGTGGAGAGGATGTTCCCTATCGTGGGTGAGACTAGGACAGAAGACACAGATAGAGTGGATGTGGAGAGGAAGTTTCCTGTAGTGGGGGAGTCTAGGACCAGAGGACACAGATAGAGTGGATGTGGAGAGGATGTTTCCAATAGTGGGGGAGTCTAGGACCAGAGGACACAGATAGAGTGGATGTGGAGAGGATGTTTCCTATAGTGGGGGAGGCTAGCACAGAGGACACAGATATAGTGGATGTGGAGAGCATGTTTCCTATAGTGGTGGAGTGTAGGACAAGAGGACACCGATAGAGTGGATGTGGAGAGGATGTTCCCTGTAGTGGGGGAGTTTAGGACCAGTGGACACAGATAGAGTGGATTTGGAGAGGATGTTTCCTATAGTCGGGGAGTGTAGGACCAGAGGACACAGATAGAGCGAATGTGGAGATAATGTTTCATATAGTGGGGCTGTCAAGGACCAGAGGACACATATAGAGTGGTTGTGGAGAGGATGTTTACTATAGTGGGGGAGTCTGGGACCAGAGGACACAGATAGAGTGAATCTGGAGAGGATGTTTCCTATTGTAGGCGGGCCGAGGACCAGAGGACACAGATAGAGTGATTGTGGAGAGGAAGTTTCCTGTAGTGGGGCGTCTAGGATCAGAGGACACAGATAGAGTGGATGTGGATGTGGAGAGGATGTTCCCTATAGTGGGGGAGACTAGGACAGAGGACACAGATAGAGTGGCTATGGAGAGGATGTTTCCTATATTGGGGGAGTCTCGGACCAGAGGACACAGAAAGAGTGGATGTGGAGAGGATATTTCCTATAGTGGGGTGTCTAGGACCAGAGGACACAGATAGAGTGGATGTGGAGAGGATGTTTCCTATAGTGGGGGAGTGTAGGACCAGAGGACACCGATAGAGTGGATGTGGAGAGAATGTTTCCTATAGTGCGGAGGTCTAGGACCAGAGGACACAGATAGAGTGGATTTGGAGAGAATGTTGACTATGGTGGGGGAGTCTAGGAGAAGAGGGCACAGAAAGAGTGGATGTGGAAAGGATGTTACCTATACTGGGGGAGTCTACGACCAGATGACACAAATAGAGTGGTTGTGGAGAGGATGTTTCCTATTGTAGGGGAGTCTAGGACCAGAAGACACAGATAGAGTGGATGTGGAGAGGATGTTTCCTATAGTGGGGTGTCTAGGACCAGAGGACACAGATAGAGTGGATGTGGAGAGGATGTTTCCTATAGTGGGGGAGTGTAGGACCAGAGGACACCGATAGAGTGGATGTGGAGAGAATGTTTCCTATAGTGCGGAGGTCTAGGACCAGAGGACACAGATAGAGTGGATTTGGAGAGAATGTTGACTATGGTGGGGGAGTCTAGGACCAGTGGACACAGATGGAGTCGATGTGGATAGGATGTTTCCTATACTGGGGGAGTCAATGGATCGGAGGACACAGATAGAGTGGATGTGGAGAGGAAGTTTCCAGTAGTGGGGATGTGTAGGACCAGTGGACACAGATAGAGTGGATGTGGAGAGGACATTGACTATACTGGGGAGTCTAGGATCAGAGGACACAGATAGAGTGGATGTGGAGAGGATGTTTCCTATAGTGGGGGAGTCTAGGACAAGAGGGCACAGATAGAGTGGATGTGAAAAGGATGTTTCCTATACTGGGGGAGTCTACGACCAGATGATACAAATAGAGTGGATGTGGAGAGGATGTTTCCTATTGTAGGGGAGTCTAGCACCAGAAGAAACAGATAGAGTGGATGTGGAGAGGATGTTTCCTATAGTGGGGTGTCTACGACCAGAGGACACAGATAGTGTGGATGTGGAGAGGATGTTTGCTGTAGTGGAAGAGTCTTGGACCAGTGGACACAGATAAAGTGGATGTGGAGAGGATGTTTCCTATAGTGAGGGAGTCTAAGACCAGAGGACACAGATAGTGTGGATGTGGAGAGGATGTTTCCTATAGTGGGGGAGTCCAGGATCAAGGACAAAGATAGAGTGGATGTGGAGAGGATGTTTCCTGTAGTGGGGCAGTCTGGGACCAGAGGACACAGATAGAGTGGATGTGGAGAGGATGTTTCCTATAGTGCGGGAGTCTAGGACCAGAGGACACAGATAGAGTGGATTTGGAGAGAATGTTGACTATGGTGGGGGGGTCTAGGACCAGCGGACACAGATGGAGTCGATGTGGATAGGATGTTTCCTATATTGGGGAGTCTAGGATCAGAGGACACAGATAGAGTGGATGTGGAGAGGATGTCCCTATGGTGGGGGAGTCTACGACCAGAGGACACAGATAGAGTGGATGTGGAGTGGATGTTTCCTATACTGGGGGAGTCAATGGATCAGAGGACACAGATAGAGAGAAAGTGGAGAGGATGTGTCCTATAGTGGGGGAGTCTGCAACCAGAGGACACAAACAGAGTGAATGTGGAGAGGATGTTTCCTATAGTGTGGGAGTCTGGGACCAGAGGACACAGATAGAGTGGATGTGGAGAGGATGTTTCCTATTGTGGGGGAATCGAGGACCAGAGAACACAGACTGAGTGGATGTGGAGAGGATGTTGCCTATAGTGGGGAAGTCTGGGACCTGAGGACACAGATAAACTGGATGTGGAGAGGATGTTGCCTATAGTGGGGGAGTCTAGGAACAGAGGACACATATTAAGTAGATAGAGTGCATGTGGAGAAGATGTTTCCTATAGAGGGGGACTCTAGGTCTAGAGGGATCAGATAGAGTGGTTGTGGAGAGGATGTTGCCTATAGTGGGGGATCCAGGACAAGAGGGCACAGATAGAGTGGATGGGGAGAGGATGTTTCCCATAGAGGGGGTGTCCAGGTCTAGAGGGCTCAGATAGAGTGGTTGTGGAGAGGATGTTTCCTATTGTAGGGGAGTCTAGTACCAGAAGACACAGATAGAGTGGATGTGGAGAGGGTGTTTCCTATAGTGGGGTGTCTAGGACCAGAGGACACAGATAGAGTGGATGTGGAGAGGATGTTTCCTATAGTGGGGTGTCTAGGACCAGAGGACACAGATAGAGTGGATGTGGAGAGGATGTTTCCTATAGTGGGGGAGTGTAGGACCAGAGGACACCGATAGAGTGGATGTGGAGAGGATGTTTCCTATAGTGCGGAGGTCTAGGACCAGAGGACACAGATAGAGTGGATTTGGAGAGAATGTTGACTAAGGTGGGGGAGTCTAGGACCAGTGGACTCAGATGGAGTCGATGTGGATAGGATGTTTCCTATATTGGGGAGTCTAGGATCAGAGGACACAGATAGAGTGGATGTGGAGAGGATGTTCCCTATCGTGGGTGAGACTAGGACAGAGGACACAGATAGGGTGGATATGGAGAGCATGTTTCCTATAGTGGGGGAGTCTAGGACCAGTGGACACAGATAGAGTGGATGTGGAGAGGAAGTTTCCTGTAGTGGGGGAGTCTAGGACCAGAGGACACAGATGGAGTGGATGTGGAGAGGATGTTTCCTATAGTCGGGGAGTGTAGGACCAGAGGACACAGATAGAGCGAATGTGGAGATAATGTTTCATATAGTGGGGCTGTCAAGGACCAGAGGACACATATAGAGTGGTTGTGGAGAGGATGTTTACTATAGTGGGGGAGTCTGGGACCAGAGGACACAGATAGAGTGAATGTGGAGAGGATGTTTCCTATTGTAGGCGGGCCGAGGACCAGAGGACACAGATAGAGTGATTGTGGAGAGGAAGTTTCCTGTAGTGGGGCGTCTAGGATCAGAGGACACAGATTGAGTGGATGTGGATGTGGAGAGGATGTTCCCTATAGTGGGGGAGACTAGGACAGAGGACACAGATAGAGTGGCTATGGAGAGGATGTTTCCTATATTGGGGGAGTCTCGGACCAGAGGACACAGAAAGAGTGGATGTGGAGAGGATATTTCCTATAGTGGGGTGTCTAGGACCAGAGGACACAGATAGAGTGGATGTGGATGTGGAGAGGATGTTCCCTATAGTGGGGGAGACTAGGACAGAGGACACAGATGGAGTGGCTATGGAGAGGATGTTTCCTATATTGGGGGAGTCTCGGACCAGAGGACACAGAAAGAGTGGATGTGGAGAGGATATTTCCTATAGTGGGGTGTCTAGGACCAGAGGACACAGATAGAGTGGATGTGGAGAGGATGTTTCCTATAGTGGGGGAGTGTAGGACCAGAGGACACCGATAGAGTGGATGTGGAGAGAATGTTTCCTATAGTGCGGAGGTCTAGGACCAGAGGACACAGATAGAGTGGATTTGGAGAGAATGTTGACTATGGTGGGGGAGTCTAGGAGAAGAGGGCACAGATAGAGTGGATGTGGAAAGGATGTTACCTATACTGGGGGAGTCTACGACCAGATGACACAAATAGAGTGGGTGTGGAGAGGATGTTTCCTATTGTAGGGGAATCTAGGACCAGAAGACACAGATAGAGTGGATGTGGAGAGGATGTTTCCTATAGTGGGGTGTCTAGGACCAGAGGACACAGATAGAGTGGATGTGGAGAGGATGTTTCCTATAGTGGGGGAGTCTAGGACCAGAGGACACAGATAGAGTGGATTTGGAGAGAATGTTGACTATGGTGGGGGAGTCTAGGACCAGTGGACACAGATGGAGTCGATGTGGATAGGATGTTTCCTATACTGGGGGAGTCAATGGATCGGAGGACACAGATAGAGTGGATGTGGAGAGGATGTCCCTATGGTGGGGGAGTCTACGACCAGAGGACACAGATAGAGTGGATGTGGAGTGGATGTTTCCTATACTGGGGGAGTCAATGGATCAGAGGACACAGATAGAGAGAAAGTGGAGAGGATGTGTCCTATAGTGGGGGAGTCTGCAACCAGAGGACACAAACAGAGTGAATGTGGAGAGGATGTTTCCTATAGTGTGGGAGTCTGAGACCAGAGGACACAGATAGAGTGGATGTGGAGAGGATGTTTCCTATTGTGGGGGAATCGAGGACCAGAGAACACAGACTGAGTGGATGTGGAGAGGATGTTGCCTATAGTGGGGAAGTCTGGGACCTGAGGACACAGATAGAGTGGATGTGGAGAGGATGTTGCCTATAGTGGGGGAGTCTAGGAACAGAGGACACATATTAAGTAGATAGAGTGCATGTGGAGAAGATGTTTCCTATAGAGGGGGACTCTAGGTCTAGAGGGATCAGATAGAGTGGTTGTGGAGAGGATGTTGCCTATAGTGGGGGAATCCAGGACAAGAGGGCACAGATAGAGTGGATGGGGAGAGGATGTTTCCCATAGAGGGGGTGTCCAGGTCTAGAGGGCTCAGATAGAGTGGTTGTGGAGAGGATGTTTCCTATTGTAGGGGAGTCTAGTACCAGAAGACACAGATAGAGTGGATGTGGAGAGGGTGTTTCCTATAGTGGGGTGTCTAGGACCAGAGGACACAGATAGAGTGGATGTGGAGAGGATGTTTCCTATAGTGGGGTGTCTAGGACCAGAGGACACAGATAGAGTGGATGTGGAGAGGATGTTTCCTATAGTGGGGGAGTGTAGGACCAGAGGACACCGATAGAGTGGATGTGGAGAGGATGTTTCCTATAGTGCGGAGGTCTAGGACCAGAGGACACAGATAGAGTGGATTTGGAGAGAATGTTGACTAAGGTGGGGGAGTCTAGGACCAGTGGACACAGATGGAGTCGATGTGGATAGGATGTTTCCTATATTGGGGAGTCTAGGATCAGAGGACACAGATAGAGTGGATGTGGAGAGGATGTTCCCTATCGTGGGTGAGACTAGCACAGAGGACACAGATAGGGTGGATATGGAGAGCATGTTTCCTATAGTGGTGGAGTGTAGGACAAGAGGACACCGATAGAGTGGATGTGGAGAGGATGTTTCCTATAGTCGGGGAATGTAGGACCAGAGGACACAGATAGAGCGAATGTGGAGATAATGTTTCATATAGTGGGGCTGTCAAGGACCAGAGGACACATATAGAGTGGTTGTGGAGAGGATGTTTACTATAGTGGGGGAGTCTGGGACCAGAGGACACAGATAGAGTGAATGTGGAGAGGATGTTTCCTATTGTAGGCGGGCCGAGGACCAGAGGACACAGATAGAGTGATTGTGGAGAGGAAGTTTCCTGTAGTGGGGCGTCTAGGATCAGAGGACACAGATAGAGTGGATGTGGATGTGGAGAGGATGTTCCCTATAGTGGGGGAGACTAGGACAGAGGACACAGATAGAGTGGCTATGGAGAGGATGTTTCCTATATTGGGGGAGTCTCGGACCAGAGGACACAGAAAGAGTGGATGTGGAGAGGATATTTCCTATAGTGGGGTGTCTAGGACCAGAGGACACAGATAGAGTGGATGTGGAGAGGATGTTTCCTATAGTGGGGGAGTGTAGGACCAGAGGACACCGATAGAGTGGATGTGGAGAGAATGTTTCCTATAGTGCGGAGGTCTAGGACCAGAGGACACAGATAGAGTGGATTTGGAGAGAATGTTGACTATGGTGGGGGAGTCTAGGAGAAGAGGGCACAGATAGAGTGGATGTGGAAAGGATGTTACCTATACTGGGGGAGTCTACGACCAGATGACACAAATAGAGTGGTTGTGGAGAGGATGTTTCCTATTGTAGGGGAGTCTAGGACCAGAAGACACAGATAGAGTGGATGTGGAGAGGATGTTTCCTATAGTGGGGTGTCTAGGACCAGAGGACACAGATAGAGTGGATGTGGAGAGGATGTTTCCTATAGCGGGGGAGTGTAGGACCAGAGGACACCGATAGAGTGGATGTGGAGAGAATGTTTCCTATAGTGCGGAGGTCTAGGACCAGAGGACACAGATAGAGTGGATTTGGAGAGAATGTTGACTATGGTGGGGGAGTCTAGGACCAGTGGACACAGATGGAGTCGATGTGGATAGGATGTTTCCTATACTGGGGGAGTCAATGGATCGGAGGACACAGATAGAGTGGATGTGGAGAGGAAGTTTCCAGTAGTGGGGATGTGTAGGACCAGTGGACACAGATAGAGTGGATGTGGAGAGGACATTGACTATACTGGGGAGTCTAGGATCAGAGGACACAGATAGAGTGGATGTGGAGAGGATGTTTCCTATAGTGGGGGAGTCTAGGACAAGAGGGCACAGATAGAGTGGATGTGAAAAGGATGTTTCCTATACTGGGGGAGTCTATGACCAGATGACACAAATAGAGTGTATGTGGAGAGGATGTTTCCTATTGTAGGGGAGTCTAGCACCAGAAGACACAGATAGAGTGGATGTGGAGAGGATGTTGTCTGTAGTGGGGGATTCTAGGACCAGAGGACACAGATAGGGTGAAAGTGGAGAGGATGTTTCCTATTGTAGGGGAGTCTAGGACCAGAGGGCACAGATATAGTGGATGTGGAAAGGATGTTTCCTATACTGGGGAAGTCTACGTCCAGATGACACAAATAGAGTGGATTTGGAGAGAATGTTGACTATGGTGGGGGAGTCTACAACTAGCGGACACAGATGGAGTCGATGTGGATAGGATGTTTCCTATATTGGGGAGTCTAGGATCAGAGGACACAGATAGAGTGGATGTGGAGAGGATGTTCCCTATCGTGGGTGAGACTAGGACAGAGGACACCGATAGGGTGGATATGGAGAGCATGTTTCCTATAGTGGGGTGTCTAGGACCAGAGGACACAGATAGAGTGGATGTGGAGAGGATGTTTCCTATAGTGGGGTGTCTAGGACCAGAGGACACAGATAGAGTGGATGTGGAGAGGATGTTTCCTATAGTGGGGGAGTGTAGGACCAGAGGACACCGATAGAGTGGATGTGGAGAGGATGTTTCCTATAGTGCGGAGGTCTAGGACCAGAGGACACAGATAGAGTGGATTTGGAGAGAATGTTGACTAAGGTGGGGGAGTCTAGGACCAGTGGACACAGATGGAGTCGATGTGGATAGGATGTTTCCTATATTGGGGAGTCTAGGATCAGAGGACACAGATAGAGTGGATGTGGAGAGGATGTTCCCTATCGTGGGTGAGACTAGGACAGAGGACACAGATAGGGTGGATATGGAGAGCATGTTTCCTATAGTGGTGGAGTGTAGGACAAGAGGACACCGATAGAGTGGATGTGGAGAGGATGTTTCCTATAGTCGGGGAATGTAGGACCAGAGGACACAGATAGAGCGAATGTGGAGATAATGTTTCATATAGTGGGGCTGTCAAGGACCAGAGGACACATATAGAGTGGTTGTGGAGAGGATGTTTACTATAGTGGGGGAGTCTGGGACCAGAGGACACAGATAGAGTGAATGTGGAGAGGATGTTTCCTATTGTAGGCGGGCCGAGGACCAGAGGACACAGATAGAGTGATTGTGGAGAGGAAGTTTCCTGTAGTGGGGCGTCTAGGATCAGAGGACACAGATAGAGTGGATGTGGATGTGGAGAGGATGTTCCCTATAGTGGGGGAGACTAGGACAGAGGACACAGATAGAGTGGCTATGGAGAGGATGTTTCCTATATTGGGGGAGTCTCGGACCAGAGGACACAGAAAGAGTGGATGTGGAGAGGATATTTCCTATAGTGGGGTGTCTAGGACCAGAGGACACAGATAGAGTGGATGTGGAGAGGATGTTTCCTATAGTGGGGGAGTGTAGGACCAGAGGACACCGATAGAGTGGATGTGGAGAGAATGTTTCCTATAGTGCGGAGGTCTAGGACCAGAGGACACAGATAGAGTGGATTTGGAGAGAATGTTGACTATGGTGGGGGAGTCTAGGAGAAGAGGGCACAGATAGAGTGGATGTGGAAAGGATGTTACCTATACTGGGGGAGTCTACGACCAGATGACACAAATAGAGTGGTTGTGGAGAGGATGTTTCCTATTGTAGGGGAGTCTAGGACCAGAAGACACAGATAGAGTGGATGTGGAGAGGATGTTTCCTATAGTGGGGTGTCTAGGACCAGAGGACACAGATAGAGTGGATGTGGAGAGGATGTTTCCTATAGCGGGGGAGTGTAGGACCAGAGGACACCGATAGAGTGGATGTGGAGAGAATGTTTCCTATAGTGCGGAGGTCTAGGACCAGAGGACACAGATAGAGTGGATTTGGAGAGAATGTTGACTATGGTGGGGGAGTCTAGGACCAGTGGACACAGATGGAGTCGATGTGGATAGGATGTTTCCTATACTGGGGGAGTCAATGGATCGGAGGACACAGATAGAGTGGATGTGGAGAGGAAGTTTCCAGTAGTGGGGATGTGTAGGACCAGTGGACACAGATAGAGTGGATGTGGAGAGGACATTGACTATACTGGGGAGTCTAGGATCAGAGGACACAGATAGAGTGGATGTGGAGAGGATGTTTCCTATAGTGGGGGAGTCTAGGACAAGAGGGCACAGATAGAGTGGATGTGAAAAGGATGTTTCCTATACTGGGGGAGTCTATGACCAGATGACACAAATAGAGTGTATGTGGAGAGGATGTTTCCTATTGTAGGGGAGTCTAGCACCAGAAGACACAGATAGAGTGGATGTGGAGAGGATGTTGTCTGTAGTGGGGGATTCTAGGACCAGAGGACACAGATAGGGTGAAAGTGGAGAGGATGTTTCCTATTGTAGGGGAGTCTAGGACCAGAGGGCACAGATATAGTGGATGTGGAAAGGATGTTTCCTATACTGGGGAAGTCTACGTCCAGATGACACAAATAGAGTGGATTTGGAGAGAATGTTGACTATGGTGGGGGAGTCTACAACTAGCGGACACAGATGGAGTCGATGTGGATAGGATGTTTCCTATATTGGGGAGTCTAGGATCAGAGGACACAGATAGAGTGGATGTGGAGAGGATGTTCCCTATCGTGGGTGAGACTAGGACAGAGGACACCGATAGGGTGGATATGGAGAGCATGTTTCCTATAGTGGGGTGTCTAGGACCAGAGGACACAGATAGAGTGGATGTGGAGAGGATGTTTCCTATAGTGGGGTGTCTAGGACCAGAGGACACAGATAGAGTGGATGTGGAGAGGATGTTTCCTATAGTGGGGGAGTGTAGGACCAGAGGACACCGATAGAGTGGATGTGGAGAGGATGTTTCCTATAGTGCGGAGGTCTAGGACCAGAGGACACAGATAGAGTGGATTTGGAGAGAATGTTGACTAAGGTGGGGGAGTCTAGGACCAGTGGACACAGATGGAGTCGATGTGGATAGGATGTTTCCTATATTGGGGAGTCTAGGATCAGAGGACACAGATAGAGTGGATGTGGAGAGGATGTTCCCTATCGTGGGTGAGACTAGGACAGAGGACACAGATAGGGTGGATATGGAGAGCATGTTTCCTATAGTGGTGGAGTGTAGGACAAGAGGACACCGATAGAGTGGATGTGGAGAGGATGTTTCCTATAGTCGGGGAATGTAGGACCAGAGGACACAGATAGAGCGAATGTGGAGATAATGTTTCATATAGTGGGGCTGTCAAGGACCAGAGGACACATATAGAGTGGTTGTGGAGAGGATGTTTACTATAGTGGGGGAGTCTGGGACCAGAGGACACAGATAGAGTGAATGTGGAGAGGATGTTTCCTATTGTAGGCGGGCCGAGGACCAGAGGACACAGATAGAGTGATTGTGGAGAGGAAGTTTCCTGTAGTGGGGCGTCTAGGATCAGAGGACACAGATAGAGTGGATGTGGATGTGGAGAGGATGTTCCCTATAGTGGGGGAGACTAGGACAGAGGACACAGATAGAGTGGCTATGGAGAGGATGTTTCCTATATTGGGGGAGTCTCGGACCAGAGGACACAGAAAGAGTGGATGTGGAGAGGATATTTCCTATAGTGGGGTGTCTAGGACCAGAGGACACAGATAGAGTGGATGTGGAGAGGATGTTTCCTATAGTGGGGGAGTGTAGGACCAGAGGACACCGATAGAGTGGATGTGGAGAGAATGTTTCCTATAGTGCGGAGGTCTAGGACCAGAGGACACAGATAGAGTGGATTTGGAGAGAATGTTGACTATGGTGGGGGAGTCTAGGAGAAGAGGGCACAGATAGAGTGGATGTGGAAAGGATGTTACCTATACTGGGGGAGTCTACGACCAGATGACACAAATAGAGTGGTTGTGGAGAGGATGTTTCCTATTGTAGGGGAGTCTAGGACCAGAAGACACAGATAGAGTGGATGTGGAGAGGATGTTTCCTATAGTGGGGTGTCTAGGACCAGAGGACACAGATAGAGTGGATGTGGAGAGGATGTTTCCTATAGCGGGGGAGTGTAGGACCAGAGGACACCGATAGAGTGGATGTGGAGAGAATGTTTCCTATAGTGCGGAGGTCTAGGACCAGAGGACACAGATAGAGTGGATTTGGAGAGAATGTTGACTATGGTGGGGGAGTCTAGGACCAGTGGACACAGATGGAGTCGATGTGGATAGGATGTTTCCTATACTGGGGGAGTCAATGGATCGGAGGACACAGATAGAGTGGATGTGGAGAGGAAGTTTCCAGTAGTGGGGATGTGTAGGACCAGTGGACACAGATAGAGTGGATGTGGAGAGGACATTGACTATACTGGGGAGTCTAGGATCAGAGGACACAGATAGAGTGGATGTGGAGAGGATGTTTCCTATAGTGGGGGAGTCTAGGACAAGAGGGCACAGATAGAGTGGATGTGAAAAGGATGTTTCCTATACTGGGGGAGTCTATGACCAGATGACACAAATAGAGTGTATGTGGAGAGGATGTTTCCTATTGTAGGGGAGTCTAGCACCAGAAGACACAGATAGAGTGGATGTGGAGAGGATGTTGTCTGTAGTGGGGGATTCTAGGACCAGAGGACACAGATAGGGTGAAAGTGGAGAGGATGTTTCCTATTGTAGGGGAGTCTAGGACCAGAGGGCACAGATATAGTGGATGTGGAAAGGATGTTTCCTATACTGGGGAAGTCTACGTCCAGATGACACAAATAGAGTGGATTTGGAGAGAATGTTGACTATGGTGGGGGAGTCTACAACTAGCGGACACAGATGGAGTCGATGTGGATAGGATGTTTCCTATATTGGGGAGTCTAGGATCAGAGGACACAGATAGAGTGGATGTGGAGAGGATGTTCCCTATCGTGGGTGAGACTAGGACAGAGGACACAGATAGGGTGGATATGGAGAGCATGTTGCCTATAGTGGGGGAATCCAGGACAAGAGGGCACAGATAGAGTGGATGGGGAGAGGATGTTTCCCATAGAGGGGGAGTCCAGGTCGAGAGGGCTCAGATAGAGTGGTTGTGGAGAGGATGTTCCCTATAGTGGGGGAGTCTAGAACCAGAAGACACAGATAGAGTGGATGTGGAGAGGATGTTTCCTCTAGTGGGGTGTCTAGGACCAGAGGGCACAGATAGATTGGATGTGGAGAGGATGTTTCCTATTGTAGGAGAGTCTAGAACCAGAAGACACAGATAGAGTGGATGTGGAGAGGATGTTTCCTCTAGTGGGGTGTCTAGGACCAGAGGGCACAGATAGAGTGGATGTGGAGAGGATGTTCCCTATCGTGGGTGAGACTAGGACAGAGGACACCGATAGGGTGGATATGGAGAGCATGTTTCCTATAGTGGGGGAGTCTAGGACCAGAGGACACAGATATAGTCAATGTGGAGCGGATGTTCCCTATAGTCGGGGAGACTAGCACAGAGGACACAGATAGAGTGGATGTGGATGTGGAGAGGATGTTCCTCATAGTGGGGAGACTAGGACAGAAGACACATATCGAGTGGCTATTGAGAGGATGTTTCCTATAGTGGGGGAGTCTGGGAACAGAAGACACAGATAGAGTGGATGTGGAGAGGAGGTTTCCTGTAGTGGGGATGTCTAGGTCCAGTGGACACAGATAGAGTGGATGTGGAGAAGATGTTGACTATAGTGGGGGAGTGTAGGACCAGAGGACACTGATAGAGTGGATGTGGAGAGGATTTTTCCTGTAGTGGAAGAGTCTTGGACCAGTGGACACAGATACAGTTGATGTGGAGTGGATGTTTCCTATACTGGGGGAGTCAATGGATCGGAGGACACAGATAGAGTGGATGTGGAGAGGAAGTTTCCAGTAGTGGGGATGTGTAGGACCAGTGGACACAGATAGAGTGGATGTGGAGAGGACATTGACTATACTGGGGAGTCTAGGATCAGAGGACACAGATAGAGTGGATGTGGAGAGGATGTTCCCTATAGTGGGGAGACTAGGACAGAGGACACAGATAGAGTGGATCTGGAGAGGATGTTTCCTGTATTGGGGAAGTCTAGGAACTGAGGACACAGATAAACTGGATGTGGAGAGGATGTTGCTTATACTGGGGGAGTCTAGGAACAGAGCACACATATTAAGTAGATAGAGTGGATGTGGAGAGGATGTTTCCTATAGAGGGGGTGTCCAGGTCCAGAGGGCTCAGATAGAGTGGTTGTGGAGAGGATGTTCCCTATAGTGGGGGAGTCTAGGACAAGAGGGCACAGATAGAGTGGATGTGGAAAGGATGTTTCCTATACTGGGGTGTCTACGACCAGATGACACAAATAGAGTGGATGTTGAGAGGATGTTTCCTATTGTAGGGGAGCCTAGCACCAGAAGACACAGATACAGTGGATGTGGAGAGGATGTTGCCTGTAGTGGGGGAGTCTAGGACCAGAGGACACAGATAGAGTGAAAGTGGAGAGGATGTTTCCTATAGTGGGGTGTCTAGGACCAGAGGACACAGATGGAGTCAAAGTGGAGAGGATGTTCCCTATAGTGGGGGAGACTAGCACAGAGGACACAGATAGAGTGGATGTGGATGTGGAGAGGATATTCCCCATAGTGGGGCAGACTAGGACATAAGACCCAGATAGAGTGGATGTGGAGAGGAAGTTTCCTGTAGTGGGGATGTCTAGGACCAGTGGACACAGTTAGAGTGGATGTGGAGAGGATGTTGACTATAGTGGGGGATTGTAGGACCAGAGGACACAGATAGAGTGGATGTGGAGTGGATGTTTCCTATACTGGGGGAGTCAATGGATCAGAGGACAGAGATAGAGTGGATGTGGAGAGGAAGTTTCCTGTAGTGGGGATGTGTAGGACCAGTGGACACAGATAGAGTGGATGTGGAGAGGACGTTGACTATAGTGGGGAGTCTAGGACAGAGGACACAGCTAGTGTGGATATGGAGAGGATGTTTCCTATAGTCTGGGAGTCTGGGACCAGAGGACACAGATAGAGTGGATGTGGAGAGGATATTCCCTATAGTGGGGGAGACTAGGACAGAGGACACAGCTAGTGTGGATATGGAGAGGATGTTTCCTATAGTGTGGGAGTCTGGGACCAGAGGGCACAGATAGAGTGGATGTGGAGAGGATGTTTCCTATTGTGGTGGAGTCGATGACCAGAGAACACAGACTGAGTGGATGTGGAGAGGATATTTCCTGTAGTGGGGCAGTCTGGGACCAGAGGACACAGATAGAGTGGATCTGGACAGGATGTTTCTTATATTGGGGAAGTCTAGGAACTGAGGACACAGATAAACTGGATGTGGAGAGGATGTTGCTTATAGTGGGGGAGTCTAGGAACAGAGGACACATATTAAGTCGATAGAGTGCATGTGGAGAAGATGTTTCCTATAGAGGGGGAGTCTAGGTCCAGAGGGCTCAGATAGAGTGGTTGTGGAGAGGATGTTCCCTATAGTGGGGGAGTCTAGGACAATAGGGCACAGATAGAGTGGATGTGAAAAGGATGTTTCCTATACTGGGGGAGTCTACGACCAGATGACACAAATAGAGTGGATGTGGAGAGGATGTTTCCAATTGTAGGGGAGTCTAGCATCAGAAGACACAGATAGAGTGGATGTGGAGAGGATGTTGCCTGTGGTGGGGGATTCTAGGACCAGAGGACACAGATAGAGTGAAAGTGGAGAGGATGTTTCCTATAGTGGGGTGTCTAGGACCAGAGGACACAGATGGAGTCAATGTGGAGAGGATGTTCCCTATAGTGGGGGAGTCTGCGAACAGAGGACACAGATAGAATGGATGTGGAGAGGATATTTCCTATAGTGGGGCAGTGTAGGACCAGTGGACACAGATAGAGTGGATGTAGAGTGGATGTTTCCTATAGTGGGGGATTCTAGGACAAGAGGGCACAGATAGAGTGGATGTGGAAAGGATGTTTCCTATACTGGGGGAGTCTACGACCAGATGATACAAATAGAGTGGATGTGGAGAGGATGTTTCCTATTATAGGGGAGTCTAGCACCAGAAGAAACAGATAGAGTGGATGTGGAGAGGATGTTTCCTATAGTGGGGTGTCTACGACCAGAGGACACAGATAGTGTGGATGTGGAGAGGATGTTTCCTATAGTGGGGGAGTCCAGGATCAAGGACAAAGATAGAGTGGATGTGGAGAGTATGTTTCCTGTAGTGGGGCAGTCTGGGACCAGAGGACACAGATAGAGTGGATGTGGAGAGGATGTTTCCTATAGTGCGGGATTCTAGGACCAGAAGACACAGATAGAGTGGATTTGGAGAGAATGTTGACTATGGTGGGGGAGTATAGGACCAGCGGACACAGATGGAGTCGATGTGGATAGGATGTTTCCTATATTGGGGAGTCTAGGATCAGAGGACACAGATAGAGTGGATGTGGAGAGGATGTTCCCTATGTTGGGGGAGTCTACGACCAGAGGACACAGATAGAGTGGATGTGGAGTGGATGTTTCCTATACTGGGGGAGTCAATGGATCAGAGGACACAGATAGAGAGAAAGTGGAGAGGATGTGTCCTATAGTGGGGGAGTCTGGGACCAGAGGACACAAACAGAGTGAATGTGGAGAGGATGTTTCCTATAGTGTGGGAGTCTGGGACCAGAGGACACAGATAGAGTGGATGTGGAGAGGATGTTTCCTATTGTGGGGGAATCGAGGACCAGAGAACACAGACTGAGTGGATGTGGAGAGGATGTTGCCTATAGTGGGGAAGTCTAGGACCTGAGGACACAGATAAACTGGATGTGGAGAGGATGTTGCCTATAGTGGGGGCGTCTAGGAACAGAGGACCCATATTAAGTAGATAGAGTGCATGTGGAGAAGATGTTTCCTATAGAGGGGGACTCTAGGTCTAGAGGGCTCAGATAGAGTGGTTGTGGAGAGGATGTTGCCTATAGTGGGGGAATCCAGGACAAGAGGGCACAGATAGAGTGGATGGGGAGAGGATGTTTCCCATAGAGGGGGTGTCCAGGTCTAGAGGGCTCAGATAGAGTGGTTGTGGAGAGGATGTTCCCTATAGTGGGGGAGTCTAGGAGAAGAGGGCACAGATAGAGTGGATGTGGAAAGGATGTTACCTATACTGGGGGAGTCTACGACCAGATGACACAAATAGAGTGGTTGTGGAGAGGATGTTTCCTATTGTAGGGGAGTCTAGGACCAGAAGGCACAGATAGAGTGGATGTGGAGAGGATGTTTCCTATAGTGGGGTGTCTAGGACCAGAGGACACAGATAGAGTGGATGTGGAGAGGATGTTTCCTATAGTGGGGGAGTGTAGGACCAGAGGACACCGATAGAGTGGATGTGGAGAGAATGTTTCCTATAGTGCGGAGGTCTAGGACCAGAGGACACAGATAGAGTGGATTTGGAGAGAATGTTGACTATGGTGGGGGAGTCTAGGACCTGTGGACACAGATGGAGTCAATGTGGATAGGATGTTTCCTATACTGGGGGAGTCAATGGATCGGAGGACACAAATAGAGTGGATGTGGAGAGGAAGTTTCCAGTAGTGGGGATGTGTAGGACCAGTGGACACAGATAGAGTGGATGTGGAGAGGACATTGACTATACTGGGGAGTCTAGGATCAGAGGACACAGATAGAGTGGATGTGGAGAGGATGTTCCCTATAGTGGGGGAGACTAGGCCAGAGGACACACATAGAGTGGATCTGGAGAGGATGTTTCCTGTATTGGGGAAGTCTAGGAACTGAGGACACAGATAAACTGGATGTGGAGAGGATGTTGCTTATAGTGGGGGAGTCTAGGAACAGAGCACACATATTAAGTAGATAGAGTGGATGTGGAGAGGATGTTTCCTATAGAGGGGGAGTCCAGGTCCAGAGGGCTCAGATAGAGTGGTTGTGGAGAGGATGTTCCCTATAGTGGGGGAGTCTAGGACAATAGGGCACAGATAGAGTGGATGTGAAAAGGATGTTTCCTATACTGGGGGAGTCTACGACCAGATGACACAGATACAGTGGATGTGGAGAGGATGTTGCCTGTAGTGGGGGATTCTAGGACCAGAGGACACAGATAGAGTGAAAGTGGAGAGGATGTTTCCTATAGTGGGGTGTCTAGGACCAGAGGACACAGATGGAGTCAATGTGGAGAGGATGTTCCCTATAGTGGGGGAGTCTGCGAATAGAGGACACAGATAGAGTGGATGTGGAGAGGATATTTCCTATAGTGGGGCAGTGTAGGACCAGTGGACACAGATAGAGTGGATGTAGAGTGGATGTTTCCTATAGTGGGGGAGTCTAGGACAAGAGGGCACAGATAGAGTGGATGTGGAAAGGATGTTTCCTATACTAGGGGAGTCTACGACCAGATGATAAAAATAGAGTGGATGTGGAGAGGATGTTTCCTATTGTAGGGGAGTCTAGCACCAGAAGAAACAGATAGAGTGGATGTGGAGAGGATGTTTCCTATAGTGGGGTGTCTACGACCAGAGGACACAGATAGTGTGGATGTGGAGAGGATGTTTCCTATAGTGGGGGAGTCCAGGATCAAGGACAAAGATAGAGTGGATGTGGAGAGGATGTTTCCTGTAGTGGGGCAGTCTGGGACCAGAGGACACAGATAGAGCGGATGTGGAGAGGATGTTTCCTATAGTGCGGGAGTCTAGGACCAGAAGACACAGATAGAGTGGATTTGGAGAGAATGTTGACTATGGTGGGGGAGTCTAGGACTAGCGGACACAGATGGAGTCGATGTGGATAGGATGTTTCCTATATTGGGGAGTCTAGGATCAGAGGACACAGATAGAGTGGATGTGGAGAGGATGTTCCCTATGGTGGGGGAGTCTACGACCAGAGGACACATATAAGGTGGATGTGGAGTGGATGTTTCCTATACTGGGGGAGTCAATGGATCAGAGGACACAGATAGAGAGAAAGTGGAGAGGATGTGTCCTATAGTGGGGGAGTCTGGGACCAGAGGACACAAACAGAGTGAATGTGGAGAGGATGTTTCCTATAGTGTGGGAGTCTGGGACCAGAGGACACAGATAGAGTGGATGTGGAGAGGATGTTTCCTATTGTGGGGGAATCGAGGACCAGAGAACACAGACTGAGTGGATGTGGAGAGGATGTTGCCTATAGTGGGGAAGTCTAGGACCTGAGGACACAGATAAACTGGATGTGGAGAGGATGTTGCCTATAGTGGGGGCGTCTAGGAACAGAGGACACATATTAAGTAGATAGAGAGCATGTGGAGAAGATGTTTCCTATAGAGGGGGACTCTAGGTCTAGAGGGCTCAGATAGAGTGGTTGTGGAGAGGATGTTGCCTATAGTGGGGGAATCCAGGACAAGAGGGCACAGATAGAGTGGATGGGGAGAGGATGTTTCCCATAGAGGGGGAGTCCAGGTCTAGAGGGCTCAGATAGAGTGGTTGTGGAGAGGATGTTCCCTATAGTGGGGGAGTCTAGGAGAAGAGGGCACAGATAGAGTGGATGTGGAAAGGATGTTACCTATACTGGGGAGTCTAGGATCAGAGGACACAGATAGAGTGGATGTGGAGAGGATGTTCCCTATGTTGGGGGAGTCTACGACCAGAGGACACAGATAGAGTGGATGTGGAGTGGATGTTTCCTATACTGGGGGAGTCAATGGATCAGAGGACACAGATAGAGAGAAAGTGGAGAGGATGTGTCCTATAGTGGGGGAGTCTGGGACCAGAGGACACAAACAGAGTGAATGTGGAGAGGATGTTTCCTATAGTGTGGGAGTCTGGGACCAGAGGACACAGATAGAGTGGATGTGGAGAGGATGTTTCCTATTGTGGGGGAATCGAGGACCAGAGAACACAGACTGAGTGGATGTGGAGAGGATGTTGCCTATAGTGGGGAAGTCTCGGACCTGAGGACACAGATAAACTGGATGTGGAGAGGATGTTGCCTATAGTGGGGGCGTCTAGGAACAGAGGACCCATATTAAGTAGATAGAGTGCATGTGGAGAAGATGTTTCCTATAGAGGGGGACTCTAGGTCTAGAGGGCTCAGATAGAGTGGTTGTGGAGAGGATGTTGCCTATAGTGGGGGAATCCAGGACAAGAGGGCACAGATAGAGTGGATGGGGAGAGGATGTTTCCCATAGAGGGGGTGTCCAGGTCTAGAGGGCTCAGATAGAGTGGTTGTGGAGAGGATGTTCCCTATAGTGGGGGAGTCTAGGAGAAGAGGGCACAGATAGAGTGGATGTCGAAAGGATGTTACCTATACTGGGGGAGTCTACGACCAGATGACACAAATAGAGTGGTTGTGGAGAGGATGTTTCCTATTGTAGGGGAGTCTAGGACCAGAAGACACAGATAGAGTGGATGTGGAGAGGATGTTTCCTATAGTGGGGTGTCTAGGACCAGAGGACACAGATAGAGTGGATGTGGAGAGAATGTTTCCTATAGTGCGGAGGTCTAGGACCAGAGGACACAGATAGAGTGGATTTGGAGAGAATGTTGACTATGGTGGGGGAGTCTAGGACCAGTGGACACAGATGGAGTCGATGTGGATAGGATGTTTCCTATACTGGGGGAGTCAATGGATCGTAGGACACAGATAGAGTGGATGTGGAGAGGAAGTTTCCAGTAGTGGGGATGTGTAGGACCAGTGGACACAGATAGAGTGGATGTGGAGAGGACATTGACTATACTGGGGAGTCTACGATCAGAGGACACAGATAGAGTGGATGTGGAGAGGATGTTCCCTATAGTGGGGGAGACTAGGCCAGAGGACACACATAGAGTGGATCTGGAGAGGATGTTTCCTGTATTGGGGAAGTCTAGGAACTGAGGACACAGATAAACTGGATGTGGAGAGGATGTTGCTTATAGTGGGGGAGTCTAGGAACAGAGCACACATATTAAGTAGATAGAGTGGATGTGGAGAGGATGTTTCCTATAGAGGGGGAGTCCAGGTCCAGAGGGCTCAGATAGAGTGGTTCTGGAGAGGATGTTCCCTATAGTGGGGGAGTCTAGGACAATAGGGCACAGATAGAGTGGATGTGAAAAGGATGTTTCCTATACTGGGGGAGTCTACGACCAGATGACACAAATAGAGTGGATGTGGAGAGGATGTTTCCTATTGTAGGGGAGTCCAGCACCAGAAGACACAGATACAGTGGATGTGGAGAGGATGTTGCCTGTAGTGGGGGATTCTAGGACCAGAGGACACAGATAGAGTGAAAGTGGAGAGGATGTTTCCTATAGTGGGGTGTCTAGGACCAGAGGACACAGATGGAGTCAATGTGGAGAGGATGTTCCCTATAGTGGGGGAGTCTGCGAATAGAGGACACAGATAGAGTGGATGTGGAGAGGATATTTCCTATAGTGGGGCAGTGTAGGACCAGTGGACACAGATAGAGTGGATGTAGAGTGGATGTTTCCTATAGTGGGGGAGTCTAGGACAAGAGGGCACAGATAGAGTGGATGTGGAAAGGATGTTTCCTATACTAGGGGAGTCTACGACCAGATGATACAAATAGAGTGGATGTGGAGAGGATGTTTCCTATTGTAGGGGAGTCTAGCACCAGAAGAAACAGATAGAGTGGATGTGGAGAGGATGTTTCCTATAGTGGGGTGTCTAGACCAGAGGACACAGATAGTGTGGATGTGGAGAGGATGTTTCCTATAGTGGGGGAGTCCAGGATCAAGGACAAAGATAGAGTGGATGTGGAGAGGATGTTTCCTGTAGTGGGGCAGTCTGGGACCAGAGGACACAGATAGAGCGGATGTGGAGAGGATGTTTCCTATAGTGCGGGAGTCTAGGACCAGAAGACACAGATAGAGTGGATTTGGAGAGAATGTTGACTATGGTGGGGGAGTCTAGGACCAGCGGACACAGATGGAGTCGATGTGGATAGGATGTTTCCTATATTGGGGAGTCTAGGATCAGAGGACACAGATAGAGTGGATGTGGAGAGGATGTTCCCTATGGTGGGGGAGTCTACGACCAGAGGACACATATAAGGTGGATGTGGAGTGGATGTTTCCTATACTGGGGGAGTCAATGGATCAGAGGACACAGATAGAGAGAAAGTGGAGAGGATGTGTCCTATAGTGGGGGAGTCTGGGACCAGAGGACACAAACAGAGTGAATGTGGAGAGGATGTTTCCTATAGTGTGGGAGTCTGGGACCAGAGGACACAGATAGAGTGGATGTGGAGAGGATGTTTCCTATTGTGGGGGAATCGAGGAACAGAGAACACAGACTGAGTGGATGTGGAGAGGATGTTGCCTATAGTGGGGAAGTCTAGGACCTGAGGACACAGATAAACTGGATGTGGAGAGGATGTTGCCTATAGTGGGGGCGTCTAGGAACAGAGGACACATATTAAGTAGATAGAGAGCATGTGGAGAAGATGTTTCCTATAGAGGGGGACTCTAGGTCTAGAGGGCTCAGATAGAGTGGTTGTGGAGAGGATGTTGCCTATAGTGGGGGAATCCAGGACAAGAGGGCACAGATAGAGTGGATGGGGAGAGGATGTTTCCCATAGAGGGGGAGTCCAGGTGTAGAGGGCTCAGATAGAGTGGTTGTGGAGAGGATGTTCCCTATAGTGGGGGAGTCTAGGAGAAGAGGGCACAGATAGAGTGGATGTGGAAAGGATGTTACCTATACTGGGGGAGTCTACGACCAGATGACACAAATAGAGTGGTTGTGGAGAGGATGTTTCCTATTGTAGGGGAGTCTAGGACCAGAAGACACAGATAGAGTGGATGTGGAGAGGATGTTTCCTATAGTGGGGTATCTAGGACCAGAGGACACACATAGAGTGGATCTGGAGAGGATGTTTCCTGTATTGGGGAAGTCTAGGAACTGAGGACACAGATAAACTGGATGTGGAGAGGATGTTGCTTATAGTGGGGGAGTCTAGGAACAGAGCACACATATTAAGTAGATAGAGTGGATGTGGAGAGGATGTTTCCTATAGAGGGGGAGTCCAGGTCCAGAGGGCTCAGATAGAGTGGTTGTGGAGAGGATGTTCCCTATAGTGGGGGAGTCTAGGACAATAGGGCACAGATAGAGTGGATGTGAAAAGGATGTTTCCTATACTGGGGGAGTCTACGACCAGATGACACAGATACAGTGGATGTGGAGAGGATGTTGCCTGTAGTGGGGGATTCTAGGACCAGAGGACACAGATAGAGTGAAAGTGGAGAGGATGTTTCCTATAGTGGGGTGTCTAGGACCAGAGGACACAGATGGAGTCAATGTGGAGAGGATGTTCCCTATAGTGGGGGAGTCTGCGAATAGAGGACACAGATAGAGTGGATGTGGAGAGGATATTTCCTATAGTGGGGCAGTGTAGGACCAGTGGACACAGATAGAGTGGATGTAGAGTGGATGTTTCCTATAGTGGGGGAGTCTAGGACAAGAGGGCACAGATAGAGTGGATGTGGAAAGGATGTTTCCTATACTAGGGGAGTCTACGACCAGATGATAAAAATAGAGTGGATGTGGAGAGGATGTTTCCTATTGTAGGGGAGTCTAGCACCAGAAGAAACAGATAGAGTGGATGTGGAGAGGATGTTTCCTATAGTGGGGTGTCTACGACCAGAGGACACAGATAGTGTGGATGTGGAGAGGATGTTTCCTATAGTGGGGGAGTCCAGGATCAAGGACAAAGATAGAGTGGATGTGGAGAGGATGTTTCCTGTAGTGGGGCAGTCTGGGACCAGAGGACACAGATAGAGCGGATGTGGAGAGGATGTTTCCTATAGTGCGGGAGTCTAGGACCAGAAGACACAGATAGAGTGGATTTGGAGAGAATGTTGACTATGGTGGGGGAGTCTAGGACTAGCGGACACAGATGGAGTCGATGTGGATAGGATGTTTCCTATATTGGGGAGTCTAGGATCAGAGGACACAGATAGAGTGGATGTGGAGAGGATGTTCCCTATGGTGGGGGAGTCTACGACCAGAGGACACATATAAGGTGGATGTGGAGTGGATGTTTCCTATACTGGGGGAGTCAATGGATCAGAGGACACAGATAGAGAGAAAGTGGAGAGGATGTGTCCTATAGTGGGGGAGTCTGGGACCAGAGGACACAAACAGAGTGAATGTGGAGAGGATGTTTCCTATAGTGTGGGAGTCTGGGACCAGAGGACACAGATAGAGTGGATGTGGAGAGGATGTTTCCTATTGTGGGGGAATCGAGGACCAGAGAACACAGACTGAGTGGATGTGGAGAGGATGTTGCCTATAGTGGGGAAGTCTAGGACCTGAGGACACAGATAAACTGGATGTGGAGAGGATGTTGCCTATAGTGGGGGCGTCTAGGAACAGAGGACACATATTAAGTAGATAGAGAGCATGTGGAGAAGATGTTTCCTATAGAGGGGGACTCTAGGTCTAGAGGGCTCAGATAGAGTGGTTGTGGAGAGGATGTTGCCTATAGTGGGGGAATCCAGGACAAGAGGGCACAGATAGAGTGGATGGGGAGAGGATGTTTCCCATAGAGGGGGAGTCCAGGTCTAGAGGGCTCAGATAGAGTGGTTGTGGAGAGGATGTTCCCTATAGTGGGGGAGTCTAGGAGAAGAGGGCACAGATAGAGTGGATGTGGAAAGGATGTTACCTATACTGGGGAGTCTAGGATCAGAGGACACAGATAGAGTGGATGTGGAGAGGATGTTCCCTATGTTGGGGGAGTCTACGACCAGAGGACACAGATAGAGTGGATGTGGAGTGGATGTTTCCTATACTGGGGGAGTCAATGGATCAGAGGACACAGATAGAGAGAAAGTGGAGAGGATGTGTCCTATAGTGGGGGAGTCTGGGACCAGAGGACACAAACAGAGTGAATGTGGAGAGGATGTTTCCTATAGTGTGGGAGTCTGGGACCAGAGGACACAGATAGAGTGGATGTGGAGAGGATGTTTCCTATTGTGGGGGAATCGAGGACCAGAGAACACAGACTGAGTGGATGTGGAGAGGATGTTGCCTATAGTGGGGAAGTCTCGGACCTGAGGACACAGATAAACTGGATGTGGAGAGGATGTTGCCTATAGTGGGGGCGTCTAGGAACAGAGGACCCATATTAAGTAGATAGAGTGCATGTGGAGAAGATGTTTCCTATAGAGGGGGACTCTAGGTCTAGAGGGCTCAGATAGAGTGGTTGTGGAGAGGATGTTGCCTATAGTGGGGGAATCCAGGACAAGAGGGCACAGATAGAGTGGATGGGGAGAGGATGTTTCCCATAGAGGGGGTGTCCAGGTCTAGAGGGCTCAGATAGAGTGGTTGTGGAGAGGATGTTCCCTATAGTGGGGGAGTCTAGGAGAAGAGGGCACAGATAGAGTGGATGTCGAAAGGATGTTACCTATACTGGGGGAGTCTACGACCAGATGACACAAATAGAGTGGTTGTGGAGAGGATGTTTCCTATTGTAGGGGAGTCTAGGACCAGAAGACACAGATAGAGTGGATGTGGAGAGGATGTTTCCTATAGTGGGGTGTCTAGGACCAGAGGACACAGATAGAGTGGATGTGGAGAGAATGTTTCCTATAGTGCGGAGGTCTAGGACCAGAGGACACAGATAGAGTGGATTTGGAGAGAATGTTGACTATGGTGGGGGAGTCTAGGACCAGTGGACACAGATGGAGTCGATGTGGATAGGATGTTTCCTATACTGGGGGAGTCAATGGATCGTAGGACACAGATAGAGTGGATGTGGAGAGGAAGTTTCCAGTAGTGGGGATGTGTAGGACCAGTGGACACAGATAGAGTGGATGTGGAGAGGACATTGACTATACTGGGGAGTCTACGATCAGAGGACACAGATAGAGTGGATGTGGAGAGGATGTTCCCTATAGTGGGGGAGACTAGGCCAGAGGACACACATAGAGTGGATCTGGAGAGGATGTTTCCTGTATTGGGGAAGTCTAGGAACTGAGGACACAGATAAACTGGATGTGGAGAGGATGTTGCTTATAGTGGGGGAGTCTAGGAACAGAGCACACATATTAAGTAGATAGAGTGGATGTGGAGAGGATGTTTCCTATAGAGGGGGAGTCCAGGTCCAGAGGGCTCAGATAGAGTGGTTCTGGAGAGGATGTTCCCTATAGTGGGGGAGTCTAGGACAATAGGGCACAGATAGAGTGGATGTGAAAAGGATGTTTCCTATACTGGGGGAGTCTACGACCAGATGACACAAATAGAGTGGATGTGGAGAGGATGTTTCCTATTGTAGGGGAGTCCAGCACCAGAAGACACAGATACAGTGGATGTGGAGAGGATGTTGCCTGTAGTGGGGGATTCTAGGACCAGAGGACACAGATAGAGTGAAAGTGGAGAGGATGTTTCCTATAGTGGGGTGTCTAGGACCAGAGGACACAGATGGAGTCAATGTGGAGAGGATGTTCCCTATAGTGGGGGAGTCTGCGAATAGAGGACACAGATAGAGTGGATGTGGAGAGGATATTTCCTATAGTGGGGCAGTGTAGGACCAGTGGACACAGATAGAGTGGATGTAGAGTGGATGTTTCCTATAGTGGGGGAGTCTAGGACAAGAGGGCACAGATAGAGTGGATGTGGAAAGGATGTTTCCTATACTAGGGGAGTCTACGACCAGATGATACAAATAGAGTGGATGTGGAGAGGATGTTTCCTATTGTAGGGGAGTCTAGCACCAGAAGAAACAGATAGAGTGGATGTGGAGAGGATGTTTCCTATAGTGGGGTGTCTAGACCAGAGGACACAGATAGTGTGGATGTGGAGAGGATGTTTCCTATAGTGGGGGAGTCCAGGATCAAGGACAAAGATAGAGTGGATGTGGAGAGGATGTTTCCTGTAGTGGGGCAGTCTGGGACCAGAGGACACAGATAGAGCGGATGTGGAGAGGATGTTTCCTATAGTGCGGGAGTCTAGGACCAGAAGACACAGATAGAGTGGATTTGGAGAGAATGTTGACTATGGTGGGGGAGTCTAGGACCAGCGGACACAGATGGAGTCGATGTGGATAGGATGTTTCCTATATTGGGGAGTCTAGGATCAGAGGACACAGATAGAGTGGATGTGGAGAGGATGTTCCCTATGGTGGGGGAGTCTACGACCAGAGGACACATATAAGGTGGATGTGGAGTGGATGTTTCCTATACTGGGGGAGTCAATGGATCAGAGGACACAGATAGAGAGAAAGTGGAGAGGATGTGTCCTATAGTGGGGGAGTCTGGGACCAGAGGACACAAACAGAGTGAATGTGGAGAGGATGTTTCCTATAGTGTGGGAGTCTGGGACCAGAGGACACAGATAGAGTGGATGTGGAGAGGATGTTTCCTATTGTGGGGGAATCGAGGAACAGAGAACACAGACTGAGTGGATGTGGAGAGGATGTTGCCTATAGTGGGGAAGTCTAGGACCTGAGGACACAGATAAACTGGATGTGGAGAGGATGTTGCCTATAGTGGGGGCGTCTAGGAACAGAGGACACATATTAAGTAGATAGAGAGCATGTGGAGAAGATGTTTCCTATAGAGGGGGACTCTAGGTCTAGAGGGCTCAGATAGAGTGGTTGTGGAGAGGATGTTGCCTATAGTGGGGGAATCCAGGACAAGAGGGCACAGATAGAGTGGATGGGGAGAGGATGTTTCCCATAGAGGGGGAGTCCAGGTGTAGAGGGCTCAGATAGAGTGGTTGTGGAGAGGATGTTCCCTATAGTGGGGGAGTCTAGGAGAAGAGGGCACAGATAGAGTGGATGTGGAAAGGATGTTACCTATACTGGGGGAGTCTACGACCAGATGACACAAATAGAGTGGTTGTGGAGAGGATGTTTCCTATTGTAGGGGAGTCTAGGACCAGAAGACACAGATAGAGTGGATGTGGAGAGGATGTTTCCTATAGTGGGGTATCTAGGACCAGAGGACACAGATAGAGTGGATGTGGAGAGGATGTTTCCTATAGTGGGGGAGTGTAGGACCAGAGGACACCGATAGAGTGGATGTGGAGAGAATGTTTCCTATAGTGCGGATGTCTAGGACCAGAGGACACAGATAGAGTGGATTTGGAGAGAATGTTGACTATGGTGGGGGAGTCTAGGACCAGTGGACACAGATGGAGTCGATGTGGATAGGATGTTTCCTATATTGGGGAGTCTAGGATCAGAGGACACAGATAGAGTGGATGTGGAGAGGATGTTCCCTATCGTGGGTGAGACTAGGACAGAGGACACAGATAGGGTGGATATGGAGAGCCTGTTTCCTATAGTGGGGGAGTCTAGGACCAGAGGACACAGATAGAATCAATGTGGAGAGGATGTTCCCTATAGTGGGGGAGACTAGCACAGAGGACACAGATAGAGTGGATTTGGATGTGGAGAGGATGTTCCCCATAGTGGGGCAGACTAGGACAGAAGACACAGATAGAGTGGATGTGGAGAGGAAGTTTCCTGTAGTGGGGATGTCTAGGACCAGTGGACACAGATAGAGTGGATGTGGAGAGGATGTTGACTATAGTGGGGGATTGTAGGACCAGAGGACACTGATAGAGTCAATGTGGAGAGGATGTTCCCTATAGTGGGGGAGTCTGCGAATAGAGGACACAGATAGAGTGGATGTGGAGAGGATATTTCCTATAGTGGGGCAGTGTAGGACCAGTGGACACAGATAGAGTGGATGTAGAGTGGATGTTTCCTATAGTGGGGGAGTCTAGGACAAGAGGGCACAGATAGAGTGGATGTGGAAAGGATGTTTCCTATACTAGGGGAGTCTACGACCAGATGATACAAATAGAGTGGATGTGGAGAGGATGTTTCCTATTGTAGGGGAGTCTAGCACCAGAAGAAACAGATAGAGTGGATGTGGAGAGGATGTTTCCTATAGTGGGGTGTCTACGACCAGAGGACACAGATAGTGTGGATGTGGAGAGGATGTTTCCTATAGTGGGGGAGTCCAGGATCAAGGACAAAGATAGAGTGGATGTGGAGAGGATGTTTCCTGTAGTGGGGCAGTCTGGGACCAGAGGACACAGATAGAGCGGATGTGGAGAGGATGTTTCCTATAGTGCGGGAGTCTAGGACCAGAAGACACAGATAGAGTGGATTTGGAGAGAATGTTGACTATGGTGGGGGAGTCTAGGACCAGCGGACACAGATGGAGTCGATGTGGATAGGATGTTTCCTATATTGGGGAGTCTAGGATCAGAGGACACAGATAGAGTGGATGTGGAGAGGATGTTCCCTATGGTGGGGGAGTCTACGACCAGAGGACACATATAAGGTGGATGTGGAGTGGATGTTTCCTATACTGGGGGAGTCAATGGATCAGAGGACACAGATAGAGAGAAAGTGGAGAGGATGTGTCCTATAGTGGGGGAGTCTGGGACCAGAGGACACAAACAGAGTGAATGTGGAGAGGATGTTTCCTATAGTGTGGGAGTCTGGGACCAGAGGACACAGATAGAGTGGATGTGGAGAGGATGTTTCCTATTGTGGGGGAATCGAGGAACAGAGAACACAGACTGAGTGGATGTGGAGAGGATGTTGCCTATAGTGGGGAAGTCTAGGACCTGAGGACACAGATAAACTGGATGTGGAGAGGATGTTGCCTATAGTGGGGGCGTCTAGGAACAGAGGACACATATTAAGTAGATAGAGAGCATGTGGAGAAGATGTTTCCTATAGAGGGGGACTCTAGGTCTAGAGGGCTCAGATAGCGTGGTTGTGGAGAGGATGTTGCCTATAGTGGGGGAATCCAGGACAAGAGGGCACAGATAGAGTGGATGGGGAGAGGATGTTTCCCATAGAGGGGGAGTCCAGGTCTAGAGGGCTCAGATAGAGTGGTTGTGGAGAGGATGTTCCCTATAGTGGGGGAGTCTAGGAGAAGAGGGCACAGATAGAGTGGATGTGGAAAGGATGTTACCTATACTGGGGGAGTCTACGACCAGATGACACAAATAGAGTGGTTGTGGAGAGGATGTTTCCTATTGTAGGGGAGTCTAGGACCAGAAGACACAGATAGAGTGGATGTGGAGAGGATGTTTCCTATAGTGGGGTATCTAGGACCAGAGGACACAGATAGAGTGGATGTGGAGAGGATGTTTCCTATAGTGGGGGAGTGTAGGACCAGAGGACACCGATAGAGTGGATGTGGAGAGAATGTTTCCTATAGTGCGGATGTCTAGGACCAGAGGACACAGATAGAGTGGATTTGGAGAGAATGTTGACTATGGTGGGTGAGTCTAGGACCAGTGGACACAGATGGAGTCGATGTGGATAGGATGTTTCCTATATTGGGGAGTCTAGGATCAGAGGACACAGATAGAGTGGATGTGGAGAGGATGTTCCCTATCGTGGGTGAGACTAGGACAGAGGACACAGATAGGGTGGATATGGAGAGCCTGTTTCCTATAGTGGGGGAGTCTAGGACCAGAGGACACAGATAGAATCAATGTGGAGAGGATGTTCCCTATAGTGGGGGAGACTAGCACAGAGGACACAGATAGAGTGGATTTGGATGTGGAGAGGATGTTCCCCATAGTGGGGCAGACTAGGACAGAAGACACAGATAGAGTGGATGTGGAGAGGAAGTTTCCTGTAGTGGGGATGTCTAGGACCAGTGGACACAGATAGAGTGGATGTGGAGAGGATGTTGACTATAGTGGGGGATTGTAGGACCAGAGGACACTGATAGAGTGGATGTAGAGAGGATTTTTCCTGTAGTGGAAGAGTCTTGGACCAGTGGACACAGATACAGTGGATGTGGAGTGGATGTTTCCTATACTGGGGGAGTCAATGGATCAGAGGACAGAGATAGAGTGGATGTGGAGAGGAAGGTTCCTGTAGTGGGGATGTGTAGGACCAGTGGACACAGATAGCGTGGATGTGGAGAGGACGTTGACTATAGTGGGGAGTCTAGGATCAGAGGACACAGGTACAGTGGATGTGGCGAGGATGTTCCCTATAGTGGGGGAGTCTAGGGCAAGAGGGCACAGATAGAGTGGATGCGGAAAGGATGTTTCCTATACTGGGGGAGTCTACGACCAGATGATACAAATAGAGTGGATGTGGAGAGGATGTTTCCTATTGTAGGGGAATCTAGCACCAGAAGACACAGATAGAGTGGATGTGGTGAGGATGTTTCCTATAGTGGGGTGTCTAGGACCAGAGGACACAGATAGTGTGGATGTGGAGAGGATGTTTGCTGTAGTGGAAGAGTCTTGGACCAGTGGACACAGATACAGTGGATGTGGAGAGTATGTTTCCTATAGTGAGGGAGTCTAGGACCAGAGGACACAGATAATGTGGATGTGGAGAGGATGTTTCCTATAGTGGGGGAGTCTATGACCAGAGGACACAGATAGAGTGGATGTTGAGTGGATGTTTCCTATACCTGGGGAGTCAATGGATCAGAGGATACAGATAGAGTGGAAGTGGAGAGGATGTGTCCTATATTGGGGGAGTGTGGGACCAGAGGACACAGACAGAGTGAATGTGGAGAGGATGTTTCCTATTGTAGGGGAGCCTAGGACCAGAGGACACAGATAGAGTGGATATGCAGAGGATGTTTCCTATATTGTGCGTGTCTGGGACCAGAGGACACAGATAGAGTGGATGTGGAGAGGTTGTTTCCTATTGTGTGGGAGTCGAGGACCAGAGGACACAGATAGAGTGGATGTGGAGAGGATGTTTCCTATAGTGCGGGAGTCTGGGATCAGAGGACACAGATAGAGTGGATGTGGAGAGGATGTTCCCTATGGTGGGGGAGTCTACGACCAGAGGACACAGATAGAGTGGATGTGGAGTGGATGTTTCCTATTCTGGGGGAGTCAATGGATCAGAGGACACAGATAGAGAGGAAGTGGAGAGGTTGTGTCCTATAGTGGGGGAGTCTGGGACCAGAGGACACAAACAGAGTGAATGTGGAGAGGATGTTTCCTATAGTGTGGGAGTCTGGGACCAGAGGACACAGACTGAGTGGATGTGGAGAGGATGTTGCCTATAGTGGGGAAGTCTAGGACCTGAGGACACAGATAAACTGGATGTGGAGAGGATGTTGCCTATAGTGGGGGAGTCTAGGAACAGAGGACACATATTAAGTAGATAGAGTGCATGTGGAGAGGATGTTTCCTATAGAGGGGGAGTCTAGGTCTAGAGGGCTCAGATAGAGTGGTTGTGGAGAGGATGTTCCCTATAGTGGGGGAGTCTAGGGGAAGAGGGCACAGATAGAGTGGATGTGGAAAGGATGTTACCTATACTGGGGGAGTCTAAGACCAGATGACACAAATAGAGTGGTTGTGGAGAGGATGTTTCCTATTGTAGGGGAGTCTAGGACCAGAAGACACAGATAGAGTGGATGTGGATAGGATGTTTCCTATATTGGGGGAGTCAATGGATCGGAGGACACAGATACAGTGGATGTGGAGAGGATGTTTCCTGTAGTGGGGATGTGTAGGACCAGTGGACACAGATAGAGTGGATGTGGAGAGGACATTGACTATAGTGGGGAACCTAGGACAGAGGACACAGCTAGTGTGGATATGGAGAGGATGTTTCCTATAGTGTGGGAGTCTGGGACCAGAGGACACAGATAGAGTGGATGTGGAGAGGATGTTTCCTATTGTGGGGGAGTCGAGGACCAGAGAACACAGACTGAGTGGATGTGGAGAGGATATTTCCTGTAGTGGGGCAGTCTGGGACCAGAGGACACAGATAGAGTGGATCTGGAGAGGATGTTTCCTATATTGGGGAAGTCTAGGAACTGAGGACACAGATAAACTTGATGTGGAGAGGATGTTGCTTATAGTGGGGGAGTCTAGGAACAGAGGATACATATTAAGTAGATAGAGTGCATGTGGAGAAGATGTTTCCTATAGAGGGGGAGTCTAGGACAAGAGGGCACAGATAGAGTGGATGTGGAGAGGATGTGTCCTATAGTGGGGGAGTCTGGGACCAGAGGACACAAACAGAGTGAATGTGGAGAGGATGTTTCCTATAGTGTGGGAGTCTGGGACCAGAGGACACAGATAGAGTGGATGTGGAGAGGATGTTTCCTATTGTGGGGGAATCGAGGACCAGAGAACACAGACTGAGTGGATGTGGAGAGGATGTTGCCTATAGTGGGGAAGTCTAGGACCTGAGGACACAGATAAACTGGATGTGGAGAGGATGTTGCCTATAGTGGGGGCGTCTAGGAACAGAGGACCCATATTAAGTAGATAGAGTGCATGTGGAGAAGATGTTTCCTATAGAGGGGGACACTAGGTCTAGAGGGCTCAGATAGAGTGGTTGTGGAGAGGATGTTGCCTATAGTGGGGGAATCCAGGACAAGAGGGCTCAGATAGAGTGGTTGTGGAGAGGATGTTCCCTATAGTGGGGGAGTCTAGGAGAAGAGGGCACAGATAGAGTGGATGTGGAAAGGATGTTACCTATACTGGGGGAGTCTACGACCAGATGACACAAATAGAGTGGTTGTGGAGAGGATGTTTCCTATTGTAGGGGAGTCTAGGACCAGAAGGCACAGATAGAGTGGATGTGGAGAGGATGTTTCCTATAGTGGGGTGTCTAGGACCAGAGGACACAGATAGAGTGGATGTGGAGAGGATGTTTCCTATAGTGGGGGAGTGTAGGACCAGAGGACACCGATAGAGTGGATGTGGAGAGAATGTTTCCTATATTGCGGAGGTCTGGGACCAGAGGACACAGATAGAGTGGATTTGGAGAGAATGTTGACTATGGTGGGGGAGTCTAGGACCAGTGGACACAGATGGAGTCGATGTGGATAGGATGTTTCCTATACTGGGGGAGTCAATGGATCGGAGGACACAGATAGAGTGGATGTGGAGAGGAAGTTTCCAGTAGTGGGGATGTGTAGGACCAGTGGACACAGATAGAGTGGATGTGGAGAGGACATTGACTATACTGGGGAGTCTAGGATCAGAGGACACAGATAGAGTGGATGTGGAGAGGATGTTCCCTATAGTGGGGGAGACTAGGCCAGAGGACACACATAGAGTGGATCTGGAGAGGATGTTTCCTGTATTGGGGAAGTCTAGGAACTGAGGACACAGATAAACTGGATGTGGAGAGGATGTTGCTTATAGTGGGGGAGTCTAGGAACAGAGCACACATATTAAGTAGATAGAGTGGATGTGGAGAGGATGTTTCCTATAGAGGGGGAGTCCAGGTCCAGAGGGCTCAGATAGAGTGGTTGTGGAGAGGATGTTCCCTATAGTGGGGGAGTCTAGGACAATAGGGCACAGATAGAGTGGATGTGAAAAGGATGTTTCCTATACTGGGGGAGTCTACGACCAGATGACACAAATAGAGTGGATGTGGAGAGGATGTTTCCTATTGTAGGGGAGTCTAGCACCAGAAGACACAGATACAGTGGATGTGGAGAGGATGTTGCCTGTAGTGGGGGATTCTAGGACCAGAGGACACAGATAGAGTGAAAGTGGAGAGGATGTTTCCTATAGTGGGGTGTCTAGGACCAGAGGACACAGATGGAGTCAATGTGGAGAGGATGTTCCCTATAGTGGGGGAGTCTGCGAATAGAGGACACAGATAGAGTGGATGTGGAGAGGATATTTCCTATAGTGGGGCAGTGTAGGACCAGTGGACACAGATAGAGTGGATGTAGAGTGGATGTTTCCTATAGTGGGGGAGTCTAGGACAAGAGGGCACAGATAGAGTGGATGTGGAAAGGATGTTTCCTATACTAAGGGAGTCTACGACCAGATGATACAAATAGAGTGGATGTGGAGAGGATGCTTCCTATTGTAGGGGAGTCTAGCACCAGAAGAAACAGATAGAGTGGATGTGGAGAGTATGTTTCCTATAGTGGGGTGTCTACGACCAGAGGACACAGATAGTGGGGATGTGGAGAGGATGTTTCCTATAGTGGGGGAGTCCAGGATCAAGGACAAAGATAGAGTGGATGTGGAGAGGATGTTTCCTGTAGTGGGGCAGTCTGGGACCAGAGGACACAGATAGAGCGGATGTGGAGAGGATGTTTCCTATAGTGCGGGAGTCTAGGACCAGAAGACACAGATAGAGTGGATTTGGAGAGAATGTTGACTATGGTGGGGGAGTCTAGGACCAGCGGACACAGATGGAGTCGATGTGGATAGGATGTTTCCTATATTGGGGAGTCTAGGATCAGAGGACACAGATAGAGTGGATGTGGAGAGGATGTTCCCTATGGTGGGGGAGTCTACGACCAGAGGACACAGATAGAGTGGATGTGGAGTGGATGTTTCCTATACTGGGGGAGTCAATGGATCAGAGGACACAGATAGAGAGAAAGTGGAGAGGATGTGTCCTATAGTGGGGGAGTCTGCAACCAGAGGACACAAACAGAGTGAATGTGGAGTGGATGTTTCCTATAGTGTGGGAGTCTGAGACCAGAGGACACAGATAGAGTGGATGTGGAGAGGATGTTTCCTATTGTGGGGGAATCGAGGACCAGAGAACACAGACTGAGTGGATGTGGAGAGGATGTTGCCTATAGTGGGGAAGTCTAGGACCTGAGGACACAGATAAACTGGATGTGGAGAGGATGTTGCCTATAGTGGGGGCGTCTAGGAACAGAGGACACATATTAAGTAGATAGAGAGCATGTGGAGAATATGTTTCCTATAGAGGGGGACTCTAGGTCTAGAGGGCTCAGATAGAGTGGTTGTGGAGAGGATGTTGCCTATAGTGGGGGAATCCAGGACAAGAGGGCACAGAAAGAGTGGATGGGGAGAGGATGTTTCCCATAGAGGGGGAGTCCAGGTCTAGAGGGCTCAGATAGAGTGGTTGTGGAGAGGATGTTCCCTATAGTGGGGGAGTCTAGGAGAAGAGGGCACAGATAGAGTGGATGTGGAAAGGATGTTACCTATACTGGGGGAGTCTATGACCAGATGACACAAATAGAGTGGTTGTGGAGAGGATGTTTCCTATTGTAGGGGAGTCTAGGATCAGAAGACACAGAAAGAGTGGATGTGGAGAGGATGTTTCCTATAGTGGGGTGTCTAGGACCAGAGGACACAGATAGAGTGGATGTGGAGAGGATGTTTCCTATAGTGGGGGAGTGTAGGACCAGAGGACACCGATAGAGTGGATGTGGAGAGGATGTTGACTATACTGGGGGATTGTAGGACCAGAGGACACTGATAGAGTGGATGTAGAGAGGATTTTTTCTGTAGTGGAAGAGTCTTGGACCAGTGGACACAGATACAGTGGATGTGGAGAGAATGTTTCCTATGGTGGGGGAGTCTACGACCAGAGGACACAGATAGAGTGGATGTGGAGTGGATGTTTCCTATACTGGGGGAGTCAATGGATCAGAGGACAGAGATAGAGTGGATGTGGAGAGGAAGTTTCCTGTAGTGGGGATGTGTAGGACCAGTGGACACAGATAGCGTGGATGTGGAGAGGACGTTGACTATAGTGGGGAGTCTAGGATCAGAGGACACAGATACAGTGGATGTGGCGAGGATCTTCCCTATAGTGGGGGAGTCTAGGACAAGAGGGCACAGATAGAGTGGATGCGGAAAGGATGTTTCCTATACTGGGGGAGTCTACGACCAGATGATACAAATAGAGTGGATGTGGAGAGGATATTTCCTATTGTAGGGGAATCTAGCACCAGAAGACACAGATAGAGTGGATGTGGTGAGGATGTTTCCTATAGTGGGGTGTCTAGGACCAGAGGACACAGATAGTGTGGATGTGGAGAGGATGTTTGCTGTAGTGGAAGAGTCTTGGACCAGTGGACACAGATACAGTGGATGTGGAGAGTATGTTTCCTATAGTGAGGGAGTCTAGGACCAGAGGACACAGATAATGTGGATGTGGAGAGGATGTTTCCTATAGTGGGGGAGTCTATGACCAGAGGACACAGATAGAGTGGATGTTGAGTGGATGTTTCCTATACTGGGGGAGTCAATGGATCAGAGGACACAGATAGAGAGGAAGTGGAGAGGATGTGTCCTATAGTGGGGGAGTCTGGGACCAGAGGACACAAACAGAGTGAATGTGGAGAGGATGTTTCCTATTGTAGGGGAGCCTAGGACCAGAGGACACAGATAGAGTGGATATGCAGAGGATGTTTCCTATAGTGTGGGTGTCTGGGACCAGAGGACACAGATAGAGTGGATGTGGAGAGGTTGTTTCCTATTGTGTGGGAGTTGAGGACCAGAGGACACAGATAGAGTGGATGTGGAGAGGATGTTTCCTATAGTGCGGGAGTCTAGGACCAGAGGACACAGATAGAGTGGATTTGGAGAGAATGTTGACTATGGTGGGGGAGTCTAGGACCAGCGGACACAGACGGAGTCGATGTGGATAGGATGTTTCCTATATTGGGGAGTCTGGGATCAGAGGACACAGATATAGTGGATGTGGAGAGGATGTTCCCTATGGTGGGGGAGTCTACGACCAGAGGACACAGATAGAGTGGATGTGGAGTGGATGTTGCCTATAGTGGGGAAGTCTAGGACCTGAGGACACAGATAAACTGGATGTGGAGAGGATGTTGCCTATAGTGGGGGAGTCTAGGAACAGAGGACACATATTAAGTAGATAGAGTGCATGTGGAGAGGATGTTTCCTATAGAGGGGGAGTCTAGGTCTAGAGGGCTCAGATAGAGTGGTTGTGGAGAGGATGTTGCCTATAGTGGGGGAATCCAGGACAAGAGGGCACAGATAGAGTGGATGGGGAGAGCATGTTTCACATAGAGGGGGAGTCCAGGTCTAGAGGGCTCAGATAGAGTGGTTGTGGAGAGGATGTTCCCTATAGTGGGGGAGTCTAGGGGAAGAGGGCACAGATAGAGTGGATGTGGAAAGGATGTTACCTATACTGGGGGAGTCTAAGACCAGATGACACAAATAGAGTGGTTGTGGAGAGGATGTTTCCTATTGTAGGGGAGTCTAGGACCAGAAGACACAGATAGAGTGGATGTGGATAGGATGTTTCCTATATTGGGGGAGTCAATGGATCGGAGGACACAGATAGAGTGGATGTGGAGAGGAAGTTTCCTGTAGTGGGGATGTGTAGGACCAGTGGACACAGATAGAGTGGATGTGGAGAGGACATTGGCTATAGTGGGGAGCCTAGGATCAGAGGACACAGATAGAGTGGATGTGGAAAGGATTTTCCCTATAGTGGGGGAGACTAGGACAGAGGACACAGCTAGTGTGGATATGGAGAGGATGTTTCCTATAATGTGGGAGTCTGGGACCAGAGGACACAGACTGAGTGGATGTGGAGAGGATGTTGCCTATAGTGGGGAAGTCTAGGACCTGAGGACACAGATAAACTGGATGTGGAGAGGATGTTGCCTATAGTGGGGGCGTCTAGGAACAGAGGACACATATTAAGTAGATAGAGAGCATGTGGAGAATATGTTTCCTATAGAGGGGGACTCTAGGTCTAGAGGGCTCAGATAGAGTGGTTGTGGAGAGGATGTTGCCTATAGTGGGGGAATCCAGGACAAGAGGGCACAGAAAGAGTGGATGGGGAGAGGATGTTTCCCATAGAGGGGGAGTCCAGGTCTAGAGGGCTCAGATAGAGTGGTTGTGGAGAGGATGTTCCCTATAGTGGGGGAGTCTAGGAGAAGAGGGCACAGATAGAGTGGATGTGGAAAGGATGTTACCTATACTGGGGGAGTCTATGACCAGATGACACAAATAGAGTGGTTGTGGAGAGGATGTTTCCTATTGTAGGGGAGTCTAGGATCAGAAGACACAGAAAGAGTGGATGTGGAGAGGATGTTTCCTATAGTGGGGTGTCTAGGACCAGAGGACACAGATAGAGTGGATGTGGAGAGGATGTTTCCTATAGTGGGGGAGTGTAGGACCAGAGGACACCGATAGAGTGGATGTGGAGAGGATGTTGACTATACTGGGGGATTGTAGGACCAGAGGACACTGATAGAGTGGATGTAGAGAGGATTTTTTCTGTAGTGGAAGAGTCTTGGACCAGTGGACACAGATACAGTGGATGTGGAGAGAATGTTTCCTATGGTGGGGGAGTCTACGACCAGAGGACACAGATAGAGTGGATGTGGAGTGGATGTTTCCTATACTGGGGGAGTCAATGGATCAGAGGACAGAGATAGAGTGGATGTGGAGAGGAAGTTTCCTGTAGTGGGGATGTGTAGGACCAGTGGACACAGATAGCGTGGATGTGGAGAGGACGTTGACTATAGTGGGGAGTCTAGGATCAGAGGACACAGATACAGTGGATGTGGCGAGGATCTTCCCTATAGTGGGGGAGTCTAGGACAAGAGGGCACAGATAGAGTGGATGCGGAAAGGATGTTTCCTATACTGGGGGAGTCTACGACCAGATGATACAAATAGAGTGGATGTGGAGAGGATATTTCCTATTGTAGGGGAATCTAGCACCAGAAGACACAGATAGAGTGGATGTGGTGAGGATGTTTCCTATAGTGGGGTGTCTAGGACCAGAGGACACAGATAGTGTGGATGTGGAGAGGATGTTTGCTGTAGTGGAAGAGTCTTGGACCAGTGGACACAGATACAGTGGATGTGGAGAGTATGTTTCCTATAGTGAGGGAGTCTAGGACCAGAGGACACAGATAATGTGGATGTGGAGAGGATGTTTCCTATAGTGGGGGAGTCTATGACCAGAGGACACAGATAGAGTGGATGTTGAGTGGATGTTTCCTATACTGGGGGAGTCAATGGATCAGAGGACACAGATAGAGAGGAAGTGGAGAGGATGTGTCCTATAGTGGGGGAGTCTGGGACCAGAGGACACAAACAGAGTGAATGTGGAGAGGATGTTTCCTATTGTAGGGGAGCCTAGGACCAGAGGACACAGATAGAGTGGATATGCAGAGGATGTTTCCTATAGTGTGGGTGTCTGGGACCAGAGGACACAGATAGAGTGGATGTGGAGAGGTTGTTTCCTATTGTGTGGGAGTTGAGGACCAGAGGACACAGATAGAGTGGATGTGGAGAGGATGTTTCCTATAGTGCGGGAGTCTAGGACCAGAGGACACAGATAGAGTGGATTTGGAGAGAATGTTGACTATGGTGGGGGAGTCTAGGACCAGCGGACACAGACGGAGTCGATGTGGATAGGATGTTTCCTATATTGGGGAGTCTGGGATCAGAGGACACAGATATAGTGGATGTGGAGAGGATGTTCCCTATGGTGGGGGAGTCTACGACCAGAGGACACAGATAGAGTGGATGTGGAGTGGATGTTGCCTATAGTGGGGAAGTCTAGGACCTGAGGACACAGATAAACTGGATGTGGAGAGGATGTTTCCTATAGAGGGGGAGTCTAGGTCTAGAGGGCTCAGATAGAGTGGTTGTGGAGAGGATGTTGCCTATAGTGGGGGAATCCAGGACAAGAGGGCACAGATAGAGTGGATGGGGAGAGCATGTTTCACATAGAGGGGGAGTCCAGGTCTAGAGGGCTCAGATAGAGTGGTTGTGGAGAGGATGTTCCCTATAGTGGGGGAGTCTAGGGGAAGAGGGCACAGATAGAGTGGATGTGGAAAGGATGTTACCTATACTGGGGGAGTCTAAGACCAGATGACACAAATAGAGTGGTTGTGGAGAGGATGTTTCCTATTGTAGGGGAGTCTAGGACCAGAAGACACAGATAGAGTGGATGTGGATAGGATGTTTCCTATATTGGGGGAGTCAATGGATCGGAGGACACAGATAGAGTGGATGTGGAGAGGAAGTTTCCTGTAGTGGGGATGTGTAGGACCAGTGGACACAGATAGAGTGCATGTGGAGAGGACATTGGCTATAGTGGGGAGCCTAGGATCAGAGGACACAGATAGAGTGGATGTGGAAAGGATTTTCCCTATAGTGGGGGAGACTAGGACAGAGGACACAGCTAGTGTGGATATGGAGAGGATGTTTCCTATAATGTGGGAGTCTGGGACCAGAGGACACAGATAGAGTGGATGTGGAGAGGATGTTTCCTATTGTGGGGGAGTCGAGGACCAGAGAACACAGACTGAGTGGATGTGGAGAGGATATTTCCTGTAGTGGGGCAGTCTGGGACCAGAGGACACAGATAGAGTGGATCTGGAGAGGATGTTTCCTATAGTGGGGGCGTCTAGGAACAGAGGACACATATTAAGTAGATAGAGAGCATGTGGAGAAGATGTTTCCTATAGAGGGGGACTCTAGGTCTAGAGGGCTCAGATAGAGTGGTTGTGGAGAGGATGTTGCCTATAGTGGGGGAATCCAGGACAAGAGGGCACAGATAGAGTGGATGGGGAGAGGATGTTTCCCATAGAGGGGGAGTCCAGGTCTAGAGGGCTCAGATAGAGTGGTTGTGGAGAGGATGTTCCCTATAGTGGGGGAGTCTAGGAGAAGAGGGCACAGATAGAGTGGATGTGGAAAGGATGTTACCTATACTGGGGGAGTCTACGACCAGATGACACAAATAGAGTGGTTGTGGAGAGGATGTTTCCTATTGTAGGGGAGTCTAGGACCAGAAGACACAGATAGAGTGGATGTGGAGAGGATGTTTCCTATAGTGGGGTATCTAGGACCAGAGGACACAGATAGAGTGGATGTGGAGAGGATGTTTCCTATAGTGGGGGAGTGTAGGACCAGAGGACACCGATAGAGTGGATGTGGAGAGAATGTTTCCTATAGTGCGGATGTCTAGGACCAGAGGACACAGATAGAGTGGATTTGGAGAGAATGTTGACTATGGTGGGGGAGTCTAGGACCAGTGGACACAGATGGAGTCGATGTGGATAGGATGTTTCCTATATTGGGGAGTCTAGGATCAGAGGACACAGATAGAGTGGATGTGGAGAGGATGTTCCCTATCGTGGGTGAGACTAGGACAGAGGACACAGATAGGGTGGATATGGAGAGCCTGTTTCCTATAGTGGGGGAGTCTAGGACCAGAGGACACAGATAGAATCAATGTGGAGAGGATGTTCCCTATAGTGGGGGAGACTAGCACAGAGGACACAGATAGAGTGGATTTGGATGTGGAGAGGATGTTCCCCATAGTGGGGCAGACTAGGACAGAAGACACAGATAGAGTGGATGTGGAGAGGAAGTTTCCTGTAGTGGGGATGTCTAGGACCAGTGGACACAGATAGAGTGGATGTGGAGAGGATGTTGACTATAGTGGGGGATTGTAGGACCAGAGGACACTGATAGAGTGGATGTAGAGAGGATTTTTCCTGTAGTGGAAGAGTCTTGGACCAGTGGACACAGATACAGTGGATGTGGAGTGGATGTTTCCTATACTGGGGGAGTCAATGGATCAGAGGACAGAGATAGAGTGGATGTGGAGAGGAAGGTTCCTGTAGTGGGGATGTGTAGGACCAGTGGACACAGATAGCGTGGATGTGGAGAGGACGTTGACTATAGTGGGGAGTCTAGGATCAGAGGACACAGATACAGTGGATGTGGCGAGGATGTTCCCTATAGTGGGGGAGTCTAGGACAAGAGGGCACAGATAGAGTGGATGCGGAAAGGATGTTTCCTATACTGGGGGAGTCTACGACCAGATGATACAAATAGAGTGGATGTGGAGAGGATGTTTCCTATTGTAGGGGAATCTAGCACCAGAAGACACAGATAGAGTGGATGTGGAGAGGATGTTCCCTATAGTGGGGGAGTCTAGGAACAGAGGACACATATTAAGTAGATAGAGTGCATGTGGAGAGGATGTTTCCTATAGAGGGGGAGTCTAGGTCTAGAGGGCTCAGATAGAGTGGTTGTGGAGAGGATGTTGCCTATAGTGGGGGAATCCAGGACAAGAGGGCACAGATAGAGTGGATGGGGTGAGCATGTTTCACATAGAGGGGGAGTCCAGGTCTAGAGGGCTCAGATAGAGTGGTTGTGGAGAGGATGTTCCCTATAGTGGGGGAGTCTAGGGGAAGAGGGCACAGATAGAGTAGATGTGGAAAGGATGTTACCTATACTGGGGGAGTCTAAGACCAGATGACACAAATAGAGTGGTTGTGGAGAGGATGTTTCCTATTGTAGGGGAGTCTAGGACCAGAAGACACAGATAGAGTGGATGTGGATAGGATGTTTCCTATATTGGGGGAGTCAATGGATCGGAGGACACAGATAGAGTGGATGTGGAGAGGAAGTTTCCTGTAGTGGGGATGTGTAGGACCAGTGGACACAGATAGAGTGGATGTGGAGAGGACATTGGCTATAGTGGGGAGCCTAGGATCAGAGGACACAGATAGAGTGGATGTGGAAAGGATTTTCCCTATAGTGGGGGAGACTAGGACAGAGGACACAGCTAGTGTGGATATGGAGAGGATGTTTCCTATAATGTGGGAGTCTGGGACCAGAGGACACAGATAGAGTGGATGTGGAGAGGATGTTTCCTATTGTGGGGGAGTCGAGGACCAGAGAACACAGACTGAGTGGATGTGGAGAGGATATTTCCTGTAGTGGGGCAGTCTGGGACCAGAGGACACAGATAGAGTGGATCTGGAGAGGATGTTTCCTATATTGGGGAAGTCTAGGAACTGAGGACACAGATAAACTGGATGTGGAGAGGATGTTGCTTATACTGGGGGAGTCTAGGACCTGAGGACACAGATAGAATCAATGTGGAGAGGATGTTCCCTATAGTGGGGGAGACTAGCACAGAGGACACAGATAGAGTGGATTTGGATGTGGAGAGGATGTTCCCCATAGTGGGGCAGACTAGGACAGAAGACACAGATAGAGTGGATGTGGAGAGGAAGTTTCCTGTAGTGGGGATGTCTAGGACCAGTGGACACTGATAGAGTGGATGTGGAGAGGATGTTGACTATAGTGGGGGATTGTAGGACCAGAGGACACTGATAGAGTGGATGTAGAGAGGATTTTTCCTGTAGTGGAAGAGTCTTGGACCAGTGGACACAGATACAGTGGATGTGGAGAGAATGTTTCCTATGGTGGGGGAGTCTACGACCAGAGGACACAGATAGAGTGGATGTGGAGTGGATGTTTCCTATACTGGGGGAGTCAATGGATCAGAGGACAGAGATAGAGTGGATGTGGAGAGGAAGTTTCCTGTAGTGGGGATGTGAAGGACCAGTGGACACAGATAGCGTGGATGTGGAGAGGACGTTGACTATAGTGGGGAGTCTAGGATCAGAGGACACAGATACAGTGGATGTGGCGAGGATGTTCCCTATAGTGGGGGAGTCTAGGACAAGAGGGCACAGATAGAGTGGATGCGGAAAGGATGTTTCCTATACTGGGGGAGACTACGACCAGATGATACAAATAGAGTGGATGTGGAGAGGATGTTTCCTATTGTAGGGGAATCTAGCACCAGAAGACACAGATAGAGTGGATGTGGTGAGGATGTTTCCTATAGTGGGGTGTCTAGGACCAGAGGACACAGATAGTGTGGATGTGGAGAGGATGTTTGCTGTAGTGGAAGAGTCTTGGACCAGTGGACACAGATACAGTGGATGTGGAGAGTATGTTTCCTATAGTGAGGGAGTCTAGGACCAGAGGACACAGATAATGTGGATGTGGAGAGGGTGTTTCCTATAGTGGGGGAGTCTATGACCAGAGGACACAGATAGAGTGGATGTTGAGTGGATGTTTCCTATACCTGGGGAGTCAATGGATCAAAGGATACAGATAGAGTGGAAGTGGAGAGGATGTGTCCTATATTGGGGGAGTGTGGGACCAGAGGACACAGACAGAGTGAATGTGGAGAGGATGTTTCCTATTGTAGGGGAGCCTAGGACCAGAGGACACAGATAGAGTGGATATGCAGAGGATGTTTCCTATAGTGTGGGTGTCTGGGACCAGAGGACACAGATAGAGTGGATGTCGAGAGGTTGTTTCCTATTGTGTGGGAGTCGAGGACCAGAGGACACAGATAGAGTGGATGTGGAGAGGATGTTTCCTATAGTGCGGGAGTCTAGGACCAGAGGACACAGATAGTGTGGATTTGGAGAGAATGTTGACTATGGTGGGGGAGTCTAGGACCAGCGGACACAGACGGAGTCGATGTGGATAGGATGTTTCCTATATTGGGGAGTCTGGGATCAGAGGACACAGATAGAGTGGATGTGGAGAGGATGTTCCCTATGGTGGGGGAGTCTACGACCAGAGGACACAGATAGAGTGGATGTGGAGTGGATGTTTCCTATACTGGGGGAGTCAATGGATCAGAGGACACAGATAGAGAGGAAGTGGAGAGGATGTGTCCTATAGTGGGGAGTCTGGGACCAGAGGACACAAACAGAGTGAATGTGGAGAGGATGTTTCCTATAGTGTGGGAGTCTGGGACCAGAGGACACAGACTGAGTGGATGTGGAGAGGATGTTGCCTATAGTGGGGAAGTCTAGGACCTGAGGACACAGATAAACTGGATGTGGAGAGGATGTTGCCTATAGTGGGGGAGTGTAGGACCAGAGGACACCGATAGAGTGGATGTGGAGAGAATGTTTCCTATATTGCGGAGGTCTAGGACCAGAGGACACAGATAGAGTGGATTTGGAGAGAATGTTGACTATGGTGGGGGAGTCTAGGACCAGTGGACACAGATGGAGTCGATGTGGATAGGATGTTTCCTATACTGGGGGAGTCAATGGATCGGAGGACACAGATAGAGTGGATGTGGAGAGGAAGTTTCCAGTAGTGGGGATGTGTAGGACCAGTGGACACAGATAGAGTGGATGTGGAGAGGACATTGACTATACTGGGGAGTCTAGGATCAGAGGACACAGATAGAGTGGATGTGGAGAGGATGTTCCCTATAGTGGGGGAGACTAGGCCAGAGGACACACATAGAGTGGATCTGGAGAGGATGTTTCCTGTATTGGGGAAGTCTAGGAACTGAGGACACAGATAAACTGGATGTGGAGAGGATGTTGCTTATAGTGGGGGAGTCTAGGAACAGAGCACACATATTAAGTAGATAGAGTGGATGTGGAGAGGATGTTTCCTATAGAGGGGGAGTCCAGGTCCAGAGGGCTCAGATAGAGTGGTTGTGGAGAGGATGTTCCCTATAGTGGGGGAGTCTAGGACAATAGGGCACAGATAGAGTGGATGTGAAAAGGATGTTTCCTATACTGGGGGAGTCTACGACCAGATGACACAAATAGAGTGGATGTGGAGAGGATGTTTCCTATTGTAGGGGAGTCTAGCACCAGAAGACACAGATACAGTGTATGTGGAGAGGATGTTGCCTGTAGTGGGGGATTCTAGGACCAGAGGACACAGATAGAGTGAAAGTGGAGAGGATGTTTCCTATAGTGGGGTGTCTAGGACCAGAGGACACAGATGGAGTCAATGTGGAGAGGATGTTCCCTATAGTGGGGGAGTCTGCGAATAGAGGACACAGATAGAGTGGATGTGGAGAGGATATTTCCTATAGTGGGGCAGTGTAGGACCAGTGGACACAGATAGAGTGGATGTAGAGTGGATGTTTCCTATAGTGGGGGAGTCTAGGACAAGAGGGCACAGATAGAGTGGATGTGGAAAGGATGTTTCCTATACTAAGGGAGTCTACGACCAGATGATACAAATAGAGTGGATGTGGAGAGGATGCTTCCTATTGTAGGGGAGTCTAGCACCAGAAGAAACAGATAGAGTGGATGTGGAGAGTATGTTTCCTATAGTGGGGTGTCTACGACCAGAGGACACAGATAGTGTGGATGTGGAGAGGATGTTTCCTATAGTGGGGGAGTCCAGGATCAAGGACAAAGATAGAGTGGATGTGGAGAGGATGTTTCCTGTAGTGGGGCAGTCTGGGACCAGAGGACACAGATAGAGCGGATGTGGAGAGGATGTTTCCTATAGTGCGGGAGTCTAGGACCAGAAGACACAGATAGAGTGGATTTGGAGAGAATGTTGACTATGGTGGGGGAGTCTAGGACCAGCGGACACAGATGGAGTCGATGTGGATAGGATGTTTCCTATATTGGGGAGTCTAGGATCAGAGGACACAGATAGAGTGGATGTGGAGAGGATGTTCCCTATGGTGGGGGAGTCTACGACCAGAGGACACAGATAGAGTGGATGTGGAGTGGATGTTTCCTATACTGGGGGAGTCAATGGATCAGAGGACACAGATAGAGAGAAAGTGGAGAGGATGTGTCCTATAGTGGGGGAGTCTGCAACCAGAGGACACAAACAGAGTGAATGTGGAGAGGATGTTTCCTATACTGGGGGAGTCAATGGATCAGAGGACACAGATAGAGAGAAAGTGGAGAGGATGTGTCCTATAGTGGGGGAGTCTGCAACCAGAGGACACAAACAGAGTGAATGTGGAGAGGATGTTTCCTATAGTGTGGGAGTCTGAGACCAGAGGACACAGATAGAGTGGATGTGGAGAGGATGTTTCCTATTGTGGGGGAATCGAGGACCAGAGAACACAGACTGAGTGGATGTGGAGAGGATGTTGCCTATAGTGGGGAAGTCTAGGACCTGAGGACACAGTTAAACTGGATGTGGAGAGGATGTTGCCTATAGTGGGGGCGTCTAGGAACAGAGGACACATATTAAGTAGATAGAGAGCATGTGGAGAATATGTTTCCTATAGAGGGGGACTCTAGGTCTAGAGGGCTCAGATAGAGTGGTTGTGGAGAGGATGTTGCCTATAGTGGGGGAATCCAGGACAAGAGGGCACAGAAAGAGTGGATGGGGAGAGGATGTTTCCCATAGAGGGGGAGTCCAGGTCTAGAGGGCTCAGATAGAGTGGTTGTGGAGAGGATGTTCCCTATAGTGGGGGAGTCTAGGAGAAGAGGGCACAGATAGAGTGGATGTGGAAAGGATGTTACCTATACTGGGGGAGTCTATGACCAGATGACACAAATAGAGTGGTTGTGGAGAGGATGTTTCCTATTGTAGGGGAGTCTAGGATCAGAAGACACAGAAAGAGTGGATGTGGAGAGGATGTTTCCTATAGTGGGGTGTCTAGGACCAGAGGACACAGATAGAGTGGATGTGGAGAGGATGTTTCCTATAGTGGGGGAGTGTAGGACCAGAGGACACCGATAGAGTGGATGTGGAGAGGATGTTGACTATACTGGGGGATTGTAGGACCAGAGGACACTGATAGAGTGGATGTAGAGAGGATTTTTTCTGTAGTGGAAGAGTCTTGGACCAGTGGACACAGATACAGTGGATGTGGAGAGAATGTTTCCTATGGTGGGGGAGTCTACGACCAGAGGACACAGATAGAGTGGATGTGGAGTGGATGTTTCCTATACTGGGGGAGTCAATGGATCAGAGGACAGAGATAGAGTGGATGTGGAGAGGAAGTTTCCTGTAGTGGGGATGTGTAGGACCAGTGGACACAGATAGCGTGGATGTGGAGAGGACGTTGACTATAGTGGGGAGTCTAGGATCAGAGGACACAGATACAGTGGATGTGGCGAGGATCTTCCCTATAGTGGGGGAGTCTAGGACAAGAGGGCACAGATAGAGTGGATGCGGAAAGGATGTTTCCTATACTGGGGGAGTCTACGACCAGATGATACAAATAGAGTGGATGTGGAGAGGATGTTTCCTATTGTAGGGGAATCTAGCACCAGAAGACACAGATAGAGTGGATGTGGTGAGGATGTTTCCTATAGTGGGGTGTCTAGGACCAGAGGACACAGATAGTGTGGATGTGGAGAGGATGTTTGCTGTAGTGGAAGAGTCTTGGACCAGTGGACACAGATACAGTGGATGTGGAGAGTATGTTTCCTATAGTGAGGGAGTCTAGGACCAGAGGACACAGATAATGTGGATGTGGAGAGGATGTTTCCTATAGTGGGGGAGTCTATGACCAGAGGACACAGATAGAGTGGATGTTGAGTGGATGTTTCCTATACTGGGGGAGTCAATGGATCAGAGGACACAGATAGAGAGGAAGTGGAGAGGATGTGTCCTATAGTGGGGGAGTCTGGGACCAGAGGACACAAACAGAGTGAATGTGGAGAGGATGTTTCCTATTGTAGGGGAGCCTAGGACCAGAGGACACAGATAGAGTGGATATGCAGAGGATGTTTCCTATAGTGTGGGTGTCTGGGACCAGAGGACACAGATAGAGTGGATGTGGAGAGGTTGTTTCCTATTGTGTGGGAGTTGAGGACCAGAGGACACAGATAGAGTGGATGTGGAGAGGATGTTTCCTATAGTGCGGGAGTCTAGGACCTGAGGACACAGATAAACTGGATGTGGAGAGGATGTTCCCTATAGTGGGGGAGTCTAGGAACAGAGGACACATATTAAGTAGATAGAGTGCATGTGGAGAGGATGTTTCCTATAGAGGGGGAGTCTAGGTCTAGAGGGCTCAGATAGAGTGGTTGTGGAGAGGATGTTGCCTATAGTGGGGGAATCCAGGACAAGAGGGCACAGATAGAGTGGATGGGGTGAGCATGTTTCACATAGAGGGGGAGTCCAGGTCTAGAGGGCTCAGATAGAGTGGTTGTGGAGAGGATGTTCCCTATAGTGGGGGAGTCTAGGGGAAGAGGGCACAGATAGAGTAGATGTGGAAAGGATGTTACCTATACTGGGGGAGTCTAAGACCAGATGACACAAATAGAGTGGTTGTGGAGAGGATGTTTCCTATTGTAGGGGAGTCTAGGACCAGAAGACACAGATAGAGTGGATGTGGATAGGATGTTTCCTATATTGGGGGAGTCAATGGATCGGAGGACACAGATAGAGTGGATGTGGAGAGGAAGTTTCCTGTAGTGGGGATGTGTAGGACCAGTGGACACAGATAGAGTGGATGTGGAGAGGACATTGGCTATAGTGGGGAGCCTAGGATCAGAGGACACAGATAGAGTGGATGTGGAAAGGATTTTCCCTATAGTGGGGGAGACTAGGACAGAGGACACAGCTAGTGTGGATATGGAGAGGATGTTTCCTATAATGTGGGAGTCTGGGACCAGAGGACACAGATAGAGTGGATGTGGAGAGGATGTTTCCTATTGTGGGGGAGTCGAGGACCAGAGAACACAGACTGAGTGGATGTGGAGAGGATATTTCCTGTAGTGGGGCAGTCTGGGACCAGAGGACACAGATAGAGTGGATCTGGAGAGGATGTTTCCTATATTGGGGAAGTCTAGGAACTGAGGACACAGATAAACTGGATGTGGAGAGGATGTTGCTTATACTGGGGGAGTCTAGGACCTGAGGACACAGATAGAATCAATGTGGAGAGGATGTTCCCTATAGTGGGGGAGACTAGCACAGAGGACACAGATAGAGTGGATTTGGATGTGGAGAGGATGTTCCCCATAGTGGGGCAGACTAGGACAGAAGACACAGATAGAGTGGATGTGGAGAGGAAGTTTCCTGTAGTGGGGATGTCTAGGACCAGTGGACACTGATAGAGTGGATGTGGAGAGGATGTTGACTATAGTGGGGGATTGTAGGACCAGAGGACACTGATAGAGTGGATGTAGAGAGGATTTTTCCTGTAGTGGAAGAGTCTTGGACCAGTGGACACAGATACAGTGGATGTGGAGAGAATGTTTCCTATGGTGGGGGAGTCTACGACCAGAGGACACAGATAGAGTGGATGTGGAGTGGATGTTTCCTATACTGGGGGAGTCAATGGATCAGAGGACAGAGATAGAGTGGATGTGGAGAGGAAGTTTCCTGTAGTGGGGATGTGAAGGACCAGTGGACACAGATAGCGTGGATGTGGAGAGGACGTTGACTATAGTGGGGAGTCTAGGATCAGAGGACACAGATACAGTGGATGTGGCGAGGATGTTCCCTATAGTGGGGGAGTCTAGGACAAGAGGGCACAGATAGAGTGGATGCGGAAAGGATGTTTCCTATACTGGGGGAGACTACGACCAGATGATACAAATAGAGTGGATGTGGAGAGGATGTTTCCTATTGTAGGGGAATCTAGCACCAGAAGACACAGATAGAGTGGATGTGGTGAGGATGTTTCCTATAGTGGGGTGTCTAGGACCAGAGGACACAGATAGTGTGGATGTGGAGAGGATGTTTGCTGTAGTGGAAGAGTCTTGGACCAGTGGACACAGATACAGTGGATGTGGAGAGTATGTTTCCTATAGTGAGGGAGTCTAGGACCAGAGGACACAGATAATGTGGATGTGGAGAGGGTGTTTCCTATAGTGGGGGAGTCTATGACCAGAGGACACAGATAGAGTGGATGTTGAGTGGATGTTTCCTATACCTGGGGAGTCAATGGATCAAAGGATACAGATAGAGTGGAAGTGGAGAGGATGTGTCCTATATTGGGGGAGTGTGGGACCAGAGGACACAGACAGAGTGAATGTGGAGAGGATGTTTCCTATTGTAGGGGAGCCTAGGACCAGAGGACACAGATAGAGTGGATATGCAGAGGATGTTTCCTATAGTGTGGGTGTCTGGGACCAGAGGACACAGATAGAGTGGATGTCGAGAGGTTGTTTCCTATTGTGTGGGAGTCGAGGACCAGAGGACACAGATAGAGTGGATGTGGAGAGGATGTTTCCTATAGTGCGGGAGTCTAGGACCAGAGGACACAGATAGTGTGGATTTGGAGAGAATGTTGACTATGGTGGGGGAGTCTAGGACCAGCGGACACAGACGGAGTCGATGTGGATAGGATGTTTCCTATATTGGGGAGTCTGGGATCAGAGGACACAGATAGAGTGGATGTGGAGAGGATGTTCCCTATGGTGGGGGAGTCTACGACCAGAGGACACAGATAGAGTGGATGTGGAGTGGATGTTTCCTATACTGGGGGAGTCAATGGATCAGAGGACACAGATAGAGAGGAAGTGGAGAGGATGTGTCCTATAGTGGGGAGTCTGGGACCAGAGGACACAAACAGAGTGAATGTGGAGAGGATGTTTCCTATAGTGTGGGAGTCTGGGACCAGAGGACACAGACTGAGTGGATGTGGAGAGGATGTTGCCTATAGTGGGGAAGTCTAGGACCTGAGGACACAGATAAACTGGATGTGGAGAGGATGTTGCCTATAGTGGGGGAGTCTAGGAACAGAGGACACATATTAAGTAGATAGAGTGCATGTGGAGAGGATGTTTCCTATAGAGGGGGAGTCTAGGTCTAGAAGGCTCAGATAGAGTGGTTGTGCAGAGGATGTTGCCTATAGTGGGGGAATCCAGGACAAGAGGGCACAGATAGAGTGGATGGGGAGAGCATGTTTCCCATAGAGGGGGAGTCCAGGTCTAGAGGGCTCAGATAGAGTGGTTGTGGAGAGGATGTTCCCTATAGTGGGGGAGTCTAGGGGAAGAGGGCACAGATAGAGTGGATGTGGAAAGGATGTTACCTATACTGGGGGAGTCTAAGACCAGATGACACAAATAGAGTGGTTGTGGAGAGGATGTTTCCTATTGTAGGGGAGTCTAGGACCAGAAGACACAGATAGAGTGGATGTGGATAGGATGTTTCCTATATTGGGGGAGTCAATGGATCGGAGGACACAGATAGAGTGGATGTGGAGAGGAAGTTTCCTGTAGTGGGGATGTGTAGGACCAGTGGACACAGATAGCGTGGATGTGGAGAGGACGTTGACTATAGTGGGGAGTCTAGGATCAGAGGACACAGATACAGTGGATGTGGCGAGGATGTTCCCTATAGTGGGGGAGTCTAGGACAAGAGGGCACAGATAGAGTGGATGCGGAAAGGATGTTTCCTATACTGGGGGAGACTACGACCAGATGATACAAATAGAGTGGATGTGGAGAGGATGTTTCCTATTGTAGGGGAATCTAGCACCAGAAGACACAGATAGAGTGGATGTGGTGAGGATGTTTCCTATAGTGGGGTGTCTAGGACCAGAGGACACAGATAGTGTGGATGTGGAGAGGATGTTTGCTGTAGTGGAAGAGTCTTGGACCAGTGGACACAGATACAGTGGATGTGGAGAGTATGTTTCCTATAGTGAGGGAGTCTAGGACCAGAGGACACAGATAATGTGGATGTGGAGAGGGTGTTTCCTATAGTGGGGGAGTCTATGACCAGAGGACACAGATAGAGTGGATGTTGAGTGGATGTTTCCTATACCTGGGGAGTCAATGGATCAAAGGATACAGATAGAGTGGAAGTGGAGAGGATGTGTCCTATATTGGGGGAGTGTGGGACCAGAGGACACAGACAGAGTGAATGTGGAGAGGATGTTTCCTATTGTAGGGGAGCCTAGGACCAGAGGACACAGATAGAGTGGATATGCAGAGGATGTTTCCTATAGTGTGGGTGTCTGGGACCAGAGGACACAGATAGAGTGGATGTCGAGAGGTTGTTTCCTATTGTGTGGGAGTCGAGGACCAGAGGACACAGATAGAGTGGATGTGGAGAGGATGTTTCCTATAGTGCGGGAGTCTAGGACCAGAGGACACAGATAGTGTGGATCTGGAGAGAATGTTGACTATGGTGGGGGAGTCTAGGACCAGCGGACACAGACGGAGTCGATGTGGATAGGATGTTTCCTATATTGGGGAGTCTGGGATCAGAGGACACAGATAGAGTGGATGTGGAGAGGATGTTCCCTATGGTGGGGGAGTCTACGACCAGAGGACACAGATAGAGTGGATGTGGAGTGGATGTTTCCTATACTGGGGGAGTCAATGGATCAGAGGACACAGATAGAGAGGAAGTGGAGAGGATGTGTCCTATAGTGGGGGAGTCTGGGACCAGAGGACACAAACAGAGTGAATGTGGAGAGGATGTTTCCTATAGTGTGGGAGTCTGGGACCAGAGGACACAGACTGAGTGGATGTGGAGAGGATGTTGCCTATAGTGGGGAAGTCTAGGACCTGAGGACACAGATAAACTGGATGTGGAGAGGATGTTGCCTATAGTGGGGGAGTCTAGGAACAGAGGACACATATTAAGTAGATAGAGTGCATGTGGAGAGGATGTTTCCTATAGAGGGGGAGTCTAGGTCTAGAGGGCTCAGATAGAGTGGTTGTGCAGAGGATGTTGCCTATAGTGGGGGAATCCAGGACAAGAGGGCACAGATAGAGTGGATGGGGAGAGCATGTTTCCCATAGAGGGGGAGTCCAGGTCTAGAGGGCTCAGATAGAGTGGTTGTGGAGAGGATGTTCCCTATAGTGGGGGAGTCTAGGGGAAGAGGGCACAGATAGAGTGGATGTGGAAAGGATGTTACCTATACTGGGGGAGTCTAAGACCAGATGACACAAATAGAGTGGTTGTGGAGAGGATGTTTCCTATTGTAGGGGAGTCTAGGACCAGAAGACACAGATAGAGTGGATGTGGATAGGATGTTTCCTATATTGGGGGAGTCAATGGATCGGAGGACACAGATAGAGTGGATGTGGAGAGGAAGTTTCCTGTAGTGGGGATGTGTAGGACCAGTGGACACAGATAGAGTGGATGTGGAGAGGACAATGACTATAGTGGGGAGCCTAGGATCAGAGGACACAGATAGAGTGGATGTGGAGAGGATTTTCCCTATAGTGGGGGAGACTAGGACAGAGGACACAGCTAGTGTGGATATGGAGAGGATGTTTCCTATAGTGTGGGAGTCTGGGACCAGAGGACACAGATAGAGTGGATGTGGAGAGGATGTTTCCTATTGTGGGGGAGTCGAGGACCAGAGAACACAGACTGAGTGGATGTGGAGAGGATATTTCCTGTAGTGGGGCAGTCTGGGACCAGAGGACACAGATAGAGTGGATCTGGAGAGGATGTTTCCTATATTGGGGAAGTCTAGGAACTGAGGACACAGATAAACTGGATGTGGAGAGGATGTTGCTTATAGTGGGGGAGTCTAGGAACAGAGGACACATATTAAGTAGATAGAGTGCATGTGGAGAAGATGTTTCCTATAGAGGGGGAGTCTAGGACAAGAGGGCACAGATAGAGTGGATGTGGAGAGGATATTTCCTATTGTAGGGGAGTCTAGCACCAGAAGAAACAGATAGAGTGGATGTGGAGAGGATGTTTCCTATAGTGGGGTGTCTACGACCAGAGGACACAGATAGTGTGGATGTGGAGAGGATGTTTCCTATAGTGGGGGAGTCCAGGATCAAGGACATAGATAGAGTGGATGTGGAGAGGTTGTTTCCTGTAGTGGGGCAGTCTGGGACCAGAGGACACAGATAGAGCGGATGTGGAGAGGATGTTTCCTATAGTGCGGGAGTCTAGGACCAGAAGACACAGATAGAGTGGATTTGGAGAGGAAGTTTCCTGTAGTGGGGATGTGTAGGACCAGTGGACACAGATAGAGTGGATGTGGAGAGGACGTTGACTATAGTGGGGAGTCTAGGATCAGAGGACACAGATAGAGTGGATGTGGAGAGGATATTCCCTATAGTGGGGGAGACTAGGACAGAGGACACAGCTAGTGTGGATATGGAGAGGATGTTTCCTATAGTGTGGGAGTCTGGGACCAGAGGACACAGATAGAGTGGATGTGGAGAGGATGTTTCCTATTGTGGGGGAGTCGATGACCAGAGGACACAGATAATGTGGATGTGGAGAGGGTGTTTCCTATAGTGGGGGAGTCTATGACCAGAGGACACAGATAGAGTGGATGTTGAGTGGATGTTTCCTATACCTGGGGAGTCAATGGATCAAAGGATACAGATAGAGTGGAAGTGGAGAGGATGTGTCCTATATTGGGGGAGTGTGGGACCAGAGGACACAGACAGAGTGAATGTGGAGAGGATGTTTCCTATTGTAGGGGAGCCTAGGGCCAGAGGACACAGATAGAGTGGATATGCAGAGGATGTTTCCTATAGTGTGGGTGTCTGGGACCAGAGGACACAGATAGAGTGGATGTCGAGAGGTTGTTTCCTATTGTGTGGGAGTCGAGGACCAGAGGACACAGATAGAGTGGATGTGGAGAGGATGTTTCCTATAGTGCGGGAGTCTAGGACCAGAGGACACAGATAGTGTGGATCTGGAGAGAATGTTGACTATGGTGGGGGAGTCTAGGACCAGCGGACACAGACGGAGTCGATGTGGATAGGATGTTTCCTATATTGGGGAGTCTGGGATCAGAGGACACAGATAGAGTGGATGTGGAGAGGATGTTCCCTATGGTGGGGGAGTCTACGACCAGAGGACACAGATAGAGTGGATGTGGAGTGGATGTTTCCTATACTGGGGGAGTCAATGGATCAGAGGACACAGATAGAGAGGAAGTGGAGAGGATGTGTCCTATAGTGGGGGAGTCTGGGACCAGAGGACACAAACAGAGTGAATGTGGAGAGGATGTTTCCTATAGTGTGGGAGTCTGGGACCAGAGGACACAGACTGAGTGGATGTGGAGAGGATGTTGCCTATAGTGGGGAAGTCTAGGACCTGAGGACACAGATAAACTGGATGTGGAGAGGATGTTGCCTATAGTGGGGGAGTCTAGGAACAGAGGACACATATTAAGTAGATAGAGTGCATGTGGAGAGGATGTTTCCTATAGAGGGGGAGTCTAGGTCTAGAGGGCTCAGATAGAGTGGTTGTGCAGAGGATGTTGCCTATAGTGGGGGAATCCAGGACAAGAGGGCACAGATAGAGTGGATGGGGAGAGCATGTTTCCCATAGAGGGGGAGTCCAGGTCTAGAGGGCTCAGATAGAGTGGTTGTGGAGAGGATGTTCCCTATAGTGGGGGAGTCTAGGGGAAGAGGGCACAGATAGAGTGGATGTGGAAAGGATGTTACCTATACTGGGGGAGTCTAAGACCAGATGACACAAATAGAGTGGTTTTGGAGAGGATGTTTCCTATTGTAGGGGAGTCTAGGACCAGAAGACACAGATAGAGTGGATGTGGATAGGATGTTTCCTATATTGGGGGAGTCAATGGATCGGAGGACACAGATAGAGTGGATGTGGAGAGGAAGTTTCCTGTAGTGGGGATGTGTAGGACCAGTGGACACAGATAGAGTGGATGTGGAGAGGACAATGACTATAGTGGGGAGCCTAGGATCAGAGGACACAGATAGAGTGGATGTGGAGAGGATTTTCCCTATAGTGGGGGAGACTAGGACAGAGGACACAGCTAGTGTGGATATGGAGAGGATGTTTCCTATAGTGTGGGAGTCTGGGACCAGAGGACACAGATAGAGTGGATGTGGAGAGGATGTTTCCTATTGTGGGGGAGTCGAGGACCAGAGAACACAGACTGAGTGGATGTGGAGAGGATATTTCCTGTAGTGGGGCAGTCTGGGACCAGAGGACACAGATAGAGTGGATCTGGAGAGGATGTTTCCTATATTGGGGAAGTCTAGGAACTGAGGACACAGATAAACTGGATGTGGAGAGGATGTTGCTTATAGTGGGGGAGTCTAGGAACAGAGGACACATATTAAGTAGATAGAGTGCATGTGGAGAAGATGTTTCCTATAGAGGGGGAGTCTAGGACAAGAGGGCACAGATAGAGTGGATGTGGAGAGGATATTTCCTATTGTAGGGGAGTCTAGCACCAGAAGAAACAGATAGAGTGGATGTGGAGAGGATGTTTCCTATAGTGGGGTGTCTACGACCAGAGGACACAGATAGTGTGGATGTGGAGAGGATGTTTCCTATAGTGGGGGAGTCCAGGATCAAGGACAAAGATAGAGTGGATGTGGAGAGGTTGTTTCCTGTAGTGGGGCAGTCTGGGACCAGAGGACACAGATAGAGCGGATGTGGAGAGGATGTTTCCTATAGTGCGGGAGTCTAGGACCAGAAGACACAGATAGAGTGGATTTGGAGAGGAAGTTTCCTGTAGTGGGGATGTGTAGGACCAGTGGACACAGATAGAGTGGATGTGGAGAGGACGTTGACTATAGTGGGGAGTCTAGGATCAGAGGACACAGATAGAGTGGATGTGGAGAGGATATTCCCTATAGTGGGGGAGACTAGGACAGAGGACACAGCTAGTGTGGATATGGAGAGGATGTTTCCTATAGTGTGGGAGTCTGGGACCAGAGGACACAGATAGAGTGGATGTGGAGAGGATGTTTCCTATTGTGGGGGAGTCGATGACCAGAGAACACAGACTGAGTGGATGTGGAGAGGATATTTCCTGTAGTGGGGCAGTCTGGGACCAGAGGACACAGATAGAGTGGATCTGGACAGGATGTTTCCTATATTGGGGAAGTCTAGGAACTGAGGACACAGATAAACTGGATGTGCAGAGGATGTTGGTTATAGTGGGGGAGTCTAGGAACAGAGGACACATATTAAGTCGATAGAGTGCATGTGGAGAAGATGTTTCCTATAGAGGGGGAGTCTAGGTCCAGAGGGCTCAGATAGAGTGGATGTGGAGAGGATGTTTCCTATAGAGGAGGAGTCCAGGTCCAGAGGGCTCAGATAGAGTGGTTGTGGAGAGGATGTTCCCTATAGTGGGGGAGTCTAGGACAATAGGGCACAGATAGAGTGGATGTGAAAAGGATGTTTCCTATACTGGGGGAGTCTACGACCAGATGACACAAATAGAGTGGATGTGGAGAGGATGTTTCCTATTGTAGGGGAGTCTAGCACCAGAAGACACAGATAGAGTGGATGTGGAGAGGATGTTGCCTGTAGTGGGGGATTCTAGGACCAGAGGACACAGATAGAGTGAAAGTGGAGAGGATGTTTCCTATAGTGGGGTGTCTAGGACCAGAGGACACAGATGGAGTCAATGTGGAGAGCATGTTCCCTATAGTGGGGGAGTCTGCGAACAGAGGACACAGATAGAGTGGATGTGGAGAGGATATTTCCTATAGTGGGGCAGTGTAGGACCAGTGGACACAGATAGAGTGGATGTAGAGTGGATGTTTCCTATAGTGGGGGAGTCTAGGACAAGAGGGCACAGATAGAGTGGATGTGGAAAGGATGTTTCCTATACTGGGGGAGTCTACGACCAGATGATACAAATAGAGTGGATGTGGAGAGGATGTATCCTATTGTAGGGGAGTCTAGCACCAGAAGAAACAGATAGAGTGGATGTGGAGAGGATGTTGCCTGTAGTGGGGGATTCTAGGACCAGAGGACACAGATAGAGTGAAAGTGGAGAGGATGTTTCCTATAGTGGGGTGTCTAGGACCAGAGGACACAGATGGAGTCAATGTGGAGAGGATGTTCCCTATAGTGGGGGTGTCTGCGAACAGAGGACACAGATAGAGTGGATGTGGAGAGGATGTTTCCTATAGTGGGGTGTCTACGACCAGAGGACACAGATAGTGTGGATGTGGAGAGGATGTTTCCTATAGTGGGGGAGTCCAGGATCAAGGACAAAGATAGAGTGGATGTGGAGAGGATGTTTCCTGTAGTGGGGCAGTCTGGGACCAGAGGACACAGATAGAGCGGATGTGGAGAGGATGTTTCCTATAGTGCGGGAGTCTAGGACCAGAAGACACAGATAGAGTGGATTTGGAGAGAATGTTGACTATGGTGGGGGAGTCTAGGACCAGCGGACACAGATGGAGTCGATGTGGATAGGATGTTTCCTATATTGGGGAGTCTAGGATCAGAGGACACAGATAGAGTGGATGTGGAGAGGATGTTCCCTACGGTGGGGGAGTCTACGACCAGAGGACACAGATAGAGTGGATGTGGAGTGGATGTTTCCTATACTGGGGGAGTCAATGGATCAGAGGACACAGATAGAGAGAAAGTGGAGAGGATGTGTCCTATAGTGGGGGAGTCTGGGACCAGAGGACACAAACAGAGTGAATGTGGAGAGGATGTTTCCTATAGTGTGGGAGTCTGGGACCAGAGGACACAGATAGAGTGGATGTGGAGAGGATGTTCCCTATTGTGGGGGAATCGAGGACCAGAGAACACAGACTGAGTGGTTGTGGAGAGGATGTTGCCTATAGTGGGGGAATCCAGGACAAGAGGGCACAGATAGAGTGGATGGGGAGAGGATGTTTCCCATAGAGGGGGAGTCCAGGTCTAGAGGGCTCAGATAGAGTGGTTGTGGAGAGGATGTTCCCTATAGTGGGGGAGTCTAGGAGAAGAGGGCACAGATAGAGTGGATGTGGAAAGGATGTTACCTATACTGGGGGAGTCTACGACCAGAAGACACAGATAGAGTGGTTGTGGAGAGGATGTTTCCTATAGTGGGGTGTCTAGGACCAGAGGACACAGATAGAGTGGATGTGGAGAGGATGTTTCCTATAGTGGGGGAGTGTAGGACCAGAGGACACCGATAGAGTGGATGTGGAGAGAATGTTTCCTATAGTGCGGATGTCTAGGACCAGAGGACACAGATAGAGTGGATTTGGAGAGAATGTTGACTATGGTGGGGGAGTCTAGGACCAGTGGACACAGATGGAGTCGATGTGGATAGGATGTTTCCTCTATTGGGGAGTCTAGGATCAGAGGACACAGATAGAGTGGATGTGGAGAGGATGTTCCCTATCGTGGGTGAGACTAGGACAGAGGACACAGATAGGGTGGATATGGAGAGCCTGTTTCCTATAGTGGGGGAGTCTAGGACCTGAGGACACAGATAGAATCAATGTGGAGAGGATGTTCCCTATAGTGGGGGAGACTAGCACAGAGGACACAGATAGAGTGGATTTGGATGTGGAGAGGATGTTCCCCATAGTGGGGCAAACTCGGACAGAAGACACCGATAGAGTGGATGTGGAGAGGAAGTTTCCTGTAGTGGGGATGTCTAGGACCAGTGGACACAGATAGAGTGGATGTGGAGAGGATGTTGACTATAGTGGGGGATTGTAGGACCAGAGGACACTGATAGAGTGGATGTAGAGAGGATTTTTCCTGTAGTGGAAGAGTCTTGGACCAGTGGACACAGATACAGTGGATGTGGAGAGAATGTTTCCTATGGTGGGGGAGTCTACGACCAGAGGACACAGATAGAGTGGATGTGGAGTGGATGTTTCCTATACTGGGGGAGTCAATGGATCAGAGGACAGAGATAGAGTGGATGTGGAGAGGAAGTTTCCTGTAGTGGGGATGTGTAGGACCAGTGGACACAGATAGCGTGGATGTGGAGAGGACGTTGACTATAGTGGGGAGTCTAGGATCAGAGGACACAGATACAGTGGATGTGGCGAGGTTGTTCCCTATAGTGGGGGAGTCTAGGACAAGAGGGCACAGATAGAGTGGATGCGGAAAGGATGTTTCCTATACTGGGGGAGTCTACGACCAGATGATACAAATAGAGTGGATGTGGAGAGGATGTTTCCTATTGTAGGGGAATCTAGCACCAGAAGACACAGATAGAGTGGATGTGGTGAGGATGTTTCCTATAGTGGGGTGTCTAGGAACAGAGGACACAGATAGTGTGGATGTGGAGAGGATGTTTGCTGTAGTGGAAGAGTCTTGGACAAGTGGACACAGATACAGTGGATGTGGAGAGTATGTTTCCTATAGTGAGGGAGTCTAGGACCAGAGGACATAGATAATGTGGATGTGGAGAGGATATATCCTATAGTGCGGGAGTCTAGGACCAGAGGACACAGATAGTGTGGATTTGGAGAGAATGTTGACTATGGTGGGGGAGTCTAGGACCAGCGGACACAGACGGAGTCGATGTGGGTAGGATGTTTCCTATATTGTGGGAGTCTGGGACCAGAGGACACAGACTGAGTGGATGTGGAGAGGATGTTGCCTATAGTGGGGAAGTCTAGGACCTGAGGACACAGATAAACTGGATGTGGAGAGGATGTTGCCTATAGTGGGGGAGTCTAGGAACAGAGGACACATATTAAGTAGATAGAGTGCATGTGGAGAGGATGTTTCCTATAGAGGGGGAGTCTAGGTCTAGAGGGCTCAGATAGAGTGGTTGTGGAGAGCATGTTGCCTATAGTGGGGGAATCCAGGACAAGAGGGCACAGATAGAGTGGATGCGGAAAGGATGTTTCCTATACTGGGGGAGTCTACGACCAGATGATACAAATAGAGTGGATGTGGAGAGGATGTTTCCTATTGTAGGGGAATCTAGCACCAGAAGACACAGATAGAGTGGATGTGGTGAGGATGTTTCCTATAGTGGGGTGTCTAGGACCAGAGGACACAGATAGTGTGGATGTGGAGAGGATGTTTGCTGTAGTGGAAGAGTCTTGGACCAGTGGACACAGATACAGTGGATGTGGAGAGTATGTTTCCTATAGTGAGGGAGTCTAGGACCAGAGGACACAGATAATGTGGATGTGGAGAGGATGTTTCCTATAGTGGGGGAGTCTATGACCAGAGGACACAGATAGAGTGGATGTTGAGTGGATGTTTCCTATACCTGGGGAGTCAATGGATCAGAGGATACAGATAGAGTGGAAGTGGAGAGGATGTGTCCTATATTGGGGGAGTGTGGGACCAGAGGACACAGACAGAGTGAATGTGGAGAGGATGTTTCCTATTGTAGGGGAGCCTAGGACCAGAGGACACAGATAGAGTGGATATGCAGAGGATGTTTCCTATAGTGTGGGTGTGTGGGACCAGAGGACACAGATAGAGTGGATGTGGAGAGGTTGTTTCCTATTGTGTGGGAGTCGAGGACCAGAGGACACAGATAGAGTGGATGTGGAGAGGATGTTTCCTATAGTGCGGGAGTCTAGGACCAGAGGACACAGATAGTGTGGATTTGGAGAGAATGTTGACTATGGTGGGGGAGTCTAGGACCAGCGGACACAGACGGAGTCGATGTGGATAGGATGTTTCCTATATTGGGGAGTCTGGGATCAGAGGACACAGATAGAGTGGATGTGGAGAGGATGTTTCCTATACTGGGGGAGTCAATGGATCAGAGGACAGAGATAGAGTGGATGTGGAGAGGAAGTTTCCTGTAGTGGGGATGTGTAGGACCAGTGGACACAGATAGCGTGGATGTGGAGAGGACGTTGACTATAGTGGGGAGTCTAGGATCAGAGGACACAGATACAGTGGATGTGGCGAGGTTGTTCCCTATAGTGGGGGAGTCTAGGACAAGAGGGCACAGATAGAGTGGATGCGGAAAGGATGTTTCCTATACTGGGGGAGTCTACGACCAGATGATACAAATAGAGTGGATGTGGAGAGGATGTTTCCTATTGTAGGGGAATCTAGCACCAGAAGACACAGATAGAGTGGATGTGGTGAGGATGTTTCCTATAGTGGGGTGTCTAGGAACAGAGGACACAGATAGTGTGGATGTGGAGAGGATGTTTGCTGTAGTGGAAGAGTCTTGGACAAGTGGACACAGATACAGTGGATGTGGAGAGTATGTTTCCTATAGTGAGGGAGTCTAGGACCAGAGGACACAGATAATGTGGATGTGGAGAGGATATATCCTATAGTGCGGGAGTCTAGGACCAGAGGACACAGATAGTGTGGATTTGGAGAGAATGTTGACTATGGTGGGGGAGTCTAGGACCAGCGGACACAGACGGAGTCGATGTGGGTAGGATGTTTCCTATAGTGTGGGAGTCTGGGACCAGAGGACACAGACTGAGTGGATGTGGAGAGGATGTTGCCTATAGTGGGGAAGTCTAGGACCTGAGGACACAGATAAACTGGATGTGGAGAGGATGTTGCCTATAGTGGGGGAGTCTAGGAACAGAGGACACATATTAAGTAGATAGAGTGCATGTGCAGAGGATGTTTCCTATAGAGGGGGAGTCTAGGTCTAGAGGGCTCAGATAGAGTGGTTGTGGAGAGGATGTTGCCTATAGTGGGGGAATCCAGGACAAGAGGGCACAGATAGAGTGGATGGGGAGAGCATGTTTCCCATAGAGGGGGAGTCCAGGTCTAGAGGGCTCAGATAGAGTGGTTGTGGAGAAGATGTTCCCTATAGTGGGGGAGTCTAGGAGAAGAGGGCACAGATAGAGTGGATGTGGAAAGGATGTTACCTATACTGGGGGAGTCTACGACCAGATGACACAAATAGAGTGGTTGTGGAGAGGATGTTTCCTATTGTAGGGGTGTCTAGGACCAGAAGACACAGATAGAGTGGATGTGGAGAGGATGTTTCCTCCAGTGGGGTGTCTAGGACCAGAGGACACAGATAGAGTGGATGTGGAGAGGATGTTTCCTATTGTAGGGGAGTCTAGGACCAGAGGGCACAGATATAGTGGATGTGGAGAGGATGTTTCCTATATTGTGGACGTCTAGGAACTGAGGACACAGATAAACTGGATGTGGAGTGGATGTTGCTTATAGTGGGGGAGTCTAGGAACAGAGGACACATATTAAGTAGATAGAGTGCATGTGGAGAACATGTTTCCTATAGAGGGGGAGTCCAGGTCCAGAGGGCTCAGATAGAGTGGTTGTGGAGAGGATGTTTCCTATTGTAAGGGAGTCTAGCACCAGAAGACACAGATAGAGTGGATGCGGAGAGGATGTTGCCTGTAATGGGGGAGTCTAGGACCAGAGGACACAGATAGAGTGAAAGTGGAGAGAATGTTGACTATGGTGGGGGAGTCTAGGACCAGTGGACACAGATGGAGTCGATGTGGATAGGATGTTTCCTCTATTGGGGAGTCTAGGATCAGAGGACACAGATAGAGTGGATGTGGAGAGGATGTTCCCTATCGTGGGTGAGACTAGGACAGAGGACACAGATAGGGTGGATATGGAGAGCCTGTTTCTTATAGTGGGGGAGTCTAGGACCAGAGGACACAGATAGAATCAATGTGGAGAGGATGTTCCCTATAGTGGGGGAGACTAGCACAGAGGACACAGATAGAGTGGATTTGGATGTGGAGAGGATGTTCCCCATAGTAGGGCAAACTAGGACAGAAGACACAGATAGAGTGGATGTGGAGAGGAAGTTTCCTGTAGTGGGGATGTCTAGGACCAGTGGACACAGATAGAGTGGATGTGGAGAGGATGTTGACTATAGTGGGGGATTGTAGGACCAGAGGACACTGATAGAGTGGATGTAGAGAGGATTTTTCCTGTAGTGGAAGAGTCTTGGACCAGTGGACACAGATACAGTGGATGTGGAGAGAATGTTTCCTATGGTGGGGGAGTCTACGACCAGAGGACACAGATAGAGTGGATGTGGAGTGGATGTTTCCTCTACTGGGGGAGTCAATGGATCAGAGGACAGAGATAGAGTGGATGTGGAGAGGAAGTTTCCTGTAGTGGGGATGTGTAGGACCAGTGGACACAGATAGCGTGGATGTGGAGAGGACGTTGACTATAGTGGGGAGTCTAGGATCAGAGGACTCAGATACAGTGGATGTGGCGAGGATGTTCCCTATAGTGGGGCAGACTAGGACAAGAGGGCACAGATAGAGTGGATGCGGGAAGGATGTTTCCTATACTGGGGGAGTCTACGACCAGATGATACAAATAGAGTGGATGTGGAGAGGATGTTTCCTATTGTAGGGGAATCTAGCACCAGAAGACACAGATAGAGTGGATGTGGTGAGGATGTTTCCTATAGTGGGGTGTCTAGGACCAGAGGACACAGATAGTGTGGATGTGGAGAGGATGTTTGCTGTAGTGGAAGAGTCTTGGACCAGTGGACACAGATACAGTGGATGTGGAGAGTATGTATCCTATAGTGGGGGAGTCTATGACCAGAGGACACAGATAGAGTGGATGTGGAGTGGATGTTTCCTATACCTGGGGAGTCAATGGATCAGAGGATACAGATAGAGTGGAAGTGGAGAGGATGTGTCCTATATTGGGGGAGTGTGGGACCAGAGGACACAGACAGAGTGAATGTGGAGAGGATGTTTCCTATAGTGGGGGAGCCTAGGACCAGAGGACACAGATAGAGTGGATGTGGAGAGGTTGTTTCCTATTGTGTGGGAGTCGAGGACCAGAGGACACATATAGAGTGGATGTGGAGAGGATGTTTCCTATAGTGCGGGAGTCTAGGACCAGAGGACACAGATAGTGTGGATTTGGAGAGAATGTTGACTATGGTGGGGGAGTCTAGGACCAGCGGACACAGACGGAGTCGATGTGGATAGGATGTTTCCTATATTGGGGAGTCTGGGATCAGAGGACACAGATAGTGTGGATGTGGAGAGGATGTTCCCTATGGTGGGGGAGTCTACGACCAGAGGACACAGATAGAGTGGATGTCGAGTGGATGTTTCCTATACTGGGGGAGTCAATGGATCAGAGGACACAGATAGAGAGGAAGTGGAGAGGATGTGTCCTATAGTGGGGCAGTCTGGGACCAGAGGACACAAACAGAGTGAATGTGGAGAGGATGTTTCCTATAGTGTGGGAGTCTGGGACCAGAGGACACAGACTGAGTGGATGTGGAGAGGATGTTGCCTATAGTGGGGAAGTCTAGGACCTGAGGACACAGATAAACTGGATGTGGAGAGGATGTTGCCTATAGTGGGGGAGTCTAGGAACAGAGGACACATATTAAGTAGATAGAGTGCATGTGGAGAGGATGTTTCCTATAGAGGGGGAGTCTAGGTCTAGAGGGCTCAGATAGAGTGGTTGTGGAGAGGATGTTGCCTATAGTGGGGGAATCCAGGACAAGAGGGCACAGATAGAGTGGATGGGGAGAGCATGTTTCCCATAGAGGGGGAGTCCAGGTCTAGAGGGCTCAGATAGTGTGGTTGTGGAGAAGATGTTCCCTATAGTGGGGGAGTCTAGGAGAAGAGGGCACAGATAGAGTGGATGTGGAAAGGATGTTACCTATACTGGGGGAGTCTACGACCAGATGACACAAATAGAGTGGTTGTGGAGAGGATGTTTCCTATTGTAGGGGAGTCTAGGACCAGAAGACACAGATAGAGTGGATGTGGAGAGGATGTTTCCTCCAGTGGGGTGTCTAGGACCAGAGGACACAGATAGAGTGGATGTGGAGAGGATGTTTCTTATTGTAGGGGAGTCTAGGACCAGAGGGCACAGATATAGTGGATGTGGAAAGGATGTTTCCTATACTGGGGAACTCTACGTCCAGATGACACAAATAGAGTGGATTTGGAGAGAATGTTGACTATGCTGGGGGAGTCTAGGACCAGCGGACACAGATGGAGTCGATGTGGATAGGATGTTTCCTATATTGGGGGAGTCAATGGATCGGAGCACACAGATAGAGTCGATGTGGAGAGGAAGTTTCCTGTAGTGGGGATGTGTAGGACCAGTGGACACAGATAGAGTGGATGTGGAGAGGACATTGACTATAGTGGGGAGCCTAGGATCAGAGGACACAGATAGAGTGGATGTGGAGAGGATGTTCCCTATAGTGGGGGAGACTAGGACAGAGGACACAGCTAGTGTGGATATGGAGAGGATGTTTCCTTTAGTGTGGGAGTCTGGGACCAGAGGACACAGATAGAGTGGATGTGGAGAGGATGTTTCCTATTGTGGGGGAGTCGAGGACCAGAGAACACAGACTGAGTGGATGTGGAGAGGATATTTCCTGTAGTGGGGCAGTCTGGGACCAGAGGACACAGATAGAGTGGATCTGGAGAGGATGTTTCCTATATTGGGGAAGTCTAGGAACTGAGGACACAGATAAACTGGATGTGGAGAGGATGTTGCTTATAGTGGGGGAGTCTAGGAACAGAGGACACATATTAAGTAGATAGAGTGCATGTGGAGAACATGTTTCCTATAGAGGGGGAGTCCAGGTCCAGAGGGCTCAGATAGAGTGGTTGTGGAGAGGATGTTTCCTATACTGGGGGAGTCTACGACCAGATGACACAAATAGAGTGGTTGTGGAGAGGATGTTTCCTATTGTAGGGGAGTCTAGGACCAGAAGACACAGATAGAGTGGATGTGGAGAGGATGTTTCCTCCAGTGGGGTGTCTAGGACCAGAGGACACAGATAGAGTGGATGTGGAGAGGATGTTTCTTATTGTAGGGGAGTCTAGGACCAGAGGGCACAGATATAGTGGATGTGGAAAGGATGTTTCCTATACTGGGGAACTCTACGTCCAGATGACACAAATAGAGTGGATTTGGAGAGAATGTTGACTATGCTGGGGGAGTCTAGGACCAGCGGACACAGATGGAGTCGATGTGGATAGGATGTTTCCTATATTGGGGGAGTCAATGGATCGGAGCACACAGATAGAGTCGATGTTGAGAGGAAGTTTCCTGTAGTGGGGATGTGTAGGACCAGTGGACACAGATAGAGTGGATGTGGAGAGGACATTGACTATAGTGGGGAGCCTAGGATCAGAGGACACAGATAGAGTGGATGTGGAGAGGATGTTCCCTATAGTGGGGGAGACTAGGACAGAGGACACAGCTAGTGTGGATATGGAGAGGATGTTTCCTATAGTGTGGGAGTCTGGGACCAGAGGACACAGATAGAGTGGATGTGGAGAGGATGTTTCCTATTGTGGGGGAGTCGAGGACCAGAGAACACAGACTGAGTGGATGTGGAGAGGATATTTCCTGTAGTGGGGCAGTCTGGGACCAGAGGACACAGATAGAGTGGATCTGGAGAGGATGTTTCCTATATTGGGGAAGTCTAGGAACTGAGGACACAGATAAACTGGATGTGGAGAGGATGTTGCTTATAGTGGGGGAGTCTAGGAACAGAGGACACATATTAAGTAGATAGAGTGCATGTGGAGAACATGTTTCCTATAGAGGGGGAGTCCAGGTCCAGAGGGCTCAGATAGAGTGGTTGTGGAGAGGATGTTTCCTATACTGGGGGAGTCTACGACCATATGACACAAATAGAGTGGATGTGGAGAGGATGTTTCCTATTGTAGGGGAGTCTAGCACCAGAAGACACAGATAGAGTGGATGCGGAGAGGATGTTGCCTGTAATGGGGGAGTCTAGGACCAGAGGACACAGATAGAGTGAAAGTGGAGAGAATGTTGACTATGGTGGGGGAGTCTAGGACCAGTGGACACAGATGGAGTCGATGTGGATAGGATGTTTCCTCTATTGGGGAGTCTAGGATCAGAGGACACAGATAGAGTGGATGTGGAGAGGATGTTCCCTATCGTGGGTGAGACTAGGACAGAGGACACAGATAGGGTGGATATGGAGAGCCTGTTTCCTATAGTGGGGGAGTCTAGGACCAGAGGACACAGATAGAATCAATGTGGAGAGGATGTTCCCTATAGTGGGGGAGACTAGCACAGAGGACACAGATAGAGTGGATTTGGATGTGGAGAGGATGTTCCCCATAGTGGGGCAGACTAGGACAGAAGACACAGATAGAGTGGATGTGGAGAGGAAGTTTCCTGTAGTGGGGATGTCTAGGACCAGTGGACACAGATAGAGTGGATGTGGAGAGGATGTTGACTATAGTGGGGGATTGTAGGACCAGAGGACACTGATAGAGTGGATGTAGAGAGGATTTTTCCTGTAGTGGAAGAGTCTTGGACCAGTGGACACAGATACAGTGGATGTGGAGAGAATGTTTCCTATGGTGGGGGAGTCTACGACCAGAGGACACAGATAGAGTGGATGTGGAGTGGATGTTTCCTATACTGGGGGAGTCAATGGATCAGAGGACAGAGATAGAGTGGATGTGGAGAGGAAGTTTCCTGTAGTGGGGATGTGTAGGACCAGTGGACACAGATAGCGTGGATGTGGAGAGGACGTTGACTATAGTGGGGAGTCTAGGATCAGAGGACACAGATACAGTGGATGTGGCGAGGATGTTCCCTATAGTGGGGCAGACTAGGACAAGAGGGCACAGATAGAGTGGATGCGGGAAGGATGTTTCCTATACTGGGGGAGTCTACGACCAGATGATACAAATAGAGTGGATGTGGAGAGGATGTTTCCTATTGTAGGGGAATCTAGCACCAGAAGACACAGATAGAGTGGATGTGGTGAGGATGTTTCCTATAGTGGGGTGTCTAGGACCAGAGGACACAGATAGTGTGGATGTGGAGAGGATGTTTGCTGTAGTGGAAGAGTCTTGGACCAGTGGACACAGATACAGTGGATGTGGAGAGTATGTTTCCTATAGTGAGGGAGTCTAGGACCAGAGGACACAGATAATGTGGATGTGGAGAGGATGTTTCCTATAGTGGGGGAGTCTATGACCAGAGGACACAGATAGAGTGGATGTGGAGTGGATGTTTCCTATACCTGGGGAGTCAATGGATCAGAGGATACAGATAGAGTGGAAGTGGAGAGGATGTGTCCTATATTGGGGGAGTGTGGGACCAGAGGACACAGACAGAGTGAATGTGGAGAGGATGTTTCCTATAGTGGGGGAGCCTAGGACCAGAGGACACAGATAGAGTGGATATGCAGAGGATGTTTCCTATAGTGTGGGTGTCTGGGACCAGAGGACACAGATAGAGTGGATGTGGAGAGGTTGTTTCCTATTGTGTGGGAGTCGAGGACCAGAGGACACAGATAGAGTGGATGTGGAGAGGATGTTTCCTATAGTGCGGGAGTCTAGGACCAGAGGACACAGATAGTGTGGATTTGGAGAGAATGTTGACTATGGTGGGGGAGTCTAGGACCAGCAGACACAGACGGAGTCGATGTGGATAGGATATTTCCTATATTGGGGAGTCTGGGATCAGAGGACACAGATAGAGTGGATGTGGAGAGGATGTTCCCTATGGTGGGGGAGACTAGGACAGAGGACACAGCTAGTGTGGATATGGAGAGGATGTTTCCTATAGTGTGGGAGTCTGGGACCAGAGGACACAGATAGAGTGGATCTGGAGAGGATGTTTCCTATATTGGGGAAGTCTAGGAACTGAGGACACAGATAAACTGGATGTGGAGAGGATGTTGCTTATAGTGGGGGAGTCTAGGAACAGAGGACACATATTAAGTAGATAGAGTGCATGTGGAGAAGATGTCTCCTATAGAGGGGGAGTCTAGGACAAGAGGACACAGATAGAGTGGATGTGGAGAGGATGTTTCCTATAGAGGGGGAGTCCAGGTCCAGAGGGCTCAGATAGAGTGGTTGTGGAGAGGATGTTTCCTATACTGGGGGAGTCTATGACCATATGACACAAATAGAGTGGATGTGGAGAGGATGTTTCCTATTGTAGGGGAGTCTAGCACCAGAAGACACAGATAGAGTGGATGCGGAGAGGATGTTGCCTGTAATGGGGGAGTCTAGGACCAGAGGACACAGATAGAGTGAAAGTGGAGAGGATGTTTCCTATAGTGGGGTGTCTAGGACCAGAGGACCCAGATGGAGTCAATGTGGAGAGGATGTTCACTATAGTGGGGGAGACTAGCACAGAGGACACAGATAGAGTGGATGTGGATGTGCAGAGGATGTTCCCCATAGTGGGGGAGACTAGGACAGAAGACCCAGATAGAGTGGCTATGGAGAGGATGTTTCCTATAGTGGGGGAGTCCGCGAACAGAGGACACAGATAGAGTGGATGTGGAGAGGATATTTCCTATAGTGGGGGACTCAATGACCAGAGGACACAGATATAGTGGATGTGGAGAGTATGTTTCCTATAGTGGGGGAGTCTAGGACCAGAGGACACAGATAGAGTGGATGTGGAGAGGATGATTCCTATAGTGTGGGAGTCTGGGACCAGAGGACACAGACTGAGTGGATGTGGAGACGATGTTTCCTATAGTGGGGGAGTCTAGGACCAGAGGACACAGACTGAGTGGATGTGGAGAGGATGTTGCCTATAGTGGGGAAGTCTAGGACCTGAGGACACAGATAAACTGGATATGGAGAGGATGTTGCCTATAGTGGGGGAGTCTAGGAACAGAGGACACATATTAAGTAGATAGAGTGCATGTGGAGAGGATGTTTCCTATAGAGGGGGAGTCTAGGTCTAGAGGGCTCAGATAGAGTGGTTGTGGAGAGGATGTTGCCTATAGTGGGGGAATCCAGGACTAGAGGGCACAGATAGAGTGGATGGGGAGAGCATGTTTCCCATAGAGGGGGAGTCCAGGTCTAGAGGGCTCAGATAGAGTGGTTGTGGAGAGGATGTTCCCTATAGTGGGGGAGTCTATGAGAAGAGGGCACAGATAGAGTGGATGTGGAAAGGATGTTACCTATAGTGGGGGAGTCTACGACCAGATGACACAAATAGAGTGGTTGTGGAGAGGATGTTTCCTATTGTAGGGGAGTCTAGGACCAGAGGGCACAGATATAGTGGATGTGGAAAGGATGTTTCCTATACTGGGGAACTCTACGTCCAGATGACACAAATAGAGTGGATTTGGAGAGAATGTTGACTGTCGTGGGGGAGTCTAGGACCAGCGGACACAGATGGAGTCGATGTGGATAGGATGTTTCCTATATTGGGGGAGTCAATGGATCGGAGGACACAGAGAGAGTGGATGTGGAGAGGAAGTTTCATGTAGTGGGGATGTGTAGGACCAGTGGACACAGATAGAGTGGATGTGGAGAGGACATTGACTATAGTGGGGAGTCTAGGATCAGAGGACACAGATAGAGTGGATGTGGAGAGGATGTTCCCTATAGTGGGGGAGACTAGGACAGAGGACACAGCTAGTGTGGATATGGAGAGGATGTTTCCTATAGTGTGGGAGTCTGGGACCAGAGGACACAGATAGAGTGGATGTGGAGAGGATGTTTCCTATTGTGGGGGAGTCGAGGACCAGAGAACACAGACTGAGTGGATGTGGAGAGGATATTTCCTGTAGTGAGGCAGTCTGGGACCAGAGGACACAGATAGAGTGGATCTGGAGAGGATGTTGCTTATAGTGGGGGAGTCTAGGAACAGAGGACACATATTAAGTAGATAGAGTGCATGTGGAGAGGATGTTTCCTATTGTAGGGGAGTCTAGCACCAGAAGACACAGATAGAGTGGATGCGGAGAGGATGTTGCCTGTAATGGGGGAGTCTAGGACCAGAGGACACAGATAGAGTGGATGTGGAGAGGATGTTTCCTATAGTGCGGGAGTCTAGGACCAGAGGACACAGATAGTGTGGATTTGGAGAGAATGTTGACTATGGTGGGGGAGTCTAGGACCAGCAGACACAGACGGAGTCGATGTGGATAGGATATTTCCTATATTGGGGAGTCTGGGATCAGAGGACACAGATAGAGTGGATGTGGAGAGGATGTTCCCTATGGTGGGGGAGACTAGGACAGAGGACACAGCTAGTGTGGATATGGAGAGGATGTTTCCTATAGTGTGGGAGTCTGGGACCAGAGGACACAGATAGAGTGGATCTGGAGAGGATGTTTCCTATATTGGGGAAGTCTAGGAACTGAGGACACAGATAAACTGGATGTGGAGAGGATGTTGCTTATAGTGGGGGAGTCTAGGAACAGAGGACACATATTAAGTAGATAGAGTGCATGTGGAGAAGATGTCTCCTATAGAGGGGGAGTCTAGGACAAGAGGACACAGATAGAGTGGATGTGGAGAGGATGTTTCCTATAGAGGGGGAGTCCAGGTCCAGAGGGCTCAGATAGAGTGGTTGTGGAGAGGATGTTTCCTATACTGGGGGAGTCTATGACCATATGACACAAATAGAGTGGATGTGGAGAGGATGTTTCCTATTGTAGGGGAGTCTAGCACCAGAAGACACAGATAGAGTGGATGCGGAGAGGATGTTGCCTGTAATGGGGGAGTCTAGGACCAGAGGACACAGATAGAGTGAAAGTGGAGAGGATGTTTCCTATAGTGGGGTGTCTAGGACCAGAGGACCCAGATGGAGTCAATGTGGAGAGGATGTTCACTATAGTGGGGGAGACTAGCACAGAGGACACAGATAGAGTGGATGTGGATGTGCAGAGGATGTTCCCCATAGTGGGGGAGACTAGGACAGAAGACCCAGATAGAGTGGCTATGGAGAGGATGTTTCCTATAGTGGGGGAGTCCGCGAACAGAGGACACAGATAGAGTGGATGTGGAGAGGATATTTCCTATAGTGGGGGACTCAATGACCAGAGGACACAGATATAGTGGATGTGGAGAGTATGTTTCCTATAGTGGGGGAGTCTAGGACCAGAGGACACAGATAGAGTGGATGTGGAGAGGATGATTCCTATAGTGTGGGAGTCTGGGACCAGAGGACACAGACTGAGTGGATGTGGAGACGATGTTTCCTATAGTGGGGGAGTCTAGGACCAGAGGACACAGACTGAGTGGATGTGGAGAGGATGTTGCCTATAGTGGGGAAGTCTAGGACCTGAGGACACAGATAAACTGGATATGGAGAGGATGTTGCCTATAGTGGGGGAGTCTAGGAACAGAGGACACATATTAAGTAGATAGAGTGCATGTGGAGAGGATGTTTCCTATAGAGGGGGAGTCTAGGTCTAGAGGGCTCAGATAGAGTGGTTGTGGAGAGGATGTTGCCTATAGTGGGGGAATCCAGGACTAGAGGGCACAGATAGAGTGGATGGGGAGAGCATGTTTCCCATAGAGGGGGAGTCCAGGTCTAGAGGGCTCAGATAGAGTGGTTGTGGAGAGGATGTTCCCTATAGTGGGGGAGTCTATGAGAAGAGGGCACAGATAGAGTGGATGTGGAAAGGATGTTACCTATAGTGGGGGAGTCTACGACCAGATGACACAAATAGAGTGGTTGTGGAGAGGATGTTTCCTATTGTAGGGGAGTCTAGGACCAGAGGGCACAGATATAGTGGATGTGGAAAGGATGTTTCCTATACTGGGGAACTCTACGTCCAGATGACACAAATAGAGTGGATTTGGAGAGAATGTTGACTGTCGTGGGGGAGTCTAGGACCAGCGGACACAGATGGAGTCGATGTGGATAGGATGTTTCCTATATTGGGGGAGTCAATGGATCGGAGGACACAGAGAGAGTGGATGTGGAGAGGAAGTTTCATGTAGTGGGGATGTGTAGGACCAGTGGACACAGATAGAGTGGATGTGGAGAGGACATTGACTATAGTGGGGAGTCTAGGATCAGAGGACACAGATAGAGTGGATGTGGAGAGGATGTTCCCTATAGTGGGGGAGACTAGGACAGAGGACACAGCTAGTGTGGATATGGAGAGGATGTTTCCTATAGTGTGGGAGTCTGGGACCAGAGGACACAGATAGAGTGGATGTGGAGAGGATGTTTCCTATTGTGGGGGAGTCGAGGACCAGAGAACACAGACTGAGTGGATGTGGAGAGGATATTTCCTGTAGTGAGGCAGTCTGGGACCAGAGGACACAGATAGAGTGGATCTGGAGAGGATGTTGCTTATAGTGGGGGAGTCTAGGAACAGAGGACACATATTAAGTAGATAGAGTGCATGTGGAGAGGATGTTTCCTATTGTAGGGGAGTCTAGCACCAGAAGACACAGATAGAGTGGATGCGGAGAGGATGTTGCCTGTAATGGGGGAGTCTAGGACCAGAGGACACAGATAGAGTGAAAGTGGAGAGGATGTTTCCTATAGTGGGGTGTCTAGGACCAGAGGACCCAGATGGAGTCAATGTGGAGAGGATGTTCACTATAGTGGGGGAGACTAGCACAGAGGACACAGATAGAGTGGATGTGGATGTGAAGAGGATGTTCCCCATAGTGGGGGAGACTAGGACAGAAGACCCAGATAGAGTGGCTATGGAGAGGATGTTTCCTATAGTGGGGGAGTCCGCGTACAGAGGACACAGATAGAGGGGATGTGGAGAGGATATTTCCTATAGTGGGGGACTCAATCACCAGAGGACACAGATATAGTGGATGTGGAGAGTATGTTTCCTATAGTGGGGCAGGGTAGGACCAGAGGACACCGATAGAGTGGATGTGGAGAGGATGATTCCTATAGTGGGGGACTCTATGACCAGAGGACACAGATAGAGTGGATGTGGAAAGGATGTTACCTATACTGGGGTGTCTACGACCAGATGACACAAATAGAGTGGTTGTGGAGAGGATGTTCCCTATAGTGGGGGAGTCTAGGACCAGAAGACACAAATAGAGTGGTTGTGGAGAGGATGTTCCCTATAGTGGGGAGTCTAGGACCAGAGGACACAGATAGAGTGTATATGGAGAGGATGTTTCCTATAGTGGGGGACTCTAGGTCCAGAGGACACAGATAGAGCGGATGTGGAGATAATGTTTCCTATAGTGCAGGAGTCAAGGACCAGAGGACACATATAGAGTGGTTGTGGAGAGGATGTTTCCTATAGTGGGGGAGTCCTGGACCAGAGGACACAGATAGAGTGGATGTGGAGAGAATGTTGACTATGGTGGGGGAATCTAGTACCAGACGACACAAATGGAGTCGATGTGGAGAGGATGTTTCTTATATTGGGGTGTCTAGGTTCAGAGGACACAGATAGAGTGGATTTGGAGAGGATGTTCCCTATAGTGGGTGAGACTAGGACAGAGGACACAGGTAGGGTGGATATGGAGAGGATGTTTCCTATTGTGGGGGAGTCTAGGACCAGAGGACACAGATGGAGTCAATGTGGTAAGGATGTTCCCTATAGTGGGGGAGACTAGCACAGAGGACACAGATAGAGTGGTTATGGAGAGGATGTTTCCTATAGTTGGGGAGTCTGGGACCAGAGGAAACAGATAGAGTGGATGTGGAGTGTATGTTTCCTATAGTGGAGGTGTGTAGGATCAGAGGACACCGATAGAGTGGATGTGGAGTGTATGTTTCCTATAGTGGGGAGTCTAGGACTAGAGGGCACATATATAGTGGATGCGGATAGGATGTTTCCTATAGTGGAGGAGTCTAGGACCAGAGGACACAGATAGAGTGGATGTGGAGAGGATGTTTCCTATAGTGGGGTGTCTAGGACCAGAGGACACAGATAGAGTGGATGTTGAGAGGATGTTTCCTATTGTAGGGGAGTCTAGGACCAGAGGGCACAGATATAGTAGATGTGGATAGGATATTTCCTATACTGAGGAAGTCTACGTCCAGATGACACAAGTAGAGAGGATGTGGAGAGGATGTTGCCTATAGTGGGAGAGTCTAGGAACAGAGGACACATATTAAGTAGATAGAGTGCATGTGGAGAGGATGTTTCCTATAGAGGGGGAGTCTAGGTCTAGAGGGCTCAGATAGAGTGGTTGTGGAGAGGATGTTGCCTATAGTGGGGGAATCCAGGACAAGAGGGCACAGATAGAGAGGATGGGGAGCGCATGTTTCCCATAGAGGGGGAGTCCAGGTCTAGAGGGCTCAGATAGAGTGGTTGTGGAGAGGATGTTCCCTATAGTGGGGGAGTCTAGGAGAAGAGGGCACAGATAGAGTGGATGTGGAAAGGATGTTACCTATAGTGGGGGAGTCTACGACCAGATGACACAAATAGAGTGGTTGTGGAGAGGATGTTTCCTATTGTAGGGGAGTCTAGGACCAGAAGACACAGATAGAGTGGATGTGGAGAGGATGTTTCCTCCAGTGGGGTGTCTAGGACCAGAGGACACAGATAGAGTGGATGTGGAGAGGATGTTTCCTATTGTAGGGGAGTCTAGGACCAGAGGGCACAGATATAGTGGATTTGGAAAGGATGTTTCCTATACTGGGGAACTCTACGTCCAGATGACACAAATAGAGTGGATTTGGAGAGAATGTTGACTGTCGTGGTGGAGTCTAGGACCAGCGGACACAGATGGAGTCGATGTGGATAGGATGTTTCCTATATTGGGGGAGTCAATGGATCGGAGGACACAGAGAGAGTGGATGTGGAGAGGAAGTTTCATGTAGTGGGGATGTGTAGGACCAGTGGACACAGATAGAGTGGATGTGGAGAGGACATTGACTATAGTGGGGAGTCTAGGATCAGAGGACACAGATAGAGTGGATGTGGAGAGGATGTTCCCTATAGTGGGGGAGACTAGGACAGAGGACACAGCTAGTGTGGATATGGAGAGGATGTTTCCTATAGTGTGGGAGTCTGGGACCAGAGGACACAGATAGAGTGGATGTGGAGAGGATGTTTCCTATACTGGGGGAGTCGAGGACCAGAGAACACAGACTGAGTGGATGTGGAGAGGATATTTCCTGTAGTGAGGCAGTCTGGGACCAGAGGACACAGATAGAGTGGATCTGGAGAGGATGTTTCCTATATTGGGGAAGTCTAGGAACTGAGGACACAGATAAACTGGATGTGGAGAGGATGTTGCTTATAGTGGGGGAGTCTAGGAACAGAGGACACATATTAAGTAGATAGAGTGCATGTGGAGAAGATGTTTCCTATAGAGGGGGAGTCTAGGACAAGAGGGCACAGATAGAGTGGATGTGGAGAGGATGTTTCCTATAGAGGGGGAGTCCAGGTCCAGAGGGCTCAGATAGAGTGGTTGTGGAGAGGATGTTTCCTATACTGGGGGAGTCTATGACCATATGACACAAATAGAGTGGATGTGGAGAGGATGTTTCCTATTGTAGGGGAGTCTAGCACCAGAAGACACAGATAGAGTGGATGCGGAGAGGATGTTGCCTGTAATGGGGGAGTCTAGGACCAGAGGACACAGATAGAGTGAAAGTGGAGAGGATGTTTCCTATAGTGGGGTGTCTAGGACCAGAGGACCCAGATGGAGTCAATGTGGAGAGGATGTTCACTATAGTGGGGGAGACTAGCACAGAGGACACAGATAGAGTGGATGTGGATGTGGAGAGGATGTTCCCCATAGTGGGGGAGACTAGGACAGAAGACCCAGATAGAGTGGCTATGGAGAGGATGTTTCCTATAGTGGGGGAGTCCGCGAACAGAGGACACAGATAGAGTGGATGTGGAGAGGATATTTCCTATAGTGGGGGACTCAATGACCAGAGGACACAGATATAGTGGATGTGGAGAGTATGTTTCCTATAGTGGGGCAGTGTAGGACCAGAGGACACCGATAGAGTGGATGTGGAGAGGATGATTCCTATAGTGGGGGACTCTATGACCAGAGGACACAGATAGAGTGGATGTGGAAAGGATGTAACCTATACTGGGGTGTCTACGACCAGATGACACAAATAGAGTGGTTGTGGAGAGGATGTTCCCTATAGTGGGGGAGTCTAGGACCAGAAGACACAGATAGAGTGGATGTGGAGAGGATGTTTCCTATAGTGGGGTGTGTAGGACCAGAGGACACACATAGAGTGGATGTGGAGAGGATGTTTCCTATTGTACGGGAGTCTAGGACCAGAGGGCACAGATATAGTGGATGTGGAACGGATCTTTCCTATACTGGGGAAGTCTACGTCCAGATGACACAAATAGAGTGGATGTGGAGAGGATGTTTCCTATAGTGCGGGAGTCTAGGACAAGAGGGCACAGATAGAGTGGATGTGGAAAGGATGTTTCCTATACTGGGGGAGTCTGGGACCAGTGGACACAGATACAGTGGAGGTGAAGAGTATGTTTCCTATACTGAGGAAGTCTACGTCCAGATGACACAAGTAGAGAGGATGTGGAGAGGATGTTGCCTATAGTGGGAGAGTCTAGGAACAGAGGACACATATTAAGTAGATAGAGTGCATGTGGAGAGGATGTTTCCTATAGAGGGGGAGTCTAGGTCTAGAGGGCTCAGATAGAGTGGTTGTGGAGAGGATGTTGCCTATAGTGGGGGAATCCAGGACAAGAGGGCACAGATAGAGAGGATGGGGAGCGCATGTTTCCCATAGAGGGGGAGTCCAGGTCTAGAGGGCTCAGATAGAGTGGTTGTGGAGAGGATGTTCCCTATAGTGGGGGAGTCTAGGAGAAGAGGGCACAGATAGAGTGGATGTGGAAAGGATGTTACCTATAGTGGGGGAGTCTACGACCAGATGACACAAATAGAGTGGTTGTGGAGAGGATGTTTCCTATTGTAGGGGAGTCTAGGACCAGAAGACACAGATAGAGTGGATGTGGAGAGGATGTTTCCTCCAGTGGGGTGTCTAGGACCAGAGGACACAGATAGAGTGGATGTGGAGAGGATGTTTCCTATTGTAGGGGAGTCTAGGACCAGAGGGCACAGATATAGTGGATGTGGAAAGGATGTTTCCTATACTGGGGAACTCTACGTCCAGATGACACAAATAGAGTGGATTTGGAGAGAATGTTGACTGTCGTGGGGGAGTCTAGGAACAGAGGACACATATTAAGTAGATAGAGTGCATGTGGAGAAGATGTTTCCTATAGAGGGGGAGTCTAGGACAAGAGGGCACAGATAGAGTGGATGTGGAGAGGATGTTTCCTATAGAGGGGGAGTCCAGGTCCAGAGGGCTCAGATAGAGTGGTTGTGGAGAGGATGTTTCCTATACTGGGGGAGTCTATGACCATATGACACAAATAGAGTGGATGTGGAGAGGATGTTTCCTATTGTAGGGGAGTCTAGCACCAGAAGACACAGATAGAGTGGATGCGGAGAGGATGTTGCCTGTAATGGGGGAGTCTAGGACCAGAGGACCCAGATGGAGTCAATGTGGAGAGGATGTTCACTATAGTGGGGGAGACTAGCACAGAGGACACAGATAGAGTGGATGTGGATGTGGAGAGGATGTTCCCCATAGTGGGGGAGACTAGGACAGAAGACCCAGATAGAGTGGCTATGGAGAGGATGTTTCCTATAGTGGGGGAGTCCGCGAACAGAGGACACAGATAGAGTGGATGTGGAGAGGATATTTCCTATAGTGGGGGACTCAATGACCAGAGGACACAGATATAGTGGATGTGGAGAGTATGTTTCCTATAGTGGGGCAGTGTAGGACCAGAGGACACCGATAGAGTGGATGTGGAGAGGATGATTCCTATAGTGGGGGAGTCTAGGACCAGTGGACACAGATAGAGTGGATGTGGAAAGGATGTTACCTATACTGGGGTGTCTACGACCAGATGACACAAATAGAGTGGTTGTGGAGAGGATGTTCCCTATAGTGGGGGAGTCTAGGACCAGAAGACACAGATAGAGTGGATGTGGAGAGGATGTTTCATATAGTGGGGTGTGTAGGACCAGAGGACACACATAGAGTGGATGTGGAGAGGATGTTTCCTATTGTACGGGAGTCTAGGACCAGAGGGCACAGATATAGTGGATGTGGAACGGATCTTTCCTATACTGGGGAAGTCTACGTCCAGATGACACAAATAGAGTGGATGTGGAGAGGATGTTTCCTATAGTGCGGGAGTCTAGGACAAGAGGGCACAGATAGAGTGGATGTGGAAAGGATGTTTCCTATACTGGGGGAGTCTGGGACCAGTGGACACAGATACAGTGGAGGTGAAGAGTATGTTTCCTATAATGGGGGAGTGTAGGACCAGAGGACACCGATAGAGTAGATGTGGAGTGGATGTTTCCTATAGTGGGGGAGTCTAGGACCAGAGGACACAGATGGAGTCGATGTGGAGAGGATGTTTCCTATAGTGGGGAGTCTAGGACCAGAGGACACAGATAGAGTGTATGTGGAGAAGATGTTTCCTATAGTGGGGGACTCTAGGTCCAGAGGACACAGATAGAGCGGATGTGGAGATAATGTTTCCTATAGTGCAGGAGTCAAGGACCAGAGGACACATATAGAGTGGTTGTGGAGAGGATGTTTCCTATAGTGGGGGAGTCTGGGACCAGAGGACACAGATAGAGTGGATGTGGAGAGGATGTTTCCTATAGTGGGAGAATCTAGGACAGAGGACACAGATAGGGTGGATATGGAGAGGATGTTTCCTATAGTGGGGGAGTTCGGGACCAGAGGACACAGATAGAGAGGATGTGGAGAGTATGTTCCCTATACTGGGGGAGTGTAGGGCCGGAGGACACCGATAGAGTGGATGTGGAGAGGATGTTTCCTATAGTGGGGGAGTGTAGGACCAGAGGACACAGAGAGTGCGGATGTGGAGATAATGTTTCCTATAGTGGGGGAGTAAAGGACCAGAGGACACATATAGAGTGGTTGTGGAGAGGATGTTCCCTATAGTGGGGGAGACTAGCACAGAGGACACAGATATAGTGGATGTGGAGAGTATGTTTCCTATAGTGGTGGAGTGTAGGACCAGAGGACACCAATAGAGTGGATGTGGAGAGGATGTTTCCTATAGTGGGGGAGTGTAGGACCAGAGGACACAGATGGAGTGGATGTGGTGAGGAAGTTTCCTACAGTGCGGGAGACTAGGACCAGAGGACACAGATAGAGAGGATTTGGAGAGAATGTTGGCTATAGTGGGGGAATCTAGTACCAGACGACACAAATGGAGTCGATGTGGAGAGGATGTTTCTTATATTGGGGTGTCTAGGATCAGAGGACACAGATAGAGTGGATGTGGAGAGGATGTTCCCTATAGTGGGGGAGTGTAGGACCAGAGGACAAAGATGCTGCGGATGTGGAGATAATGTTTCCTATGATGGGGGAGTCTAGGACCAGAGGACACAGATGGAGTCAATGTGGAGAGGATGTTCCCTATAGTGGGGGAGACTAGCACAGAGGACACAGATATAGTGGATGTGGAGAGTATGTTTCCTATAGTGGTGGAGTGTAGGACCAGAGGACACCAATAGAGTGGATGTGGAGAGGATGTTTCCAATAGTGGGGGAGTGTAGGACCAGAGGACACAGATGGAGTGGATGTGGTGAGGAAGTTTCCTACAGTGCTGGAGACTAGGACCAGAGGACACAGATAGAGAGGATTTGGAGAGAATGTTGGCTATAGTGGGGGAATCTAGTACCAGACGACACAAATGGAGTCGATGTGGAGAGGATGTTTCTTATATTGGGGTGTCTAGGATCAGAGGACACAGATAGAGTGGATGTGGAGAGGATGTTCCCTATAGTGGGTGAGACTAGGACAGAGGACACAGGTAGGGTGGATATGGAGAGGATGTTTCCTATTGTGGGGGAGTCTAGGACCAGAGGACACAGATGGAGTCAATGTGGTGAGGATGTTCCCTATAGTGGGGGAGACTAGCACAGAGGACACAGATAGAGTGGTTATGGAGAGGATGTTTCCTATAGTTGGGGAGTCTGGGACCAGAGGAAACAGATAGAGTAGATGTGTAGTGTATGTTTCCTATAGTGGAGGTGTGTAGGATCAGAGGACACCGATAGAGTGGATGTGGAGTGTATGTTTCCTATAGTGGGGGAGTCTAGGACCAGAGGGCACATATATAGTGGATGCGGATAGGATGTTTCCTATAGTGGAGGAGTCTAGGACCAGAGGACACAGATAGAGTGGATGTGGATTGGATGTTTCCTATAGTGGGGTGTCTAGGACCAGAGGACACAGATAGAGTGGATGTTGAGAGGATGTTTCCTATTGTAGGGGAGTCTAGGACCAGAGGGCACAGATATAGTAGATGTGGATAGGATATTTCCTATACTGAGGAAGTCTACGTCCAGATGACACAAGTAGAGAGGATGTAGAGAGGATGTTGCCTATAGTGGGGGAATCTAGGACAAGAGGACACAGATAGAGTGGATGTGGAGAGGATGTTTCCTATAGAGGGTGAGTCCAGGTCCAGAGGGCTCAGATAGAGTGGATGTGGAGAGGATGTTCCCTATAGTGGGGGAGACTAGGACAGAGGACACAGCTAGTGTGGATATGGAGAGGATGTTTCCTATAGTGTGGGAGTCTGGGACCAGAGGACACAGATAGAGTGGATGTGGAGAGGATGTTTCCTATACTGGGGGAGTCTGGGACCAGTGGACACAGATACAGTGGAGGTGAAGAGTATGTTTCCTATAATGGGGGAGTGTAGGACCAGAGGACACCGATAGAGTAGATGTGGAGTGGATGTTTCCTATAGTGGGGGAGTCTAGGACCAGAGGACACAGATGGAGTCGATGTGGAGAGGATGTTTCCTATAGTGGGGGACTCTAGGTCCAGAGGACACAGATAGAGCGGATGTGGAGATAATGTTTCCTATAGTGCAGGAGTCAAGGACCAGAGGACACATATAGAGTGGTTGTGGAGAGGATGTTTCCTATAGTGGGGGAGTCTGGGACCAGAGGACACAGATAGAGTGGATGTGGAGAGAATGTTGACTATGGTGGGGGAGTCTACGATCAGAGGACACAGATAGAGTGGATGTGGAGAGGATGTTTCCTATAGTGGGGGAATCTAGGACAGAGGACACAGATAGGGTGGATATGGAGAGGATGTTTCCTATAGTGGGGGAGTTCGGGACCAGAGGACACAGATAGAGAGGATGTGGAGAGTATGTTCCCTATACTGGGGGAGTGTAGGGCCGGAGGACACCGATAGAGTGGATGTGGAGAGGATGTTTCCTATAGTGGGGGAGTGTAGGACCAGAGGACACAGAGAGTGCGGATGTGGAGATAATGTTTCCTATAGTGGGGGAGTAAAGGACCAGAGGACACATATAGAGTGGATGTGGAGAGGATGTTCCCTATAGTGGGGGAGTGTAGGACCAGAGGACAAAGATGCTGCGGATGTGGAGATAATGTTTCCTATGATGGCGGAGTCTAGGACCAGAGGACACAGATGGAGTCAATGTGGAGAGGATGTTCCCTATAGTGGGGGTGACTAGCACAGAGGACACAGATATAGTGGATGTGGAGAGTATGTTTCCTATAGTGGTGGAGTGTAGGACCAGAGGACACCAATAGAGTGGATGTGGAGAGGATGTTTCCTATAGTGGGGGAGTGTAGGACCAGAGGACACAGATGGAGTGGATGTGGTGAGGAAGTTTCCTACAGTGCGGGAGACTAGGACCAGAGGACACAGATAGAGAGGATTTGGAGAGAATGTTGGCTATAGTGGGGGAATCTAGTACCAGACGACACAAATGGAGTCGATGTGGAGAGGATGTTTCTTATATTGGGGTGTCTAGGATCAGAGGACACAGATAGAGTGGATGTGGAGAGGATGTTCCCTATAGTGGGTGAGACTAGGACAGAGGACACAGGTAGGGTGGATATGGAGAGGATGTTTCCTATTGTGGGGGAGTCTAGGACCAGAGGACACAGATGGAGTCAATGTGGTGAGGATGTTCCCTATAGTGGGGGAGACTAGCACAGAGGACACAGATAGAGTGGTTATGGAGAGGATGTTTCCTATAGTTGGGGAGTCTGGGACCAGAGGACAAAGATGCTGCGGATGTGGAGATAATGTTTCCTATAATGGGGGAGTCTAGGACCAGAGGACACAGATGGAGTCAATGTGGAGAGGATGTTCCCTATAGTGGGGGAGACTAGCACAGAGGACACAGATATAGTGGATGTGGAGAGTATGTTTCCTATAGTGGTGGAGTGTAGGACCAGAGGACACCAATAGAGTGGATGTGGAGAGGATGTTTCCTATAGTGGGGGAGTGTAGGACCAGAGGACACAGATGGAGTGGATGTGGTGAGGAAGTTTCCTACAGTGCGGGAGACTAGGACCAGAGGACACAGATAGAGAGGATTTGGAGAGAATGTTGGCTATAGTGGGGGAATCTAGTACCAGACGACACAAATGGAGTCGATGTGGAGAGGATGTTTCTTATATTGGGGTGTCTAGGATCAGAGGACACAGATAGAGTGGATGTGGAGAGGATGTTCCCTATAGTGGGTGAGACTAGGACAGAGGACACAGGTAGGGTGGATATGGAGAGGATGTTTCCTATTGTGGGGGAGTCTAGGACCAGAGGACACAGATGGAGTCAATGTGGTGAGGATGTTCCCTATAGTGGGGGAGACTAGCACAGAGGACACAGATAGAGTGGTTATGGAGAGGATGTTTCCTATAGTTGGGGAGTCTGGGACCAGAGGAAACAGATAGAGTGGATGTGGAGTGTATGTTTCCTATAGTGGAGGTGTGTAGGATCAGAGGACACCGATAGAGTGGATGTGGAGTGTATGTTTCCTATAGTGGGGAGTCTAGGACTAGAGGGCACATATATAGTGGATGCGGATAGGATGTTTCCTATAGTGGAGGAGTCTAGGACCAGAGGACACAGATAGAGTGGATGTGGAGAGGATGTTTCCTATAGTGGGGTGTCTAGGACCAGAGGACACAGATAGAGTGGATGTTGAGAGGATGTTTCCTATTGTAGGGGAGTCTAGGACCAGAGGGCACAGATATAGTAGATGTGGATAGGATATTTCCTATACTGAGGAAGTCTACGTCCAGATGACACAAGTAGAGAGGATGTGGAGAGGATGTTGCCTATAGTGGGAGAGTCTAGGAACAGAGGACACATATTAAGTAGATAGAGTGCATGTGGAGAGGATGTTTCCTATAGAGGGGGAGTCTAGGTCTAGAGGGCTCAGATAGAGTGGTTGTGGAGAGGATGTTGCCTATAGTGGGGGAATCCAGGACAAGAGGGCACAGATAGAGAGGATGGGGAGCGCATGTTTCCCATAGAGGGGGAGTCCAGGTCTAGAGGGCTCAGATAGAGTGGTTGTGGAGAGGATGTTCCCTATAGTGGGGGAGTCTAGGAGAAGAGGGCACAGATAGAGTGGATGTGGAAAGGATGTTACCTATAGTGGGGGAGTCTACGACCAGATGACACAAATAGAGTGGTTGTGGAGAGGATGTTTCCTATTGTAGGGGAGTCTAGGACCAGAAGACACAGATAGAGTGGATGTGGAGAGGATGTTTCCTCCAGTGGGGTGTCTAGGACCAGAGGACACAGATAGAGTGGATGTGGAGAGGATGTTTCCTATTGTAGGGGAGTCTAGGACCAGAGGGCACAGATATAGTGGATGTGGAAAGGATGTTTCCTATACTGGGGAACTCTACGTCCAGATGACACAAATAGAGTGGATTTGGAGAGAATGTTGACTGTCGTGGGGGAGTCTAGGACCAGCGGACACAGATGGAGTCGATGTGGATAGGATGTTTCCTATATTGGGGGAGTCAATGGATCGGAGGACACAGAGAGAGTGGATGTGGAGAGGAAGTTTCATGTAGTGGGGATGTGTAGGACCAGTGGACACAGATAGAGTGGATGTGGAGAGGACATTGACTATAGTGGGGAGTCTAGGATCAGAGGACACAGATAGAGTGGATGTGGAGAGGATGTTCCCTATAGTGGGGGAGACTAGGACAGAGGACACAGCTAGTGTGGATATGGAGAGGATGTTTCCTATAGTGTGGGAGTCTGGGACCAGAGGACACAGATAGAGTGGATGTGGAGAGGATGTTTCCTATACTGGGGGAGTCGAGGACCAGAGAACACAGACTGAGTGGATGTGGAGAGGATATTTCCTGTAGTGAGGCAGTCTGGGACCAGAGGACACAGATAGAGTGGATCTGGAGAGGATGTTTCCTATATTGGGGAAGTCTAGGAACTGAGGACACAGATAAACTGGATGTGGAGAGGATGTTGCTTATAGTGGGGGAGTCTAGGAACAGAGGACACATATTAAGTAGATAGAGTGCATGTGGAGAAGATGTTTCCTATAGAGGGGGAGTCTAGGACAAGAGGGCACAGATAGAGTGGATGTGGAGAGGATGTTTCCTATAGAGGGGGAGTCCAGGTCCAGAGGGCTCAGATAGAGTGGTTGTGGAGAGGATGTTTCCTATACTGGGGGAGTCTATGACCATATGACACAAATAGAGTGGATGTGGAGAGGATGTTTCCTATTGTAGGGGAGTCTAGCACCAGAAGACACAGATAGAGTGGATGCGGAGAGGATGTTGCCTGTAATGGGGGAGTCTAGGACCAGAGGACACAGATAGAGTGAAAGTGGAGAGGATGTTTCCTATAGTGGGGTGTCTAGGACCAGAGGACCCAGATGGAGTCAATGTGGAGAGGATGTTCACTATAGTGGGGGAGACTAGCACAGAGGACACAGATAGAGTGGATGTGGATGTGGAGAGGATGTTCCCCATAGTGGGGGAGACTAGGACAGAAGACCCAGATAGAGTGGCTATGGAGAGGATGTTTCCTATAGTGGGGGAGTCCGCGAACAGAGGACACAGATAGAGTGGATGTGGAGAGGATATTTCCTATAGTGGGGGACTCAATGACCAGAGGACACAGATATAGTGGATGTGGAGAGTATGTTTCCTATAGTGGGGCAGTGTAGGACCAGAGGACACCGATAGAGTGGATGTGGAGAGGATGATTCCTATAGTGGGGGACTCTATGACCAGAGGACACAGATAGAGTGGATGTGGAAAGGATGTAACCTATACTGGGGTGTCTACGACCAGATGACACAAATAGAGTGGTTGTGGAGAGGATGTTCCCTATAGTGGGGGAGTCTAGGACCAGAAGACACAGATAGAGTGGATGTGGAGAGGATGTTTCCTATAGTGGGGTGTGTAGGACCAGAGGACACACATAGAGTGGATGTGGAGAGGATGTTTCCTATTGTACGGGAGTCTAGGACCAGAGGGCACAGATATAGTGGATGTGGAACGGATCTTTCCTATACTGGGGAAGTCTACGTCCAGATGACACAAATAGAGTGGATGTGGAGAGGATGTTTCCTATAGTGCGGGAGTCTAGGACAAGAGGGCACAGATAGAGTGGATGTGGAAAGGATGTTTCCTATACTGGGGGAGTCTGGGACCAGTGGACACAGATACAGTGGAGGTGAAGAGTATGTTTCCTATACTGAGGAAGTCTACGTCCAGATGACACAAGTAGAGAGGATGTGGAGAGGATGTTGCCTATAGTGGGAGAGTCTAGGAACAGAGGACACATATTAAGTAGATAGAGTGCATGTGGAGAGGATGTTTCCTATAGAGGGGGAGTCTAGGTCTAGAGGGCTCAGATAGAGTGGTTGTGGAGAGGATGTTGCCTATAGTGGGGGAATCCAGGACAAGAGGGCACAGATAGAGAGGATGGGGAGCGCATGTTTCCCATAGAGGGGGAGTCCAGGTCTAGAGGGCTCAGATAGAGTGGTTGTGGAGAGGATGTTCCCTATAGTGGGGGAGTCTAGGAGAAGAGGGCACAGATAGAGTGGATGTGGAAAGGATGTTACCTATAGTGGGGGAGTCTACGACCAGATGACACAAATAGAGTGGTTGTGGAGAGGATGTTTCCTATTGTAGGGGAGTCTAGGACCAGAAGACACAGATAGAGTGGATGTGGAGAGGATGTTTCCTCCAGTGGGGTGTCTAGGACCAGAGGACACAGATAGAGTGGATGTGGAGAGGATGTTTCCTATTGTAGGGGAGTCTAGGACCAGAGGGCACAGATATAGTGGATGTGGAAAGGATGTTTCCTATACTGGGGAACTCTACGTCCAGATGACACAAATAGAGTGGATTTGGAGAGAATGTTGACTGTCGTGGGGGAGTCTAGGAACAGAGGACACATATTAAGTAGATAGAGTGCATGTGGAGAAGATGTTTCCTATAGAGGGGGAGTCTAGGACAAGAGGGCACAGATAGAGTGGATGTGGAGAGGATGTTTCCTATAGAGGGGGAGTCCAGGTCCAGAGGGCTCAGATAGAGTGGTTGTGGAGAGGATGTTTCCTATACTGGGGGAGTCTATGACCATATGACACAAATAGAGTGGATGTGGAGAGGATGTTTCCTATTGTAGGGGAGTCTAGCACCAGAAGACACAGATAGAGTGGATGCGGAGAGGATGTTGCCTGTAATGGGGGAGTCTAGGACCAGAGGACCCAGATGGAGTCAATGTGGAGAGGATGTTCACTATAGTGGGGGAGACTAGCACAGAGGACACAGATAGAGTGGATGTGGATGTGGAGAGGATGTTCCCCATAGTGGGGGAGACTAGGACAGAAGACCCAGATAGAGTGGCTATGGAGAGGATGTTTCCTATAGTGGGGGAGTCCGCGAACAGAGGACACAGATAGAGTGGATGTGGAGAGGATATTTCCTATAGTGGGGGACTCAATGACCAGAGGACACAGATATAGTGGATGTGGAGAGTATGTTTCCTATAGTGGGGCAGTGTAGGACCAGAGGACACCGATAGAGTGGATGTGGAGAGGATGATTCCTATAGTGGGGGACTCTATGACCAGAGGACACAGATAGAGTGGATGTGGAAAGGATGTTACCTATACTGGGGTGTCTACGACCAGATGACACAAATAGAGTGGTTGTGGAGAGGATGTTCCCTATAGTGGGGGAGTCTAGGACCAGAAGACACAGATAGAGTGGATGTGGAGAGGATGTTTCCTATAGTGGGGTGTGTAGGACCAGAGGACACACATAGAGTGGATGTGGAGAGGATGTTTCCTATTGTACGGGAGTCTAGGACCAGAGGGCACAGATATAGTGGATGTGGAACGGATCTTTCCTATACTGGGGAAGTCTACGTCCAGATGACACAAATAGAGTGGATGTGGAGAGGATGTTTCCTATAGTGCGGGAGTCTAGGACAAGAGGGCACAGATAGAGTGGATGTGGAAAGGATGTTTCCTATACTGGGGGAGTCTGGGACCAGTGGACACAGATACAGTGGAGGTGAAGAGTATGTTTCCTATAATGGGGGAGTGTAGGACCAGAGGACACCGATAGAGTAGATGTGGAGTGGATGTTTCCTATAGTGGGGGAGTCTAGGACCAGAGGACACAGATGGAGTCGATGTGGAGAGGATGTTTCCTATAGTGGGGAGTCTAGGACCAGAGGACACAGATAGAGTGTATGTGGAGAAGATGTTTCCTATAGTGGGGGACTCTAGGTCCAGAGGACACAGATAGAGCGGATGTGGAGATAATGTTTCCTATAGTGCAGGAGTCAAGGACCAGAGGACACATATAGAGTGGTTGTGGAGAGGATGTTTCCTATAGTGGGGGAGTCTGGGACCAGAGGACACAGATAGAGTGGATGTGGAGAGGATGTTTCCTATAGTGGGAGAATCTAGGACAGAGGACACAGATAGGGTGGATATGGAGAGGATGTTTCCTATAGTGGGGGAGTTCGGGACCAGAGGACACAGATAGAGAGGATGTGGAGAGTATGTTCCCTATACTGGGGGAGTGTAGGGCCGGAGGACACCGATAGAGTGGATGTGGAGAGGATGTTTCCTATAGTGGGGGAGTGTAGGACCAGAGGACACAGAGAGTGCGGATGTGGAGATAATGTTTCCTATAGTGGGGGAGTAAAGGACCAGAGGACACATATAGAGTGGTTGTGGAGAGGATGTTCCCTATAGTGGGGGAGACTAGCACAGAGGACACAGATATAGTGGATGTGGAGAGTATGTTTCCTATAGTGGTGGAGTGTAGGACCAGAGGACACCAATAGAGTGGATGTGGAGAGGATGTTTCCTATAGTGGGGGAGTGTAGGACCAGAGGACACAGATGGAGTGGATGTGGTGAGGAAGTTTCCTACAGTGCGGGAGACTAGGACCAGAGGACACAGATAGAGAGGATTTGGAGAGAATGTTGGCTATAGTGGGGGAATCTAGTACCAGACGACACAAATGGAGTCGATGTGGAGAGGATGTTTCTTATATTGGGGTGTCTAGGATCAGAGGACACAGATAGAGTGGATGTGGAGAGGATGTTCCCTATAGTGGGGGAGTGTAGGACCAGAGGACAAAGATGCTGCGGATGTGGAGATAATGTTTCCTATGATGGGGGAGTCTAGGACCAGAGGACACAGATGGAGTCAATGTGGAGAGGATGTTCCCTATAGTGGGGGAGACTAGCACAGAGGACACAGATATAGTGGATGTGGAGAGTATGTTTCCTATAGTGGTGGAGTGTAGGACCAGAGGACACCAATAGAGTGGATGTGGAGAGGATGTTTCCAATAGTGGGGGAGTGTAGGACCAGAGGACACAGATGGAGTGGATGTGGTGAGGAAGTTTCCTACAGTGCTGGAGACTAGGACCAGAGGACACAGATAGAGAGGATTTGGAGAGAATGTTGGCTATAGTGGGGGAATCTAGTACCAGACGACACAAATGGAGTCGATGTGGAGAGGATGTTTCTTATATTGGGGTGTCTAGGATCAGAGGACACAGATAGAGTGGATGTGGAGAGGATGTTCCCTATAGTGGGTGAGACTAGGACAGAGGACACAGGTAGGGTGGATATGGAGAGGATGTTTCCTATTGTGGGGGAGTCTAGGACCAGAGGACACAGATGGAGTCAATGTGGTGAGGATGTTCCCTATAGTGGGGGAGACTAGCACAGAGGACACAGATAGAGTGGTTATGGAGAGGATGTTTCCTATAGTTGGGGAGTCTGGGACCAGAGGAAACAGATAGAGTAGATGTGTAGTGTATGTTTCCTATAGTGGAGGTGTGTAGGATCAGAGGACACCGATAGAGTGGATGTGGAGTGTATGTTTCCTATAGTGGGGGAGTCTAGGACCAGAGGGCACATATATAGTGGATGCGGATAGGATGTTTCCTATAGTGGAGGAGTCTAGGACCAGAGGACACAGATAGAGTGGATGTGGATTGGATGTTTCCTATAGTGGGGTGTCTAGGACCAGAGGACACAGATAGAGTGGATGTTGAGAGGATGTTTCCTATTGTAGGGGAGTCTAGGACCAGAGGGCACAGATATAGTAGATGTGGATAGGATATTTCCTATACTGAGGAAGTCTACGTCCAGATGACACAAGTAGAGAGGATGTAGAGAGGATGTTGCCTATAGTGGGGGAATCTAGGACAAGAGGACACAGATAGAGTGGATGTGGAGAGGATGTTTCCTATAGAGGGTGAGTCCAGGTCCAGAGGGCTCAGATAGAGTGGATGTGGACAGGATGTTCCCTATAGTGGGGGAGACTAGGACAGAGGACACAGCTAGTGTGGATATGGAGAGGATGTTTCCTATAGTGTGGGAGTCTGGGACCAGAGGACACAGATAGAGTGGATGTGGAGAGGATGTTTCCTATACTGGGGGAGTCTGGGACCAGTGGACACAGATACAGTGGAGGTGAAGAGTATGTTTCCTATAATGGGGGAGTGTAGGACCAGAGGACACCGATAGAGTAGATGTGGAGTGGATGTTTCCTATAGTGGGGGAGTCTAGGACCAGAGGACACAGATGGAGTCGATGTGGAGAGGATGTTTCCTATAGTGGGGGACTCTAGGTCCAGAGGACACAGATAGAGCGGATGTGGAGATAATGTTTCCTATAGTGCAGGAGTCAAGGACCAGAGGACACATATAGAGTGGTTGTGGAGAGGATGTTTCCTATAGTGGGGGAGTCTGGGACCAGAGGACACAGATAGAGTGGATGTGGAGAGAATGTTGACTATGGTGGGGGAGTCTACGATCAGAGGACACAGATAGAGTGGATGTGGAGAGGATGTTTCCTATAGTGGGGGAATCTAGGACAGAGGACACAGATAGGGTGGATATGGAGAGGATGTTTCCTATAGTGGGGGAGTTCGGGACCAGAGGACACAGATAGAGAGGATGTGGAGAGTATGTTCCCTATACTGGGGGAGTGTAGGGCCGGAGGACACCGATAGAGTGGATGTGGAGAGGATGTTTCCTATAGTGGGGGAGTGTAGGACCAGAGGACACAGAGAGTGCGGATGTGGAGATAATGTTTCCTATAGTGGGGGAGTAAAGGACCAGAGGACACATATAGAGTGGATGTGGAGAGGATGTTCCCTATAGTGGGGGAGTGTAGGACCAGAGGACAAAGATGCTGCGGATGTGGAGATAATGTTTCCTATGATGGCGGAGTCTAGGACCAGAGGACACAGATGGAGTCAATGTGGAGAGGATGTTCCCTATAGTGGGGGTGACTAGCACAGAGGACACAGATATAGTGGATGTGGAGAGTATGTTTCCTATAGTGGTGGAGTGTAGGACCAGAGGACACCAATAGAGTGGATGTGGAGAGGATGTTTCCTATAGTGGGGGAGTGTAGGACCAGAGGACACAGATGGAGTGGATGTGGTGAGGAAGTTTCCTACAGTGCGGGAGACTAGGACCAGAGGACACAGATAGAGAGGATTTGGAGAGAATGTTGGCTATAGTGGGGGAATCTAGTACCAGACGACACAAATGGAGTCGATGTGGAGAGGATGTTTCTTATATTGGGGTGTCTAGGATCAGAGGACACAGATAGAGTGGATGTGGAGAGGATGTTCCCTATAGTGGGTGAGACTAGGACAGAGGACACAGGTAGGGTGGATATGGAGAGGATGTTTCCTATTGTGGGGGAGTCTAGGACCAGAGGACACAGATGGAGTCAATGTGGTGAGGATGTTCCCTATAGTGGGGGAGACTAGCACAGAGGACACAGATAGAGTGGTTATGGAGAGGATGTTTCCTATAGTTGGGGAGTCTGGGACCAGAGGACAAAGATGCTGCGGATGTGGAGATAATGTTTCCTATAATGGGGGAGTCTAGGACCAGAGGACACAGATGGAGTCAATGTGGAGAGGATGTTCCCTATAGTGGGGGAGACTAGCACAGAGGACACAGATATAGTGGATGTGGAGAGTATGTTTCCTATAGTGGTGGAGTGTAGGACCAGAGGACACCAATAGAGTGGATGTGGAGAGGATGTTTCCTATAGTGGGGGAGTGTAGGACCAGAGGACACAGATGGAGTGGATGTGGTGAGGAAGTTTCCTACAGTGCGGGAGACTAGGACCAGAGGACACAGATAGAGAGGATTTGGAGAGAATGTTGGCTATAGTGGGGGAATCTAGTACCAGACGACACAAATGGAGTCGATGTGGAGAGGATGTTTCTTATATTGGGGTGTCTAGGATCAGAGGACACAGATAGAGTGGATGTGGAGAGGATGTTCCCTATAGTGGGTGAGACTAGGACAGAGGACACAGGTAGGGTGGATATGGAGAGGATGTTTCCTATTGTGGGGGAGTCTAGGACCAGAGGACACAGATGGAGTCAATGTGGTGAGGATGTTCCCTATAGTGGGGGAGACTAGCACAGAGGACACAGATAGAGTGGTTATGGAGAGGATGTTTCCTATAGTTGGGGAGTCTGGGACCAGAGGAAACAGATAGAGTGGATGTGGAGTGTATGTTTCCTATAGTGGAGGTGTGTAGGATCAGAGGACACCGATAGAGTGGATGTGGAGTGTATGTTTCCTATAGTGGGGAGTCTAGGACTAGAGGGCACATATATAGTGGATGCGGATAGGATGTTTCCTATAGTGGAGGAGTCTAGGACCAGAGGACACAGATAGAGTGGATGTGGAGAGGATGTTTCCTATAGTGGGGTGTCTAGGACCAGAGGACACAGATAGAGTGGATGTTGAGAGGATGTTTCCTATTGTAGGGGAGTCTAGGACCAGAGGGCACAGATATAGTAGATGTGGATAGGATATTTCCTATACTGAGGAAGTCTACGTCCAGATGACACAAGTAGAGAGGATGTGGAGAGGATGTTGCCTATAGTGGGAGAGTCTAGGAACAGAGGACACATATTAAGTAGATAGAGTGCATGTGGAGAGGATGTTTCCTATAGAGGGGGAGTCTAGGTCTAGAGGGCTCAGATAGAGTGGTTGTGGAGAGGATGTTGCCTATAGTGGGGGAATCCAGGACAAGAGGGCACAGATAGAGAGGATGGGGAGCGCATGTTTCCCATAGAGGGGGAGTCCAGGTCTAGAGGGCTCAGATAGAGTGGTTGTGGAGAGGATGTTCCCTATAGTGGGGGAGTCTAGGAGAAGAGGGCACAGATAGAGTGGATGTGGAAAGGATGTTACCTATAGTGGGGGAGTCTACGACCAGATGACACAAATAGAGTGGTTGTGGAGAGGATGTTTCCTATTGTAGGGGAGTCTAGGACCAGAAGACACAGATAGAGTGGATGTGGAGAGGATGTTTCCTCCAGTGGGGTGTCTAGGACCAGAGGACACAGATAGAGTGGATGTGGAGAGGATGTTTCCTATTGTAGGGGAGTCTAGGACCAGAGGGCACAGATATAGTGGATGTGGAAAGGATGTTTCCTATACTGGGGAACTCTACGTCCAGATGACACAAATAGAGTGGATTTGGAGAGAATGTTGACTGTCGTGGGGGAGTCTAGGACCAGCGGACACAGATGGAGTCGATGTGGATAGGATGTTTCCTATATTGGGGGAGTCAATGGATCGGAGGACACAGAGAGAGTGGATGTGGAGAGGAAGTTTCATGTAGTGGGGATGTGTAGGACCAGTGGACACAGATAGAGTGGATGTGGAGAGGACATTGACTATAGTGGGGAGTCTAGGATCAGAGGACACAGATAGAGTGGATGTGGAGAGGATGTTCCCTATAGTGGGGGAGACTAGGACAGAGGACACAGCTAGTGTGGATATGGAGAGGATGTTTCCTATAGTGTGGGAGTCTGGGACCAGAGGACACAGATAGAGTGGATGTGGAGAGGATGTTTCCTATACTGGGGGAGTCGAGGACCAGAGAACACAGACTGAGTGGATGTGGAGAGGATATTTCCTGTAGTGAGGCAGTCTGGGACCAGAGGACACAGATAGAGTGGATCTGGAGAGGATGTTCCCTATAGTGGGGGAGACTAGCACAGAGGACACAGATATAGTGGATGTGGAGAGTATGTTTCCTATAGTGGTGGAGTGTAGGACCAGAGGACACCAATAGAGTGGATGTGGAGAGGATGTTTCCTATAGTGGGGGAGTGTAGGACCAGAGGACACAGATGGAGTGGATGTGGTGAGGAAGTTTCCTACAGTGCGGGAGACTAGGACCAGAGGACACAGATAGAGAGGATTTGGAGAGAATGTTGGCTATAGTGGGGGAATCTAGTACCAGACGACACAAATGGAGTCGATCTGGAGAGGATGTTTCTTATATTGGGGTGTCTAGGATCAGAGGACACAGATAGAGTGGATGTGGAGAGGATGTTCCCTATAGTGGGTGAGACTAGGACAGAGGACACAGGTAGGGTGGATATGGAGAGGATGTTTCCTATTGTGGGGGAGTCTAGGACCAGAGGACACAGGTGGAGTCAATGTGGTGAGGATGTTCCCTATAGTGGGGGAGACTAGCACAGAGGACACAGATAGAGTGGTTATGGAGAGGATGTTTCCTATAGTTGGGGAGTCTGGGACCAGAGGAAACAGATAGAGTGGATGTGTAGTGTATGTTTCCTATAGTGGAGGTGTGTAGGATCAGAGGACACCGATAGAGTGGATGTGGAGTGTATGTTTCCTATAGTGGGGGAGTCTAGGACCAGAGGGCACATATATAGTGGATGCGGATAGGATGTTTCCTATAGTGGAGGAGTCTAGGACCAGAGGACACAGATAGAGTGGATGTGGATTGGATGTTTCCTATAGTGGGGTGTCTAGGACCAGAGGACACAGATAGAGTGGATGTTGAGAGGATGTTTCCTATTGTAGGGGTGTCTAGGACCAGAGGGCACAGATATAGTAGATGTGGATAGGATATTTCCTATACTGAGGAAGTCTACGTCCAGATGACACAAGTAGAGAGGATGTAGAGAGGATGTTGCCTATAGTGGGGGAATCTAGGACAAGAGGACACAGATAGAGTGGATGTGGAGAGCATGTTTCCTATAGAGGGTGAGTCCAGGTCCAGAGGGCTCAGATAGAGTGGATGTGGAGAGGATGTTCCCTATAGTGGGGGAGTCTGGGACCAGTGGACACAGATACAGTGGAGGTGAAGAGTATGTTTCCTATAATGGGGGAGTGTAGGACCAGAGGACACCGATAGAGTAGATGTGGAGTGGATGTTTCCTATAGTGGGGGAGTCTAGGACCAGAGGACACAGATGGAGTCGATGTGGAGAGGATGTTTCCTATAGTGGGGAGTCTAGGACCAGAGGACACAGATAGAGTGTATGTGGAGAGGATGTTTCCTATAGTGGGGGACTCTAGGTCCAGAGAACACAGATAGAGCGGATGTGGAGATAATGTTTCCTATAGTGCAGGAGTCAAGGACCAGAGGACACATATAGAGTGGTTGTGGAGAGGATGTTTCCTATAGTGGGGGAGTCTGGGACCAGAGGACACAGATAGAGTGGATGTGGATTGAATGTTGACTATGGTGGGGGAGTCTACGATCAGAGGACACAGATAGAGTGGATGTGGAGAGGATGTTTCCTATAGTGGGGGAATCTAGGACAGAGGACACAGATAGGGTGGATATGGAGAGGATGTTTCCTATAGTGGGGGAGTTCGGGACCAGAGGACACAGATAGAGAGGATGTGGAGAGTATGTTCCCTATACTGGGGGAGTGTAGGGCCGGAGGACACCGATAGAGTGGATGTGGAGAGGATGTTTCCTATAGTGGGGGAGTGTAGGACCAGAGGACACAGAGAGTGCGGATGTGGAGATAATGTTTCCTATAGTGGGGGAGTAAAGGACCAGAGGACACATATAGAGTGGATGTGGAGAGGATGTTCCCTATAGTGGGGGAGTGTAGGACCAGAGGACAAAGATGCTGCGGATGTGGAGATAATGTTTCCTATGATGGCGGAGTCTAGGACCAGAGGACACAGATGGAGTCAATGTGGAGAGGATGTTCCCTATAGTGGGGGTGACTAGCACAGAGGACACAGATATAGTGGATGTGGAGAGTATGTTTCCTATAGTGGTGGAGTGTAGGACCAGAGGACACCAATAGAGTGGATGTGGAGAGGATGTTTCCTATAGTGGGGGAGTGTAGGACCAGAGGACACAGATGGAGTGGATGTGGTGAGGAAGTTTCCTACAGTGCGGGAGACTAGGACCAGAGGACACAGATAGAGAGGATTTGGAGAGAATGTTGGCTATAGTGGGGGAATCTAGTACCAGACGACACAAATGGAGTCGATGTGGAGAGGATGTTTCTTATATTGGGGTGTCTAGGATCAGAGGACACAGATAGAGTGGATGTGGAGAGGATGTTCCCTATAGTGGGTGAGACTAGGACAGAGGACACAGGTAGGGTGGATATGGAGAGGATGTTTCCTATTGTGGGGGAGTCTAGGACCAGAGGACACAGATGGAGTCAATGTGGTGAGGATGTTCCCTATAGTGGGGGAGACTAGCACAGAGGACACAGATAGAGTGGTTATGGAGAGGATGTTTCCTATAGTTGGGGAGTCTGGGACCAGAGGACAAAGATGCTGCGGATGTGGAGATAATGTTTCCTATAATGGGGGAGTCTAGGACCAGAGGACACAGATGGAGTCAATGTGGAGAGGATGTTCCCTATAGTGGGGGAGACTAGCACAGAGGACACAGATATAGTGGATGTGGAGAGTATGTTTCCTATAGTGGTGGAGTGTAGGACCAGAGGACACCAATAGAGTGGATGTGGAGAGGATGTTTCCTATAGTGGGGGAGTGTAGGACCAGAGGACACAGATGGAGTGGATGTGGTGAGGAAGTTTCCTACAGTGCGGGAGACTAGGACCAGAGGACACAGATAGAGAGGATTTGGAGAGAATGTTGGCTATAGTGGGGGAATCTAGTACCAGACGACACAAATGGAGTCGATGTGGAGAGGATGTTTCTTATATTGGGGTGTCTAGGATCAGAGGACACAGATAGAGTGGATGTGGAGAGGATGTTCCCTATAGTGGGTGAGACTAGGACAGAGGACACAGGTAGGGTGGATATGGAGAGGATGTTTCCTATTGTGGGGGAGTCTAGGACCAGAGGACACAGATGGAGTCAATGTGGTGAGGATGTTCCCTATAGTGGGGGAGACTAGCACAGAGGACACAGATAGAGTGGTTATGGAGAGGATGTTTCCTATAGTTGGGGAGTCTGGGACCAGAGGAAACAGATAGAGTGGATGTGTAGTGTATGTTTCCTATAGTGGGGGAGTCTAGGACCAGAGGGCACATATATAGTGGATGCGGATAGGATGTTTCCTATAGTGGAGGAGTCTAGGACCAGAGGACACAGATAGAGTGGATGTGGATTGGATGTTTCCTATAGTGGGGTGTCTAGGACCAGAGGACACAGATAGAGTGGATGTTGAGAGGATGTTTCCTATTGTAGGGGAGTCTAGGACCAGAGGGCACAGATATAGTAGATGTGGATAGGATATTTCCTATACTGAGGAAGTCTACGTCCAGATGACACAAGTAGAGAGGATGTAGAGAGGATGTTGCCTATAGTGGGGGAATCTAGGACAAGAGGACACAGATAGAGTGGATGTGGAGAGGATGTTTCCTATAGAGGGTGAGTCCAGGTCCAGAGGGCTCAGATAGAGTGGATGTGGAGAGGATGTTCCCTATATTGGGGGAGACTAGGACAGAGGACACAGATAGAGTGGATGTGGAGAGGATGTTTCCTATTGTGGGGGAGTCGAGGACCAGAGAACACAGACTTAGTGGATGTGGAGAGGATATTTCCTGTAGTGGGGCAGTCTGGGACCAGAGGACACAGATAGTGTGGATCTGGAGAGGATGTTTCCTATATTGGGGAAGTCTAGGAACTGAGGACACAGATAAACTGGATGTGGAGAGGATGTTGCTTATAGTGGGGGAGTCTAGGAACAGAGGACACATATTAAGTAGATAGAGTGCATGTGGAGAAGATGTTTCCTATAGGGGGGGAGTCTAGGACTAGAGGGCTCAGATAGAGTGGTTGTGGAGAGGATGTTGCCTATAGTGGGGGAATCTAGGACAAGAGGGCACAGATAGAGTGGATGTGGAAAGGATGTTTCCTATACTGGGGGAGTCTACGACCAAATGACACAAATAGAGTGGATGTTGAGAGGATGTTTCCTATTGTAGGGGAGTCTAGCACCAGAAGAAACAGATACAGTGGATGTGGAGAGGATGTTGCCTGTAGTGGGGGAGTCTAGGACCAGAGGACACAGATAGAGTGAAAGTGGAGAGGATGTTTCCTATAGTGGGGTGTCTAGGACCAGAGGACACAGATAGAGTGGATGTGGATGTGGAGAGGATGTTCCCCATAGTGGGGGAGACTAGGACAGAAGTCCCAGATAGAGTGGCTATGGAGAGGATGTTTCCTATAGTGGGGGAGTCTGCGAACAGAGGACACAGATAGAGTGGATGTGGAGAGGATATTTCCTATAGTGGGGGACTCTATGACCAGAAGACACAGATATAGTGGATGTGGAGAGTATGTTTCCTATAGTGGGGCAGTGTAGGACCAGAGGACACCGATAGAGTGGATGTGGAGAGGATGTTTCCTATAGTGGGGGATTCTAGGACCAGAGGACACAGATAGTGTGGATGTGGAGAGGATGTTTCCTATAGTAGGGGAGTCTTTGACCAGAGGACACAGATAGACTGGATGTGGAGAGGATGTTTCCTATAGTGGGGGAGTGTAGGACCAGAGGACACAGATAGAGTGGATGTGGAGAGGATGTTTCCTATAGTGGGGGAGTGTAGGACCAGAGGACACAGATAGAGTGGATGTGGAGAGGATGTTTCCTATAGTGGGGGAGTCTATGACCAGAGGACACAGATAGAGTGGATGTGGAGTGGATGTTTCCTATAGTGGGGGAGTCTAGGACAAGAGGGCACAGATAGAGTGGATGTGGAAAGGATGTTTCCTATACTGTGGGAGTCTACGACCAGATGACTCAAATAGAGTGCATGTGGAGAGTATGTTTCCTATAGTGTGGGAGACTAGCACAGAGGACACAGATAGAGTGGTTATGGAGAAGATGTTTCCTATTGTAGGGGAGTCTAGCACCAGAAGACACAGATAGAGTGGATGTGGAGAGGATGTTTCCTATAGTGGGGTGTCTAGGACCAGAAGACACAGATAGAGTGGATGTAGAGAGGGTGTTTCCTATAGTGGGGGACTGTAGGACCAGAGGACACAGATAGAGTGGATGTGGAGAGGATGTTTGCTGTAGTGGAAGAGTCTTGGACCAGTGGACACAGATACAGTCCATGTGGAGAGGATGTTTCCTATAGTGAGGGAGTCTAGGACCATAGGACACAGATAGTGTGGATGTGGAGAGGATGTTTCCTATAGTGGAAGAGTCTATGACCAGAGGACACAGATAGAGTGGATGTGGAGTGGATGTTTCCTATACCTGGGGAGTCAATGGATCAGAGGATACAGATAGAGTGGAAGTGGAGAGGATGTGTCCTCTAGTGGGGGAGTGTGGGACCAGAGGACACAGACAGAGTGAATGTGGAGAGGATGTTTCCTATTGTAGGGGAGCCTAGGACCAGAGGACACAGATAGAGTGGATGTGCAGAGGATGTTTCCTATAGTGTGGGTGTCTGGGACAAGAGGACACACACTGAGTGGATGTGGAGATGATGTTTACTATAGTGGGGGAGTCCAGGATCAGAGGACACAGATAGAGTGGATGTGGAGAGGATGTTTCCTGTAGTGGGGCAGTCTGGGACCAGAGGACACAGATAGAGTGGATTTGGAGAGAATGTTGACTATGGTGGGGGAGTCTAGGACCAGCGGACACAGATGGAGTCGATTTGGATAGGATGTTTCCTATATTGGGGAGTCTAGGATCAGAGGACACAGACAGAGTGGATGTGGAGAGGATGTTCCCTATGGTGGGGGAGTCTACAACCAGAGGACACAGATAGAGTGGATGTGGAGTGGATGTTTCCTATAGTGTGGGATTCTGGGACCAGAGGACACAGATAGAGTGGATGTGGAGAGGATGTTTCCTATTGTGGGGGAATCGAGGACCAGAGAACACAGACTGAGTGGATGTGGAGAGGATGTTGCCTATAGTGGGGAAGTCTAGGACCTGAGGACACAGATAAACTGGATGTGGAGAAGATGTTGCCTATAGTGGGGCAGTGTAGGACCAGTGGACACAGATAGAGTGGATGTGGAGAGGATGTTTCCTATTGTGGGGGAGTCTAGCACCAGAAGACACAGATAGAGTGGATGTGGAGAGGATGTTTCCTATAGTGGGGGACTGTAGGACCAGAGGACACAGATAGAGTGGATGTGGAGAGGATGTTTGCTGTAGTGGAAGAGTCTTGGACCAGTGGACACAGATACAGTGCATGTGGAGAGGATGTTTCCTATAGTGAGGGAGTCCAGGACCAGAGGACACAGATAGTGTGGAAGTGGAGAGGATGTGTCCTATAGTGGGGGAGTGTGGGACCAGAGGACACCGATAGAGTGGATGTGGAGAGGATGTTTCCTATAGTGGGGTACTATAGGACCAGAGGACACAGATAGAGTGGATGTGGAGAGGATGTTTGTTGTAGTGGAAGAGTCTTGGACCAGTGGACACAGATACAGTGCATGTGGAGAGGATGTTTCCTATAGTGAGGGAGTCTAGGACCAGAGGACACAGATAGTGTGGAAGTGGAGAGGATGTGTCCTATATTGGGGGAGTGTGGGACCAGAGGACACAGATAGAGTGGATGTGCAGAGTATGTTTCCTATAGTGTGGGTGTCTGGGACCAGAGGACACAGACTGAGTGGATGTGGAGATGATGTTTAATATAGTGGGGGAGTCCAGGATCAGAGGACACAGATAGTGTGGATGTGGAGAGGATGTTTCCTGTAGTGGGGCAGTCTGGGACCAGAGGACACAAACAGAGTGAATGTGGAGAGGATGTTTCCTATAGTGTGGGAGTCTGGGACCAGAGGACACAGATAGAGTGGATGTTGAGAGGATGTTTCCTATTGTGGGGGAATCGAGGACCAGAGAACACAGACTGAGTGGATGTGGAGAGGATGTTGCCTATTGTGGGGAAGTCTAGGACCTGAGGACACAGATAAACTGGATGTGGAGAAGATGTTGCCTATAGTGGGGGAGTCTAGGACCAGAGGACACAGATAGAGTATATTTGGAGAGAATGTTGACTATGGTGGGGGAGTCTAGGACCAGCGGACACAGATGGAGTCGATGTGGATAGGATGTTTCCTACATTGGGTAGTCTAGGATCAGAGGACACAGATAGAGTGGATGTGGTGAGGATGTTCCCTATCGTGGGTGAGACTAGGACAGAGGACACAGATAGGGTGTATATTGAGAGCATGTTTCCTATAGTGGGGGAGTCTAGGACCAGAGGACATAGATAGAGTCAATGTGGAGAGGATGTTCCCTATAGTGGGGGAGACTAGCACAGAGGACACAGATAGAGTGGGTGTGGATGTGGAGAGGATGTTCCCCATAGTGGGGGAGACTAGGACAGAAGACACATATAGAGTGGCTATGGAGAGGATGTTTCCTATAGTGGGGGAGTCTGGGAATAGAGGACACAGATAGAGTGGCTGTTGAGAGGATATTTCCTGTAGTGGGGGACTCCATGACCAGAGGACAAAGATATAGTGGATGTGGAGAGTATGATTCCTATAGTGGGGGAGTGTAGGACCAGAGGACACCGATAGAGTGGATGTGGAGAGGATTTTTCCTGTAGTGGAAGAGTCTAGGACCAGTGGACACAGATACAGTGGATGTGGAGAGTATGATTCCTATAGTGGGGGAGTGTAGGACCAGAGGACACCGATAGAGTGGATGTGGAGAGGATTTTTCCTGTAGTGGAAGAGTCAAGGACCAGTGGACACAGATAGAGTGGATGTGGAGAGGATGTTGCCTATAGTGGGGAAGTCTAGGAACAGAGGACACATATTAAGTAGATAGAGCGCATGTGGAGAAGATGTTTCCTATAGAGGGGGAGTCTAGGTCTAGAGGGCTCAGATAGAGTGGTTGTGGAGAGGATGTTGCCTATAGTGGGGGAACCCAGGACAAGAGGGCACAGATAGAGTGGATGGGGAGAGGATGTTTCCCATAGAGGGGGAGTCCAGATCTAGAGGGCTCAGATAGAGTGGTTGTGGAGAGGATGTTCCCTATAGTGGGGGAGTCTAGGAGAAGAGAGCTCAGATAGAGTGCATGTGGAGAGTATGTTTCCTATAGTGTGGGAGACTAGCACAGAGGACACAGATAGAGTGGTTATGGAGAAGATGTTTCCTATTGTAGGGGAGTCTAGCACCAGAAGACACAGATAGAGTGGATGTTGAGAGGATGTTTCCTATAGTGGGGTGTCTAGGACCAGAAGACACAGATAGAGTGGATGTAGAGAGGGTGCTTCCTATAGTGGGGGACTGTAGGACCAGAGGACACAGATAGAGTGGATGTGGAGAGGATGTTTGCTGTAGTGGAAGAGTCTTGGACCAGTGGACACAGATACAGTGCATGTGGAGAGGATGTTTCCTATAGTGAGGGAGTCTAGGACCATAGGACACAGATAGTGTGGATGTGGAGAGGATGTTTCCTATAGTGGAAGAGTCTATGACCAGAGGACACAGATAGAGTGGAAGTGGAGAGGATGTGTCCTCTAGTGGGGGAGTGTGGGACCAGACGACACAGACAGAGTGAATGTGGAGAGGATGTTTCCTATTGTAGGGGAGCCTAGGACCAGAGGACACAGATAGAGTGGATGTGCAGAGGATGTTTCCTATAGTGTGGGTGTCTGGGACAAGAGGACACACACTGAGTGGATGTGGAGATGATGTTTACTATAGTGGGGGAGTCCAGGATCAGAGGACACAGATAGAGTGGATGTGGAGAGGATGTTTCCTATTGTGAGGGAGTAGAGGACCAGAGAACACAGACTGAGTGGATGTGGAGTGGATATTTCCTGTAGTGGGGCAGTCTGGGACCAGAGGACACAGATAAACTGGATGTGGAGAGGATGTTGCTTATAGTGGGGGAGTCTAGGAACAGAGGACACATATTAAGTAGATAGAGTGCATGTGGAGAAGATGTTTCCTATAGAGGGGGAGTCTAGGTCTCGAGGGCTCAGATAGAGTGGTTGTGGAGAGGATGTTGCCTATAGTGGGGGAATCTAGGACAAGAAGGCACAGATAGAGTGGATGTGGAGAGGATGTTTCCTATTGTAGGGGAGTCTAGCACCAGAAGACACAGTTAGAGTGGATGCGGAGAGGATGTTGCCTGTAGTGGGGAAGTCCAGGACCAGAGGACACAGATAGAGTGAAAGTGGAGAGGATGTTTCCTATAGTGGGGTGTCTAGGACCAGAGGACACAGATGGAGTCAATGTGGAGAGGATGTTCACTATAGTGGGGGAGACTAGCACAGAGGACACAGATAGAGTGGATGTGGATGTGGAGAGGATGTTCCCCATAGTGGGGGAGAGTAGGACAGAAGACCCAGATAGAGTGGCTATGGAGAGGATGTTTCCTATAGTGGGGGAGTCTGCGAACAGAGGACACAGATAGAGTGGATGTGGAGAGGATATTTCCTATAGTGGGGGACTCTATGACCAGAAGACACAGATATAGTGGATGTGGAGAGTATGTTTCCTATAGTGGAGCAGTGTAGGACCAGAGGACACCGATAGAGTGGATGTGGAGAGGATGTTTCCTATAGTGGGGGATTCTAGGACCAGAGGACACAGATAGTGTGGATGTGGAGAGGATGTTTCCTATAGTAGGGGAGTCTTTGACCAGAGGACACAGATAGACTGGATGTGGAGAGGATGTTTCCTATAGTGGGGGAGTGTAGGACCAGAGGACACAGATAGAGTGGATGTGGAGAGGATGTTTCCTATAGTGGGGGAGTGTAGGACCAGAGGACACAGATAGAGTGGATGTGGAGAGGATGTTTCCTATAGTGGGGGAGTCTATGACCAGAGGACACAGATAGAGTGGATGTGGAGTGGATGTTTCCTATAGTGGGGGAGTCTAGGACAAGAGGGCACAGATAGAGTGGATGTGGAAAGGATGTTTCCTATACTGGGGGAGTCTACGACCAGATGACTCAAATAGAGTGCATGTGGAGAGTATGTTTCCTATAGTGTGGGAGACTAGCACAGAGGACACAGATAGAGTGGTTATGGAGAAGATGTTTCCTATTGTAGGGGAGTCTAGCACCAGAAGACACAGATAGAGTGGATGTTGAGAGGATGATTCCTATAGTGGGGTGTCTAGGACCAGAAGACACAGATAGAGTGGATGTAGAGAGGGTGTTTCCTATAGTGGGGGACTGTAGGACCAGAGGACACAGATAGAGTGGATGTGGAGAGGATGTTTGCTGTAGTGGAAGAGTCTTGGACCAGTGGACACAGATACAGTGCATGTGGAGAGGATGTTTCCTATAGTGAGGGAGTCTAGGACCATAGGACACAGATAGTGTGGATGTGGAGAGGATGTTTCCTATAGTGGAAGAGTCTATGACCAGAGGACACAGATAGAGTGGATGTGGAGTGGATGTTTCCTATACCTGGGGAGTCAATGGATCAGAGGATACAGATAGAGTGGAAGTGGAGAGGATGTGTCCTCTAGTGGGGGAGTGTGGGACCAGAGGACACAGACAGAGTGAATGTGGAGAGGATGTTTCCTATTGTAGGGGAGCCTAGGACCAGAGGACACAGATAGAGTGGATGTGCAGAGGATGTTTCCTATAGTGTGGGTGTCTGGGACAAGAGGACACACACTGAGTGGATGTGGAGATGATGTTTACTATAGTGGGGGAGTCCAGGATCAGAGGACACAGATAGAGTGGATGTGGAGAGGATGTTTCCTATTGTGAGGGAGTAGAGGACCAGAGAACACAGACTGAGTGGATGTGGAGTGGATATTTCCTGTAGTGGGGCAGTCTGGGACCAGAGGACACAGATAAACTGGATGTGGAGAGGATGTTGCTTATAGTGGGGGAGTCTAGGAACAGAGGACACATATTAAGTAGATAGAGTGCATGTGGAGAAGATGTTTCCTATAGAGGGGGAGTCTAGGTCTCGAGGGCTCAGATAGAGTGGTTGTGGAGAGGATGTTGCCTATAGTGGGGGAATCTAGGACAAGAAGGCACAGATAGAGTGGATGTGGAGAGGATGTTTCCTATTGTAGGGGAGTCTAGCACCAGAAGACACAGTTAGAGTGGATGCGGAGAGGATGTTGCCTGTAGTGGGGAAGTCCAGGACCAGAGGACACAGATAGAGTGAAAGTGGAGAGGATGTTTCCTATAGTGGGGTGTCTAGGACCAGAGGACACAGATGGAGTCAATGTGGAGAGGATGTTCACTATAGTGGGGGAGACTAGCACAGAGGACACAGATAGAGTGGATGTGGATGTGGAGAGGATGTTCCCCATAGTGGGGGAGAGTAGGACAGAAGACCCAGATAGAGTGGCTATGGAGAGGATGTTTCCTATAGTGGGGGAGTCTGCGAACAGAGGACACAGATAGAGTGGATGTGGAGAGGATATTTCCTATAGTGGGGGACTCTATGACCAGAAGACACAGATATAGTGGATGTGGAGAGTATGTTTCCTATAGTGGGGCAGTGTAGGACCAGAGGACACCGATAGAGTGGATGTGGAGAGGATGTTTCCTATAGTGGGGGATTCTAGGACCAGAGGACACAGATAGTGTGGATGTGGAGAGGATGTTTCCTATAGTAGGGGAGTCTTTGACCAGAGGACACAGATAGACTGGATGTGGAGAGGATGTTTCCTATAGTGGGGGAGTGTAGGACCAGAGGACACAGATAGAGTGGATGTGGAGAGGATGTTTCCTATAGTGGGGGAGTGTAGGACCAGAGGACACAGATAGAGTGGATGTGGAGAGGATGTTTCCTATAGTGGGGGAGTCTATGACCAGAGGACACAGATAGAGTGGATGTGGAGTGGATGTTTCCTATAGTGGGGGAGTCTAGGACAAGAGGGCACAGATAGAGTGGATGTGGAAAGGATGTTTCCTATACTGGGGGAGTCTACGACCAGATGACTCAAATAGAGTGCATGTGGAGAGTATGTTTCCTATAGTGTGGGAGACTAGCACAGAGGACACAGATAGAGTGGTTATGGAGAAGATGTTTCCTATTGTAGGGGAGTCTAGCACCAGAAGACACAGATAGAGTGGATGTGGAGAGGATGTTTCCTATAGTGGGGTGTCTAGGACCAGAAGACACAGATAGAGTGGATGTAGAGAGGGTGTTTCCTATAGTGGGGGACTGTAGGACCAGAGAACACAGATAGAGTGGATGTGGAGAGGATGTTTGCTGTAGTGGAAGAGTCTTGGACCAGTGGACACAGATACAGTGCATGTGGAGAGGATGTTTCCTATAGTGAGGGAGTCTAGGACCATAGGACACAGATAGTGTGGATGTGGAGAGGATGTTTCCTATAGTGGAAGAGTCTATGACCAGAGGACACAGATAGAGTGGATGTGGAGTGGATGTTTCCTATACCTGGGGAGTCAATGGATCAGAGGATACAGATAGAGTGGAAGTGGAGAGGATGTGTCCTCTAGTGGGGGAGTGTGGGACCAGAGGACACAGACAGAGTGAATGTGGAGAGGATGTTTCCTATTGTAGGGGAGCCTAGGACCAGAGGACACAGATAGAGTGGATGTGCAGAGGATGTTTCCTATATTGTGGGTGTCTGGGACAAGAGGACACACACTGAGTGGATGTGGAGATGATGTTTACTATAGTGGGGGAGTCCAGGATCAGAGGACACAGATAGAGTGGATGTGGAGAGGATGTTTCCTGTAGTGGGGCAGTCTGGGACCAGAGGACACAGATAGAGTGGATTTGGAGAGAATGTTGACTATGGTGGGGGAGTCTAGGACCAGCGGACACAGATGGAGTCGATTTGGATAGGATGTTTCCTATATTGGGGAGTCTAGGATCAGAGGACACAGACAGAGTGGATGTGGAGAGGATGTTCCCTATGGTGGGGGAGTCTACAACCAGAGGACACAGATAGAGTGGATGTGGAGTGGATGTTTCCTATAGTGTGGGATTCTGGGACCAGAGGACACAGATAGAGTGGATGTGGAGAGGATGTTTCCTATTGTGGGGGAATCGAGGACCAGAGAACACAGACTGAGTGGATGTGGAGAGGATGTTGCCTATAGTGGGGAAGTCTAGGACCTGAGGACACAGATAAACTGGATGTGGAGAAGATGTTGCCTATAGTGGGGCAGTGTAGGACCAGAGGACACAGATAGAGTGGATGTGGAGAGGATGTTTCCTATTGTGGGGGAGTCTAGCACCAGAAGACACAGATAGAGTGGATGTGGAGAGGATGTTTCCTATAGTGGGGGACTGTAGGACCAGAGGACACATATAGAGTGGATGTGGAGAGGATGTTTGCTGTAGTGGAAGAGTCTTGGACCAGTGGACACAGATACAGTGCATGTGGAGAGGATGTTTCCTATAGTGAGGGAGTCCAGGACCAGAGGACACAGATAGTGTGGAAGTGGAGAGGATGTGTCCTATAGTGGGGGAGTGTGGGACCAGAGGACACCGATAGAGTGGATGTGGAGAGGATGTTTCCTATAGTGGGGTACTATAGGACCAGAGGACACAGATAGAGTGGATGTGGAGAGGATGTTTGTTGTAGTGGAAGAGTCTTGGACCAGTGGACACAGATACAGTGCATGTGGAGAGGATGTTTCCTATAGTGAGGGAGTCTAGGACCAGAGGACACAGATAGTGTGGAAGTGGAGAGGATGTGTCCTATATTGGGGGAGTGTGGGACCAGAGGACACAGATAGAGTGGATGTGCAGAGTATGTTTCCTATAGTGTGGGTGTCTGGGACCAGAGGACACAGACTGAGTGGATGTGGAGATGATGTTTAATATAGTGGGGGAGTCCAGGATCAGAGGACACAGATAGAGTGGATGTGGAGAGGATGTTTCCTGTAGTGGGGCAGTCTGGGACCAGAGGACACAAACAGAGTGAATGTGGAGAGGATGTTTCCTATAGTGTGGGAGTCTGGGACCAGAGGACACAGATAGAGTGGATGTTGAGAGGATGTTTCCTATTGTGGGGGAATCGAGGACCAGAGAACACAGACTGAGTGGATGTGGAGAGGATGTTGCCTATTGTGGGGAAGTCTAGGACCTGAGGACACAGATAAACTGGATGTGGAGAAGATGTTGCATATAGTGGGGGAGTCTAGGACCAGAGGACACAGATAGAGTATATTTGGAGAGAATGTTTACTATGGTGGGGGAGTCTAGGACCAGCGGACACAGATGGAGTCGATGTGGATAGGATGTTTCCTACATTGGGTAGTCTAGGATCAGAGGACACAGATAGAGTGGATGTGGAGAGGATGTTCCCTATCGTGGGTGAGACTAGGACAGAGGACACAGATAGGGTGTATATTGAGAGCATGTTTCCTATAGTGGGGGAGTCTAGGACCAGAGGACATAGATAGAGTCAATGTGGAGAGGATGTTCCCTATAGTGGGGGAGACTAGCACAGAGGACACAGATAGAGTGGGTGTGGATGTGGAGAGGATGTTCCCCATAGTGGGGGAGACTAGGACAGAAGACACATATAGAGTGGCTATGGAGAGGATGTTTCCTATAGTGGGGGAGTCTGGGAATAGAGGACACAGATAGAGTGGATGTTGAGAGGATATTTCCTGTAGTGGGGGACTCCATGACCAGAGGACAAAGATATAGTGGATGTGGAGAGTATGATTCCTATAGTGGGGGAGTGTAGGACCAGAGGACACCGATAGAGTGGATGTGGAGAGGATTTTTCCTGTAGTGGAAGAGTCTAGGACCAGTGGACACAGATACAGTGGATGTGGAGAGGATGTTTCCTGTAGTGGGGCAGTCTGGGACCAGAGGACACTTATAGACTGGATGTGGAGAGGATGTTTCCTATATTGGGGGAGTCAAGGACCAGTGGACACAGATAGAGTGGATGTGGAGAGGATGTTGCCTATAGTGGGGAAGTCTAGGAACAGAGGACACATATTAAGTAGATAGAGCGCATGTGGAGAAGATGTTTCCTATAGAGGGGGAGTCTAGGTCTAGAGGGCTCAGATAGAGTGGTTGTGGAGAGGATGTTGCCTATAGTGGGGGAACCCAGGACAAGAGGGCACAGATAGAGTGGATGGGGAGAGGATGTTTCCCATAGAGGGGGAGTCCAGATCTAGAGGGCTCAGATAGAGTGGTTGTGGAGAGGATGTTCCCTATAGTGGGGGAGTCTAGGAGAAGAGAGCTCAGATAGAGTGGATGTGGAAAGGATGTTTCCTATACTGGGGGAGTCTACAACCAGATGACACAAATAGAGTGGTTGTGGAGAGGATGTTTCCTATTATAGGGGGTCTAGGACCAGAAGACACAGATGGAGTCGATTTGGATAGGATGTTTCCTATATTGGGGAGTCTAGGATCAGAGGACACAGACAGAGTGGATGTGGAGAGGATGTTCCCTATGGTGGGGGAGTCTAGGACCAGCGGACACAGATGGAGTCGATTTGGATAGGATGTTTCCTATATTGGGGAGTCTAGGATCAGAGGACACAGACAGAGTGGATGTGGAGAGGATGTTCCCTATGGTGGGGGAGTATACAACCAGAGGACACAGATAGAGTGGATGTGGAGAGGATGTTCCCTATCGTGGGTGAGACTAGGACAGAGGACACAGATAGGGTGTATATGGAGAGCATGTTTCCTATAGTGGGGGAGTCTAGGACCAGAGGACACAGATAGAGTGGATGTGGAGAGGATGTTGCCTGTAGTGGGGGAGTCTAGGACCAGACGACACAGATAGAGAGGAAGTGGAGAGGATGTTTCCTATAGTGGGGTGTCTAGGACCAGAGGACACAGAAGGAGTCAATGTGGAGAGGATGTTCCCATTAGTGGGGGAGACTAGCACAGAGGACACAGATAGAGTGGATGTGGATGTGGAGAGGATGTTCCCCATAGTGGGGGAGACTAGGACAGAAGACACAGATAGAGTGGCTATGGAGAGGATGTTACCTATAGTGGGGGAGTCAGGGAACAGAGGACACAGATAGAGTGGATGTGGAGAGGATGTTTCCTATACTGAGGGAGTCTAAGACAAGAGGACACAGATAGTGTGGATGTGGAGTGGATGTTTCCTATAGTGAGGAGTCTAGGACCAGAGGACACAGATAAAGTGGATGTGGAGAGGATGTTTCCTATAGTAGGGGAGTCTTTGACCAGAGGACACAGATAGAGTGGATGTGGAGAGGATGTTTCCTATAGTGGGGGAGTGTAGGACCAGAGGACACAGATAGAGTGGATGTGGAGAGGATGTTTCCTATAGTGGGGGAGTCTATGACCAGAGGACACAGATAGAGTGGATGTGGAGTGGATGTTTCCTATAGTGGGGGAGTCTAGGACAAGAGGGCACAGATAGAGTGGATGTGGAGAGGATGTGTCCTATAGTGGGGGAGTCTAGCACCAGAGGACACAGATAGAGTGGATGTGGAGAGGATGTTTCCTATAGTGGGGTGTCTAGGACCAGAAGACACAGATAGAGTGGATGTAGAGAGGGTGTTTCCTATAGCGGGGGACTGTAGGACCAGAGGAGTCAGATAGAGTGGATTTGGAGAGGATGTTTGCTGTAGTGGAAGAGTCTTGGACCAGTGGACACAGATACAGTGCATGTGGAGAGGATGTTTCCTATAGTGAGGGAGTCTAGGACCATAGGACACAGATAGTGTGGATGTGGAGAGGATGTTTCCTATAGTGGAAGAGTCTATGACCAGAGGACACAGATATAGTGGATGTGGAGTGGATGTTTCCTATACCTGGGGAGTCAATGGATCAGAGGATACAGATAGAGTGGAAGTGGAGAGGATGTGTCCTATAGTGGGGGAATGTGGGACCAGAGGACACAGACAGAGTGAATGTGGAGAGGATGTTTCCTATAGTGTGGGTGTCTGGGACCAGAGGACACAGACTGAGTGGATGTGGAGATGATGTTTACTATAGTGGGGGAGTCCAGGATCAGAGGACACAGATAGAGTGGATGTGGAGAGGATGTTTCCTGTAGTGGGGCAGTCTGGGACCAGAGGACACAAATAGAGTGGATTTGGAGAGAATGATGACTATGGTGGGGGAGTCTAGGACCAGCGGACACAGATGGAGTCGATTTGGATAGGATGTTTCCTATATTGGGGAGTCAAGGATCAGAGAACACAGACAGAGTGGATGTGGAGAGGATGTTCCCTATGGTGGGGGTGTCTACAACCAGACGACACAGATAGAGTGGATGTGGAGTGGATGTTTCCTGTACTGGGGGAGTCAATGGATCAGAGGACACAGATAGAGAGGAAGTGGAGAGGATGTGTCCTATAGTGGGGGTCTGGGACCAGAGGACACAAACAGAGTGAATGTGGAGAGGATGTTTCCTATAGTGTGGGAGTCTGGGACCAGAGGACACAGATAGTGTGGAAGTGGAGAGGATGTGTCCTATAGTGGGGGAGTGTGGGACCAGAGGACACCGATAGAGTGGATGTGGAGAGGATGTTTCCTATAGTGGGGTACTATAGGACCAGAGGACACAGATAGAGTGGATGTGGAGAGGATGTTTGTTGTAGTGGAAGAGTCTTGGACCAGTGGACACAGATACAGTGCATGTGGAGAGGATGTTTCCTATAGTGAGGGAGTCTAGGACCAGAGGACACAGATAGTGTGGAAGTGGAGAGGATGTGTCCTATATTGGGGGAGTGTGGGACCAGAGGACACAGATAGAGTGGATGTGCAGAGTATGTTTCCTATAGTGTGGGTGTCTGGGACCAGAGGACACAGACTGAGTGGATGTGGAGATGATGTTTAATATAGTGGGGGAGTCCAGGATCAGAGGACACAGATAGAGTGGATGTGGAGAGGATGTTTCCTGTAGTGGGGCAGTCTGGGACCAGAGGACACAAACAGAGTGAATGTGGAGAGGATGTTTCCTATAGTGTGGGAGTCTGGGACCAGAGGACACAGATAGAGTGGATGTTGAGAGGATGTTTCCTATTGTGGGGGAATCGAGGACCAGAGAACACAGACTGAGTGGATGTGGAGAGGATGTTGCCTATTGTGGGGAAGTCTAGGACCTGAGGACACAGATAAACTGGATGTGGAGAAGATGTTGCATATAGTGGGGGAGTCTAGGACCAGAGGACACAGATAGAGTATATTTGGAGAGAATGTTTACTATGGTGGGGGAGTCTAGGACCAGCGGACACAGATGGAGTCGATGTGGATAGGATGTTTCCTACATTGGGTAGTCTAGGATCAGAGGACACAGATAGAGTGGATGTGGAGAGGATGTTCCCTATCGTGGGTGAGACTAGGACAGAGGACACAGATAGGGTGTATATTGAGAGCATGTTTCCTATAGTGGGGGAGTCTAGGACCAGAGGACATAGATAGAGTCAATGTGGAGAGGATGTTCCCTATAGTGGGGGAGACTAGCACAGAGGACACAGATAGAGTGGGTGTGGATGTGGAGAGGATGTTCCCCATAGTGGGGGAGACTAGGACAGAAGACACATATAGAGTGGCTATGGAGAGGATGTTTCCTATAGTGGGGGAGTCTGGGAATAGAGGACACAGATAGAGTGGATGTTGAGAGGATATTTCCTGTAGTGGGGGACTCCATGACCAGAGGACAAAGATATAGTGGATGTGGAGAGTATGATTCCTATAGTGGGGGAGTGTAGGACCAGAGGACACCGATAGAGTGGATGTGGAGAGGATTTTTCCTGTAGTGGAAGAGTCTAGGACCAGTGGACACAGATACAGTGGATGTGGAGAGGATGTTTCCTGTAGTGGGGCAGTCTGGGACCAGAGGACACTTATAGACTGGATGTGGAGAGGATGTTTCCTATATTGGGGGAGTCAAGGACCAGTGGACACAGATAGAGTGGATGTGGAGAGGATGTTGCCTATAGTGGGGAAGTCTAGGAACAGAGGACACATATTAAGTAGATAGAGCGCATGTGGAGAAGATGTTTCCTATAGAGGGGGAGTCTAGGTCTAGAGGGCTCAGATAGAGTGGTTGTGGAGAGGATGTTGCCTATAGTGGGGGAACCCAGGACAAGAGGGCACAGATAGAGTGGATGGGGAGAGGATGTTTCCCATAGAGGGGGAGTCCAGATCTAGAGGGCTCAGATAGAGTGGTTGTGGAGAGGATGTTCCCTATAGTGGGGGAGTCTAGGAGAAGAGAGCTCAGATAGAGTGGATGTGGAAAGGATGTTTCCTATACTGGGGGAGTCTACAACCAGATGACACAAATAGAGTGGTTGTGGAGAGGATGTTTCCTATTATAGGGGGTCTAGGACCAGAAGACACAGATGGAGTCGATTTGGATAGGATGTTTCCTATATTGGGGAGTCTAGGATCAGAGGACACAGACAGAGTGGATGTGGAGAGGATGTTCCCTATGGTGGGGGAGTCTAGGACCAGCGGACACAGATGGAGTCGATTTGGATAGGATGTTTCCTATATTGGGGAGTCTAGGATCAGAGGACACAGACAGAGTGGATGTGGAGAGGATGTTCCCTATGGTGGGGGAGTATACAACCAGAGGACACAGATAGAGTGGATGTGGAGAGGATGTTCCCTATCGTGGGTGAGACTAGGACAGAGGACACAGATAGGGTGTATATGGAGAGCATGTTTCCTATAGTGGGGGAGTCTAGGACCAGAGGACACAGATAGAGTGGATGTGGAGAGGATGTTGCCTGTAGTGGGGGAGTCTAGGACCAGACGACACAGATAGAGAGGAAGTGGAGAGGATGTTTCCTATAGTGGGGTGTCTAGGACCAGAGGACACAGAAGGAGTCAATGTGGAGAGGATGTTCCCATTAGTGGGGGAGACTAGCACAGAGGACACAGATAGAGTGGATGTGGATGTGGAGAGGATGTTCCCCATAGTGGGGGAGACTAGGACAGAAGACACAGATAGAGTGGCTATGGAGAGGATGTTACCTATAGTGGGGGAGTCAGGGAACAGAGGACACAGATAGAGTGGATGTGGAGAGGATGTTTCCTATACTGAGGGAGTCTAAGACAAGAGGACACAGATAGTGTGGATGTGGAGTGGATGTTTCCTATAGTGAGGAGTCTAGGACCAGAGGACACAGATAAAGTGGATGTGGAGAGGATGTTTCCTATAGTAGGGGAGTCTTTGACCAGAGGACACAGATAGAGTGGATGTGGAGAGGATGTTTCCTATAGTGGGGGAGTGTAGGACCAGAGGACACAGATAGAGTGGATGTGGAGAGGATGTTTCCTATAGTGGGGGAGTCTATGACCAGAGGACACAGATAGAGTGGATGTGGAGTGGATGTTTCCTATAGTGGGAGAGTCTAGGACAAGAGGGCACAGATAGAGTGGATGTGGAGAGGATGTGTCCTATAGTGGGGGAGTCTAGCACCAGAGGACACAGATAGAGTGGATGTGGAGAGGATGTTTCCTATAGTGGGGTGTCTAGGACCAGAAGACACAGATAGAGTGGATGTAGAGAGGGTGTTTCCTATAGCGGGGGACTGTAGGACCAGAGGAGTCAGATAGAGTGGATTTGGAGAGGATGTTTGCTGTAGTGGAAGAGTCTTGGACCAGTGGACACAGATACAGTGCATGTGGAGAGGATGTTTCCTATAGTGAGGGAGTCTAGGACCATAGGACACAGATAGTGTGGATGTGGAGAGGATGTTTCCTATAGTGGAAGAGTCTATGACCAGAGGACACAGATAGAGTGGATGTGGAGTGGATGTTTCCTATACCTGGGGAGTCAATGGATCAGAGGATACAGATAGAGTGGAAGTGGAGAGGATGTGTCCTATAGTGGGGGAATGTGGGACCAGAGGACACAGACAGAGTGAATGTGGAGAGGATGTTTCCTATAGTGTGGGTGTCTGGGACCAGAGGACACAGACTGAGTGGATGTGGAGATGATGTTTACTATAGTGGGGGAGTCCAGGATCAGAGGACACAGATAGAGTGGATGTGGAGAGGATGTTTCCTGTAGTGGGGCAGTCTGGGACCAGAGGACACAAATAGAGTGGATTTGGAGAGAATGATGACTATGGTGGGGGAGTCTAGGACCAGCGGACACAGATGGAGTCGATTTGGATAGGATGTTTCCTATATTGGGGAGTCAAGGATCAGAGAACACAGACAGAGTGGATGTGGAGAGGATGTTCCCTATGGTGGGGGTGTCTACAACCAGACGACACAGATAGAGTGGATGTGGAGTGGATGTTTCCTGTACTGGGGGAGTCAATGGATCAGAGGACACAGATAGAGAGGAAGTGGAGAGGATGTGTCCTATAGTGGGGGTCTGGGACCAGAGGACACAAACAGAGTGAATGTGGAGAGGATGTTTCCTATAGTGTGGGAGTCTGGGACCAGAGGACACAGATAGAGTGGATGTGGAGAGGATGTTTCCTATTGTGGGGGAATCGAGGACCAGAGAACACAGACTGAGTGGATGTGGAGAGGATGTTGCCTATAGTGGGGAAGTCTAGGACCTGAGGACACAGATAAACTGGATGTGGAGAAGATGTTGCCTATAGTGGGGCAGTGTAGGACCAGAGGACACAGATAGAGTGGATGTGGAGAGGATGTTTCCTATTGTGGGGGAGTCTAGCACCCGAAGACACAGATAGAGTGGATGTGGAGAGGATGTTTCCTATAGTGGGGGACTGTAGGACCAGAGGACACAGATAGAGTGGATGTGGAGAGGATGTTTGCTGTAGTGGAAGAGTCTTGGACCAGTGGACACAGATACAGTGCATGTGGAGAGGATGTTTCCTATAGTGAGGGAGTCTAGGACCAGAGGACACAGATAGTGTGGAAGTGGAGAGGATGTGTCCTATAGTGGGGGAGTGTGGGACCAGAGGACACAGATAGAGTGGATGTGCAGAGGATGTTTCCTATAGTGTGGGTGTCTGGCACCAGAGGACACAGACTGAGTGGATGTGGATATGATGTTTACTATAGTGGGGGAGTCCAGGATCAGAGGACACAGATAGAGGGGATGTGGAGAGGATGTTTCCTGTAGTGCGGCAGTCTGGGACCAGAGGACACAAACAGAGTGAATGTGGAGAGGATGTTTCCTATAGTGTGGGAGTCTGGGACCAGAGGACACAGATAGAGTGGATGTGGAGAGGATGTTTCCTATTGTGGGGGAATCGAGGACCAGAGAACACAGACTGAGTGGATGTGGAGAGGATGTTGCCTATAGTGGGGAAGTCTAGGACCTGAGGACACAGATAAACTGGATGTGGAGAGGATGTTGCCTATAGTGGGGGAGTCTAGGAACAGAGGACACATATTAAGTAGATAGAGTGCATGTGGAGAAGATGTTGCCTGTAGTGGGGGAGTCTAGGACCAGAGGACACAGATAGAGTGGATTTGGAGAGAATGTTGACTATGGTGGGGGAGTCTAGGACCAGCGGACACAGATGGAGTCGATGTGGATAGGATGTTTCCTATATTGGGGAGTCTAGGATCAGAGGACACAGATAGAGTGGATGTGGAGAGGATGTTCCCTATCGTGGGGGAGTCTAGGACCAGAGGACACAGATAGAGTGGGAGTGGATGTGGAGAGGATGTTCTCCATAGTGGGGGAGACTAGGACAGAAGACACATATAGAGTGGCTATGGAGAGGATGTTTCCTATAGTGGGGGAGTCTGGGAACAGAGGACACAGATAGAGTGGATGTTGAGAGGATATTTCCTGTAGTGGGGGACTCCATGACCAGAGGACAAAGATATAGTGGATGTGGAGAGTATGATTCCTATAGTGGGGGAGTGTAGGACCAGAGGACACCGATAGAGTGGATGTGGAGAGGATTTTTCCTGTAGTGGAAGAGTCTAGGACCAGTGGACACAGATACAGTGGATGTGAAGAGGATGTTTCCTGTAGTGGGGCAGTCTGGGACCAGAGGACACTTATAGAGTGGTTGTGGAGAGGATGTTTCCTATATTGGGGGAGTCAAGGACCAGTGGACACAGATAGAGTGGATGTGGAGAGGATGTTGCCTATAGTGGGGAAGTCTAGGACCTGAGGACACAGATAAACTGGATGTGGAGAGGATGTTGCCTATAGTGGGGGAGTGTAGGAACAGAGGACACATATTAAGTAGATAGAGTGCATGTGGAGAAGATGTTTCCTATAGAGGGGGAGTCTAGGTCTAGAGGGCTCAGATAGAGTGGTTGTGGAGAGGATGTTGCCTATAGTGGGGGAACCCAGGACAAGAGGGCACAGATAGAGTGGATGGGGAGAGGATGTTTCCCATAGAGGGGGAGTCCAGATCTAGAGGGCTCAGATAGAGTGGTTGTGGAGAGGATGTTCCCTATAGTAGGGGAGTCTAGGAGAAGAGGGCACAGATAGAGTGGATGTGGAAAGGATGTTTCCTATACTGGGGGAGTCTACGACCAGATGACACAAATAGAGTGGTTGTGGAGAGGATGTTTCCTATTATAGGGGAGTCTAGGACCAGAAGACACAGATGGAGTCGATTTGGATAGGATGTTTCCTATATTGGGGAGTCTAGGATCAGAGGACACAGACAGAGTGGATGTGGAGAGGATGTTTCCTATAGTGTGGGAGTCTGGGACCAGAGGACACAGATAGAGTGGATGTGGAGAGGATGTTTCCTATTGTGGGGGAATCGAGGACCAGAGAACACAGACTGAGTGGATGTGGAGAGGATGTTTGCTGTAGTGGAAGAGTCTTGGACCAGTGGACACAGATACAGTGCATGTGGAGAGGATGTTCCCCATAGTGGGGGAGACTAGGACAGAAGACACATATAGAGTGGCTATGGAGAGGATGTTTCCTATAGTGGGGGAGTCTGGGAACAGAGGACACAGATAGAGTGGATGTTGAGAGGATATTTCCTGTAGTGGGGGACTCCATGACCAGAGGACAAAGATATAGTGGATGTGGAGAGTATGATTCCTATACTGGGGGAGTGTAGGACCAGAGGACACCGATAGAGTGGATGTGGAGAGGATTTTTCCTGTAGTGGAAGAGTCTAGGACCAGTGGACACAGATACAGTGGATGTGAAGAGGATGTTTCCTGTAGTGGGGCAGTCTGGGACCAGAGGACACTTATAGAGTGGTTGTGGAGAGGATGTTTCCTATATTGGGGGAGTCAAGGACCAGTGGACACAGATAGAGTGGATGTGGAGAGGATGTTGCCTATAGTGGGGAAGTCTAGGACCTGAGGACACAGATAAACTGGATGTGGAGAGGATGTTGCCTATAGTGGGGGAGTGTAGGAACAGAGGACACATATTAAGTAGATAGAGTGCATGTGGAGAAGATGTTTCCTATAGAGGGGGAGTCTAGGTCTAGAGGGCTCAGATAGAGTGGTTGTGGAGAAGATGTTGCCTATAGTGGGGGAACCCAGGACAAGACGGCACAGATAGAGTGGATGGGGAGAGGATGTTTCCCATAGAGGGGGAGTCCAGATCTAGAGGGCTCAGATAGAGTGGTTGTGGAGAGGATGTTCCCTATAGTAGGGGAGTCTAGGAGAAGAGGGCACAGATAGAGTGGATGTGGAAAGGATGTTTCCTATACTGGGGGAGTCTACGACCAGATGACACAAATAGAGTGGTTGTGGAGAGGATGTTTCCTATTATAGGGGAGTCTAGGACCAGAAGACACAGATGGAGTCGATTTGGATAGGATGTTTCCTATATTGGGGAGTCTAGGATCAGAGGACACAGACAGAGTGGATGTGGAGAGGATGTTTCCTATAGTGTGGGAGTCTGGGACCAGAGGACACAGATAGAGTGGATGTGGAGAGGATGTTTCCTATTGTGGGGGAATCGAGGACCAGAGAACACAGACTGAGTGGATGTGGAGAGGCTGTTGCCTATAGTGGGGAAGTCTAGGACCTGAAGACACAGATAAACTGGATGTGGAGAAGATGTTGCCTATAGTGGGGCAGTGTAGGACCAGAGGACACAGATAGAGTGGATGTGGAGAGGATGTTTCCTATTGTGGGGGAGTCTAGCACCAGAAGACACAGATAGAGTGGATGTGGAGAGGATGTTTCCTATAGTGGGGGACTGTAGGACCAGAGGACACATATAGAGTGGATGTGGAGAGGATGTTTGCTGTAGTGGAAGAGTCTTGGACCAGTGGACACGGATACAGTGCATGTGGAGAGGATGTTTCCTATAGTGAGGGAGTCTAGGACCAGTGGACACAGATAGTGTGGAAGTGGAGAGCATGTGTCCTATAGTGGAGGAGTGTGGGACCAGAGGACACAGATAGAATGGATGTGCAGAGGATGTTTCCTATAGTGTGGGTGTCTGGGACCAGAGGACACAGACTGAGTGGATGTGGAGATGATGTTTACTATAGTGGGGGAGTCCAGGATCAGAGGACACAGATAGAGTGGATGTGGAGAGGATGTTTCCTGTAGTGGGGCAGTCTGGAACCAGAGGACACAGATAGAGTGGATTTGGAGAGAATGTTGACTATGGTGGGGGAGTCTAGGACCAGCGGACACAGATGGAGTCGATTTGGATAGGATGTTTACTATATTGGGGAGTCTAGGATCAGAGGACACAGACAGAGTGGATGTGGAGAGGATGTTCCCTATGGTGGGGGAGTCTACGACCAGAGGACACAGATAGAGTGGATGTGGAGTGGATGTTTCCTGTACTGGGGGAGTCAATAAATCAGAGGACACAGATAGAGAGGAAGTGGAGAGGATGTGTCCTATAGTGGGGGTCTGGGACCAGAGGACACAAACAGAGTGAATGTGGAGAGGATGTTTCCTATAGTGTGGGAGTCTGGGACCAGAGGACACAGATAGAGTGGATGTGGAGAGGAGGTTTCCTATTGTGGGGGAATCGAGGACTAGAGAAAACAGACTGAGTGGATGTGGAGAGGATGTTGCCTATAGTGGGGAAGTCTAGGACCTGAGGTCACAGATAAACTGGATGTGGAGAGGAAGTTGCCTATAGTGGGGGAGTCTAGGACCTGAGGACACAGATAAACTGGATGTGGAGAGGATGTTTCCTATAGTGTGGCAGTGTACGACCAGAGGACACCGATAGATTGGATGTGGAGAGGATGTTTGCTGTAGTGGAAGAGTCTTGGACCAGTGGACACAGATACAGTGGATGTGGAGAGGATGTTTCCTATACTGAGGGAGTCTAAGACAAGAGGACACAGATAGAGTGGATGTGGAGAGGATGTTTCCTATAGTGAGGAGTCTAGGACCAGAGGACACAGACTGAGTGGATGTGGAGAGGATGTTGCCTATAGTGGGGAAGTCTAGGACCTGAGGACACAGATAAACTGGATGTGGAGAGGATGTTGCCTATAGTGGGGGAGTCTAGGAACAGAGGACACATATTAAGTAGAAAGAGTGCATGTGGAGAGGATGTTTCCTATAGAGGGGGAGTCTAGGTCTAGAGGGCTCAGATAGAGTGGTTGTGGAGAGGATGTTGCCTATAGTGGGGGAATCCAGGACAAGAGGGCACAGATAGAGTGGATGGGGAGAGGATGTTTCCCATAGAGGGGGAGTCCAGGTCTAGAGGGCTCAGATAGAGTGGTTGTGGAGAGGATGTTCCCTATAGTGGGGGAGTCTAGGAGAAGAGGGCACAGATAGAGTGGATGTGGAAAGGATGTTTCCTATACTGGGGGAGTCTACGACCAGATGACACAAATAGAGTGGTTGTGGAGAGGATGTTTCCTATTATAGGGGAGTCTAGGACCAGAAGACACAGATGGAGTCGATTTGGATAGGATGTTTCCTATATTGGGGAGTCTAGGATCAGAGGACACAGACAGAGTGGATGTGGAGAGGATGTTTCCTATAGTGTGGGAGTCTGGGACCAGAGGACACAGATAGAGTGGATGTGGAGAGGATGTTTCCTATTGTGGGGGAATCGAGGACCAGAGAACACAGACTGAGTGGATGTGGAGAGGCTGTTGCCTATAGTGGGGAAGTCTAGGACCTGAAGACACAGATAAACTGGATGTGGAGAAGATGTTGCCTATAGTGGGGCAGTGTAGGACCAGAGGACACAGATAGAGTGGATGTGGAGAGGATGTTTCCTATTGTGGGGGAGTCTAGCACCAGAAGACACAGATAGAGTGGATGTGGAGAGGATGTTTCCTATAGTGGGGGACTGTAGGACCAGAGGACACATATAGAGTGGATGTGGAGAGGATGTTTGCTGTAGTGGAAGAGTCTTGGACCAGTGGACACGGATACAGTGCATGTGGAGAGGATGATTCCTATAGTGAGGGAGTCTAGGACCAGTGGACACAGATAGTGTGGAAGTGGAGAGCATGTGTCCTATAGTGGAGGAGTGTGGGACCAGAGGACACAGATAGAATGGATGTGCAGAGGATGTTTCCTATAGTGTGGGTGTCTGGGACCAGAGGACACAGACTGAGTGGATGTGGAGATGATGTTTACTATAGTGGGGGAGTCCAGGATCAGAGGACACAGATAGAGTGGATGTGGAGAGGATGTTTCCTGTAGTGGGGCAGTCTGGAACCAGAGGACACAGATAGAGTGGATTTGGAGAGAATGTTGACTATGGTGGGGGAGTCTAGGACCAGCGGACACAGATGGAGTCGATTTGGATAGGATGTTTCCTATATTGGGGAGTCTAGGATCAGAGGACACAGACAGAGTGGATGTGGAGAGGATGTTCCCTATGGTGGGGGAGTCTACGACCAGAGGACACAGATAGAGTGGATGTGGAGTGGATGTTTCCTGTACTGGGGGAGTCAATAAATCAGAGGACACAGATAGAGAGGAAGTGGAGAGGATGTGTCCTATAGTGGGGGTCTGGGACCAGAGGACACAAACAGAGTGAATGTGGAGAGGATGTTTCCTATAGTGTGGGAGTCTGGGACCAGAGGACACAGATAGAGTGGATGTGGAGAGGAGGTTTCCTATTGTGGGGGAATCGAGGACTAGAGAAAACAGACTGAGTGGATGTGGAGAGGATGTTGCCTATAGTGGGGAAGTCTAGGACCTGAGGTCACAGATAAACTGGATGTGGAGAGGAAGTTGCCTATAGTGGGGGAGTCTAGGACCTGAGGACACAGATAAACTGGATGTGGAGAGGATGTTTCCTATAGTGTGGCAGTGTACGACCAGAGGACACCGATAGATTGGATGTGGAGAGGATGTTTGCTGTAGTGGAAGAGTCTTGGACCAGTGGACACAGATACAGTGGATGTGGAGAGGATGTTTCCTATACTGAGGGAGTCTAAGACAAGAGGACACAGATAGAGTGGATGTGGAGAGGATGTTTCCTATAGTGAGGAGTCTAGGACCAGAGGACACAGACTGAGTGGATGTGGAGAGGATGTTGCCTATAGTGGGGAAGTCTAGGACCTGAGGACACAGATAAACTGGATGTGGAGAGGATGTTGCCTATAGTGGGGGAGTCTAGGAACAGAGGACACATATTAAGTAGAAAGAGTGCATGTGGAGAGGATGTTTCCTATAGAGGGGGAGTCTAGGTCTAGAGGGCTCAGATAGAGTGGTTGTGGAGAGTATGTTGCCTATAGTGGGGGAATCCAGGACAAGAGGGCACAGATAGAGTGGATGGGGAGAGGATGTTTCCCATAGAGGGGGAGTCCAGGTCTAGAGGGCTCAGATAGAGTGGTTGTGGAGAGGATGTTCCCTATAGTGGGGGAGTCTAGGAGAAGAGGGCACAGATAGAGTGGATGTGGAAAGGATGTTACCTATACTGGGAGAGTCTACGACCAGATGACACAAATAGAGTGGTTGTGGAGAGGATGTTTCCTATTGTAGGGGGGTCTAGGACCAGAAGATACAGATAGAGTGGATGTGGAGAGGATGTTTCCTCTAGTGGGGTGTCTAGGACCAGAGGACACAGATAGAGTGGATGTGGAGAGGATGTTTCCTATTGTAGGGGAGTCTAGGACCAGAGGGCACAGATATAGTGGATGTGGAAAGGATGTTTCCTATACTGGGGAACTCTACGTCCAGATGAGACAAATAGAGTGGATTTGGAGAGAATGTTGACTATGGTGGGGGAGTCTAGGACCAGCGGACACAGATGGAGTCGATGTGGATAGGATGTTTCCTATATTGGGGGAGTCAATAGATCGGAGGACACAGATAGAGTGGATGTAGAGAGGAAGTTTCCTGTAGTGGGAATGTGTAGGACCAGTAGACACAGATAGAGTGGATGTGGAGAGGACATTGACTATAGTGGGGAGTCTAGGATCAGAGGACACAGATAGAGTGGATGTGGAGAGGATGTTCCCTATAGTGGGGGAGACTAGGACAGAGGACACAGCTAGTGTGGATATGGAGAGGATGTTTCCTATAGTGTGGGAGTCTGGGACCAGAGGACACAGATAGAGTGGATGTGGAGAGGATGTTTCCTATTGTGGGGGAGTAGAGGACCTGAGAACACAGACTGAGTGGATGTGGAGAGGATATTTCCTGTAGTGGGGCAGTCTGGGACCACAGAACACAGATAAACTGGATGTGGAGAGGATGTTGCTTATAGTGGGGGAGTCTAGAAACAGAGGACACATATTAAGTAGATAGAGTGCATGTGGAGAAGATGTTTCCTATAGAGGGGGACTCTAGGTCTAGAGGGCTCAGATAGAGTGGTTGTGGAGAGGATGTTGCCTATAGTGGGGGAATCTAGGACAAGAGGGCACAGATAGAGTGGATGTGGAGAGGATGTTTCCTATAGAAGGGGAGTCCAGGTCCAGAGGGCTCAGATAGAGTGGTTGTGGAGAGGATGTTCCCTATAGTGGGAGAGTCTAGGACAAGAGGGCACAGATAGAGTGGATGTGAAAAGGATGTTTCCTATACTGGGGGAGTCTACGACCATATGACACAAATAGAGTGGATGTGGAGAGGATGTTTCCTATTGTAGGGGAGTCTAGCACCAGAAGACAGAGATAGAGTGGATGCGGAGAGGATGTTGCCTGTAGTGGGGGAGTCTAGGACCAGAGGACACAGATAGAGTGAAAGTGGAGAGGATGTTTCCTATAGTGGGGTGTCTAGGACCAGAGGACACAGATGGAGTCAATGTGGAGAGGATGTTCCCTATAGTGGGGGAGTCTGCGAACAGAGGACACAGATAGAGTGGATGTGGAGAGGATATTTCCTATAGTGGGGCAGTGTAGGACCAGTGGACACAGATAGAGTGGATGTAGAGTGGATGTTTCCTATAGTGGGGGAGTCTAGGACAAGAGGGCACAGATAGAGTGGATGTGGAAAGGATGTTTCCTATACTGGTGGAGTCTACGACCAGATGATACAAATAGAGTGGATGTGGAGAGGATGTTTCCTATTGTAGGGGAGTCTAGCACCAGAAGAAACAGATAGAGTGGATGTGGAGAGGATGTTTCCTATAGTGGGGTGTCTACGACCAGAGGACACAGATAGTGTGGATGTGGAGAGGATGTTTCCTATAGTGGGGGAGTCCAGGATCAAGGACAAAGATAGAGTGGATGTGGAGAGGATGTTTCCTGTAGTGGGGCAGTCTGGGACCAGAGGACACAGATAGAGCGGATTTGGAGAGGATGTTTCCTATAGTGCGGGAGTCTAGGACCAGAAGACACAGATAGAGTGGATTTGGAGAGAATGTTGACTATGGTGGGGGAGTCTAGGACCAGCGGACACAGATGGAGTCGATGTGGATGTGGAGAGGATGTACCCCATAGTAGGGGAGAGTAGGACAGAAGACCCAGATAGAGTGGCTATGGAGAGGATGTTTCCTATAGTGGGGGAGTCTGCGAACAGAGGACACAGATAGAGTGGATGTGGAGAGGATATTTCCTATACTGGGGGACTCTATGACCAGAAGACACAGATATAGTGGATGTGGAGAGTATGTTTCCTATAGTGGGGCTGTGTAGGACCAGAGGACACCGATAGAGTGGATGTGGAGAGGATGTTTCCTATAGTGGGGCAGTGTAGGACCAGAGGACACCGATAGATTGGATGTGGAGAGGATGTTTGCTGTAGTGGAAGAGTCTTGGACCAGTGGACACAGATACAGTGGATGTGGAGAGGATGTTTCCTATACTGAGGGAGTCTAAGACAAGAGGACACAGATAGAGTGGATGTGGAGTGGATGTTTCCTATAGTGAGGAGTCTAGGACCAGAGGACACAGATAGAGTGCATGTGGAGAGGATGTTTCCTATATTGGGGGAGTCAAGGACCAGTGGACACAGATAGAGTGGATGTGGAGAGGATGTTGCCTATAGTGGGGAAGTCTAGGACCTGAGGACACAGATAGAGTGGATGTGGAGAGGATGTTGCCTATAGTGGGGGAGTCTAGGACCTGAGGACACAGATAAACTGGATGTGGAGAGGATGTTGCCTATAGTGGGGGAGTGTAGGAACAGAGGACACATATTAAGTAGATAGAGTGCATGTGGAGAAGATGTTTCCTATAGAGGGGGAGTCTAGGTCTAGAGGGCTCAGATAGAGTGGTTGTGGAGAGGATGTTGCCTATAGTGGGGGAACCCAGGACAAGAGGGCACAGATAGAGTGGATGGGGAGAGGATGTTTCCCATAGAGGGGGAGTCCAGATCTAGAGGGCTCAGATAGAGTGGTTGTGGAGAGGATGTTCCCTATAGTAGGGGAGTCTAGGAGAAGAGGGCACAGATAGAGTGGATGTGGAAAGGATGTTTCCTATACTGGGGGAGTCTACGACCAGATGACACAAATAGAGTGGTTGTGGAGAGGATGTTTCCTATTATAGGGAAGTCTAGGACTAGAAGACACAGATGGAGTCGATTTGGATAGGATGTTTCCTATATTGGGGAGTCTAGGATCAGAGGACACAGACAGAATGGATGTGGAGAGGATGTTTCCTATAGTGTTGGAGTCTGGGACCAGAGGACACAGATAGAGTGGATGTGGAGAGGATGTTTCCTATTGTGGGGGAATCGAGGACCAGACAACACAGACTGAGTGGATGTGGAGAGGCTGTTGCCTATAGTGGGGAAGTCTAGGACCTGAGGACACAGATAAACTGGATGTGGAGAAGATGTTGCCTATAGTGGGGCAGTGTAGGACCAGAGGACACAGATAGAGTGGATGTGGAGAGGATGTTTCATATTGTGGGGGAGTCCAGGATCAGAGGACACAGATAGAGTGGATGTGGAGAGGATGTTTCCTGTAGTGGGGCAGTCTGGAACCAGAGGACACAGATAGAGTGGATTTGGAGAGAATGTTGACTATGGTGGGGGAGTCTAGGACCAGCGGACACAGATGGAGTCGATTTGGATAGGATGTTTCCTATATTGGGGAGTCTAGGATCAGAGGACACAGACAGAGTGGATGTGGAGAGGATGTTCCCTATGGTGGGGGAGTCTACGACCAGAGGACACAGATAGAGTGGATGTGGAGTGGATGTTTCCTGTACTGGGGGAGTCAATAAATCAGAGGACACAGATAGAGAGGAAGTGGAGAGGATGTTTCCTATAGTGTGGGAGTCTGGGACCAGAGGACACAGATAGAGTGGATGTGGAGAGGAGGTTTCCTATTGTGGGGGAATCGAGGACTAGAGAACACAGACTGAGTGGATGTGGAGAGGATGTTGCCTATAGTGGGGAAGTCTAGGACCTGAGGTCACAGATAAACTGGATGTGGAGAGGATGTTGCCTATAGTGGGGGAGTCTAGGACCTGAGGACACAGATAAACTGGATGTGGAGAGGATGTTTCCTATAGTGTGGCAGTGTAGGACCAGAGGACACAGATAAACTGGATGTGGAGAGGATGTTGACTATAGTGGGGGATTGTAGGACCAGAGGACACCGATAGATTGGATGTGGAGAGGATGTTTGCTGTAGTGGAAGAGTCTTGGACCAGTGGACACAGATACAGTGGATGTGGAGAGGATGTTTCCTATACTGAGGGAGTCTAAGACAAGAGGACACAGATAGAGTGGATGTGGAGAGGATGTTTCCTATAGTGAGGAGTCTAGGACCAGAGGACACAGACTGAGTGGATGTGGAGAGGATGTTGCCTATAGTGGGGAAGTCTAGGACCTGAGGACACAGATAAACTGGATGTGGAGAGGATGTTGCCTATAGTGGGGGAGTCTAGGAACAGAGGACACATATTAAGTAGAAAGAGTGCATGTGGAGAGGATGTTTCCTGTAGTGGGGCAGTCTGGGTCCAGAGGACACAGATAGAGTGGATTTGGAGAGAATGTTGACTATGGTGGGTGAGTCTAGGACCAGCGGACACAGATGGAGTCGATTAGGATAGGATGTTTCCTATATTGGGGAGTCTAGGATCAGAGGACACAGACAGAGTGGATGTTGAGAGGATGTTCCCTATGGTGTGGTATTCTAAGACCAGAGGACACAGATAGAGTGGATGTGGAGTGTATGTTTCCTATACTGCGGGAGTCAATGGATCAGAGGACACAGATAGAGAGGAAGTGGAGAGGATGTTCCCTATCGTGGGTGAGACTAGGACAGAGGACACAGATAGTGTGTATATGGAGAGCATGTTTCCTATAGTGGGGGAGTCTAGGACCAGAGGACATAGATAGAGTGGATGTGGAGAGGATGTTGCCTGTAGTGGGGGAGTCTAGGACCAGACGACACAGATAGAGAGGAAGTGGAGAGGATGTTTCCTATAGTGGGGTGTCTAGGACCAGAGGACACAGATGGAGTCAATGTGGAGAGGATGTTCCCATTAGTGGGGGAGACTAGCACAGAGGACACAGATAGAGTGGATGTGGATGTGGAGTGAATGTTCCCCATAGTGGGGGAGACTAGGACAGAAGACGCAGATAGAGTGGCTATGGAGACGATGTTTCCTATAGTGGGGGAGTCAGGGAACAGAGGACACAGATAGAGTGGATGTGGAGAGGATGTTTCCTATAGTGGGGGATTCTAGGACCAGAGGACACAGATAGTGTGGATGTGGAGAGGATGTTTCCTATAGTAGGGGAGTCTTTGACCAGAGGACACAGATAGACTGGATGTGGAGAGGATGTTTCCTATAGTGGGGGAGTGTAGGACCAGAGGACACAGATAGAGTGGATGTGGAGAGGATGTTTCCTATAGTGGGGGAGTGTAGGACCAGAGGACACAGATAGAGTGGATGTGGAGAGGATGTTTCCTATAGTGGGGGAGTCTATGACCAGAGGACACAGATAGAGTGGATGTGGAGTGGATGTTTCCTATAGTGGGGGAGTCTAGGACAAGAGGGCACAAATAGAGTGGATGTGGAAAGGATATTTCCTATACTGGGGGAGTCTACGACCAGATGACTCAAATAGAGTGGATGTGGAGATTATGTTTCCTATAGTGGGGGAGACTAGCACAGAGGACACAGATAGAGTGGTTATGGAGAAGATGTTTCCTATTGTAGGGGAGTCTAGCACCAGAAGACACAGATAGAGTGGATGTGGAGAGGATGTTTCCATAGTGGGGTGTCTAGGACCAGAAGACACAGATAGAGTGGATGTAGAGAGGGTGTTTCCTATAGTGGGGGACTGTAGGACCAGAGGACACAGATAGAGTGGATGTGGAGAGGATGTTTGCTGTAGTGGAAGAGTCTTGGACCAGTGGACACAGATACAGTGCATGTGGAGAGGATGTTTCCTATAGTGAGGGAGTCTAGGACCATAGGACACAGATAGTGTGGATGTGGAGAGGATGTTTCCTATAGTGGAAGAGTCTATGACCAGAGGACACAGATAGAGTGGATGTGGAGTGGATGTTTCCTATACCTGGGGAGTCAATGGATCAGAGGATACAGATAGAGTGGAAGTGGAGAGGATGTGTCCTATAGTGGGGGAGTGTGGGACCAATGGACACAGACAGAGTGAATGTGGAGAGGATGTTTCCTATTGTAGGGGAGCCGAGGACCAGAGGACACAGATAGAGTGGATGTGCAGAGGATGTTTCCTATAGTGTGGGTGTCTGGGACCAGAGGACACAGACTGAGTGGATGTGGAGATGATGTTTACTATAGTGGGGGAGTCCAGGATCAGAGGACACAGATAGAGTGGATGTGGAGAGGATGTTTCCTGTAGTGGGGCAGTCTGGGACCAGAGGACACAGATAGAGTGGATTTGGAGAGAATGTTGACTATGGTGGGGGAGTCTAGGACCAGCGGACACAGATGGAGTCGATTTGGATAGGATGTTTCCTATATTGGGGAGTCTAGGATCAGAGGACACAGACAGAGTGGATGTGGAGAGGATGTTCCCTATGGTGGGGGAGTCTACAACCAGAGGACACAGATAGAGTGGATGTGGAGTGGATGTTTCCTGAACTGGGGGAGTCAATGGATCAGAGGACACAGATAGAGTGGATGTGGAGAGGATGTGTCCTATTGTGGGGGTGTCTAGCACCAGAAGACACAGACTGAGTGGATGTGGAGAGGATGTTTCCTATAGTGGGGGACTGTAGGACCAGAGGACACAGATAGAGTGGATGTGGAGAGGATGTTGCCTGTAGTGGGGGAGTCTAGGACCAGACGACACAGATAGAGAGGAAGTGGAGAGGATGTTTCCTATAGTGGGGTGTCTAGGACCAGAGGACACAGATGGAGTCAATGTGGAGAGGATGTTCCCATTAGTGGGGGAGTCTAGCACAGAGGACACAGATAGAGTGGATGTGGATGTGGAGAGGATGTTGCCTATAGTGGGGGAGTCTACGACCAGAGGACACAGATAGAGTGGATGTGGAGTGGATGTTTCCTGTACTGGGGGAGTCAATAAATCAGAGGACACAGATAGAGAGGAAGTGGAGAGGATGTGTCCTATAGTGGGGGTCTGGGACCAGAGGACACAAACAGAGTGAATGTGGAGAGGATGTTTCCTATAGTGTGGGAGTCTGGGACCAGAGGACACAGATAGAGTGGATGTGGAGAGGAGGTTTCCTATTGTGGGGGAATCGAGGACTAGAGAACACAGACTGAGTGGATGTGGAGAGGATGTTGCCTATAGTGGGGAAGTATAGGACCTGAGGTCACAGATAAACTGGATGTGGAGAGGATGTTGCCTATAGTGGGGGAGTCTAGGACCAGAGGACACAGATAAACTGGATGTGGAGAGGATGTTGACTATAGTGGGGGATTGTAGGACCAGAGGACACCGATAGATTGGATGTGGAGAGGATGTTTGCTGTAGTGGAAGAGTCTTGGACCAGTGGACACAGATACAGTGGATGTGGAGAGGATGTTTCCTATACTGAGGGAGTCTAAGACAAGAGGACACAGATAGAGTGGATGTGGAGAGGATGTTTCCTATAGTGAGGAGTCTAGGACCAGAGGACACAGACTGAGTGGATGTGGAGAGGATGTTGCCTATAGTGGGGAAGTCTAGGACCTGAGGACACAGATAGAGTGGATGTGGAGTGGATGTTTCCTATAGTGGGGGAGTCTAGGACAAGAGGGCACAAATAGAGTGGATGTGGAAAGGATATTTCCTATACTGGGGGAGTCTACGACCAGATGACTCAAATAGAGTGGATGTGGAGATTATGTTTCCTATAGTGGGGGAGACTAGCACAGAGGACACAGATAGAGTGGTTATGGAGAAGATGTTTCCTATTGTAGGGGAGTCTAGCACCAGAAGACACAGATAGAGTGGATGTGGAGAGGATGTTTCCATAGTGGGGTGTCTAGGACCAGAAGACACAGATAGAGTGGATGTAGAGAGGGTGTTTCCTATAGTGGGGGACTGTAGGACCAGAGGACACAGATAGAGTGGATGTGGAGAGGATGTTTGCTGTAGTGGAAGAGTCTTGGACCAGTGGACACAGATACAGTGCATGTGGAGAGGATGTTTCCTATAGTGAGGGAGTCTAGGACCATAGGACACAGATAGTGTGGATGTGGAGAGGATGTTTCCTATAGTGGAAGAGTCTATGACCAGAGGACACAGATAGAGTGGATGTGGAGTGGATGTTTCCTATACCTGGGGAGTCAATGGATCAGAGGATACAGATAGAGTGGAAGTGGAGAGGATGTGTCCTATAGTGGGGGAGTGTGGGACCAATGGACACAGACAGAGTGAATGTGGAGAGGATGTTTCCTATTGTAGGGGAGCCGAGGACCAGAGGACACAGATAGAGTGGATGTGCAGAGGATGTTTCCTATAGTGTGGGTGTCTGGGACCAGAGGACACAGACTGAGTGGATGTGGAGATGATGTTTACTATAGTGGGGGAGTCCAGGATCAGAGGACACAGATAGAGTGGATGTGGAGAGGATGTTTCCTGTAGTGGGGCAGTCTGGGACCAGAGGACACAGATAGAGTGGATTTGGAGAGAATGTTGACTATGGTGGGGGAGTCTAGGACCAGCGGACACAGATGGAGTCGATTTGGATAGGATGTTTCCTATATTGGGGAGTCTAGGATCAGAGGACACAGACAGAGTGGATGTGGAGAGGATGTTCCCTATGGTGGGGGAGTCTACAACCAGAGGACACAGATAGAGTGGATGTGGAGTGGATGTTTCCTGAACTGGGGGAGTCAATGGATCAGAGGACACAGATAGAGTGGATGTGGAGAGGATGTGTCCTATTGTGGGGGTGTCTAGCACCAGAAGACACAGACTGAGTGGATGTGGAGAGGATGTTTCCTATAGTGGGGGACTGTAGGACCAGAGGACACAGATAGAGTGGATGTGGAGAGGATGTTGCCTGTAGTGGGGGAGTCTAGGACCAGACGACACAGATAGAGAGGAAGTGGAGAGGATGTTTCCTATAGTGGGGTGTCTAGGACCAGAGGACACAGATGGAGTCAATGTGGAGAGGATGTTCCCATTAGTGGGGGAGTCTAGCACAGAGGACACAGATAGAGTGGATGTGGATGTGGAGAGGATGTTGCCTATAGTGGGGGAGTCTACGACCAGAGGACACAGATAGAGTGGATGTGGAGTGGATGTTTCCTGTACTGGGGGAGTCAATAAATCAGAGGACACAGATAGAGAGGAAGTGGAGAGGATGTGTCCTATAGTGGGGGTCTGGGACCAGAGGACACAAACAGAGTGAATGTGGAGAGGATGTTTCCTATAGTGTGGGAGTCTGGGACCAGAGGACACAGATAGAGTGGATGTGGAGAGGAGGTTTCCTATTGTGGGGGAATCGAGGACTAGAGAACACAGACTGAGTGGATGTGGAGAGGATGTTGCCTATAGTGGGGAAGTATAGGACCTGAGGTCACAGATAAACTGGATGTGGAGAGGATGTTGCCTATAGTGGGGGAGTCTAGGACCAGAGGACACAGATAAACTGGATGTGGAGAGGATGTTGACTATAGTGGGGGATTGTAGGACCAGAGGACACCGATAGATTGGATGTGGAGAGGATGTTTGCTGTAGTGGAAGAGTCTTGGACCAGTGGACACAGATACAGTGGATGTGGAGAGGATGTTTCCTATACTGAGGGAGTCTAAGACAAGAGGACACAGATAGAGTGGATGTGGAGAGGATGTTTCCTATAGTGAGGAGTCTAGGACCAGAGGACACAGACTGAGTGGATGTGGAGAGGATGTTGCCTATAGTGGGGAAGTCTAGGACCTGAGGACACAGATAAACTGGATGTGGAGAGGATGTTGCCTATAGTGGGGGAGTCTAGGAACAGAGGACACATATTAAGTAGAAAGAGTGCATGTGGAGAGGATGTTTCCTGTAGTGGGGCAGTCTGGGACCAGAGGACACAGATAGAGTGGATTTGGAGAGAATGTTGACTATGGTGGGTGAGTCTAGGACCAGCGGACACAGATGGAGTCGATTAGGATAGGATGTTTCCTATATTGGGGAGTCTAGGATCAGAGGACACAGACAGAGTGGATGTTGAGAGGATGTTCCCTATGGTGGGGTATTCTAAGACCAGAGGACACAGATAGAGTGGATGTGGAGTGTATGTTTCCTATACTGCGGGAGTCAATGGATCAGAGGACACAGATAGAGAGGAAGTGGAGAGGATGTTCCCTATCGTGGGTGAGACTAGGACAGAGGACACAGATAGTGTGTATATGGAGAGCATGTTTCCTATAGTGGGGGAGTCTAGGACCAGAGGACATAGATAGAGTGGATGTGGAGAGGATGTTGCCTGTAGTGGGGGAGTCTAGGACCAGACGACACAGATAGAGAGGAAGTGGAGAGGATGTTTCCTATAGTGGGGTGTCTAGGACCAGAGGACACAGATGGAGTCAATGTGGAGAGGATGTTCCCATTAGTGGGGGAGTCTAGCACAGAGGACACAGATAGAGTGGATGTGGATGTGGAGAGGATGTTGCCTATAGTGGGGGAGTCTACGACCAGAGGACACAGATAGAGTGGATGTGGAGTGGATGTTTCCTGTACTGGGGGAGTCAATAAATCAGAGGACACAGATAGAGAGGAAGTGGAGAGGATGTGTCCTATAGTGGGGGTCTGGGACCAGAGGACACAAACAGAGTGAATGTGGAGAGGATGTTTCCTATAGTGTGGGAGTCTGGGACCAGAGGACACAGATAGAGTGGATGTGGAGAGGAGGTTTCCTATTGTGGGGGAATCGAGGACTAGAGAACACAGACTGAGTGGATGTGGAGAGGATGTTGCCTATAGTGGGGAAGTATAGGACCTGAGGTCACAGATAAACTGGATGTGGAGAGGATGTTGCCTATAGTGGGGGAGTCTAGGACCAGAGGACACAGATAAACTGGATGTGGAGAGGATGTTGACTATAGTGGGGGATTGTAGGACCAGAGGACACCGATAGATTGGATGTGGAGAGGATGTTTGCTGTAGTGGAAGAGTCTTGGACCAGTGGACACAGATACAGTGGATGTGGAGAGGATGTTTCCTATACTGAGGGAGTCTAAGACAAGAGGACACAGATAGAGTGGATGTGGAGAGGATGTTTCCTATAGTGAGGAGTCTAGGACCAGAGGACACAGACTGAGTGGATGTGGAGAGGATGTTGCCTATAGTGGGGAAGTCTAGGACCTGAGGACACAGATAAACTGGATGTGGAGAGGATGTTGCCTATAGTGGGGGAGTCTAGGAACAGAGGACACATATTAAGTAGAAAGAGTGCATGTGGAGAGGATGTTTCCTGTAGTGGGGCAGTCTGGGACCAGAGGACACAGATAGAGTGGATTTGGAGAGAATGTTGAATATGGTGGGTGAGTCTAGGACCAGCGGACACAGATGGAGTCGATTAGGATAGGATGTTTCCTATATTGGGGAGTCTAGGATCAGAGGACACAGACAGAGTGGATGTTGAGAGGATGTTCCCTATGGTGGGGTATTCTAAGACCAGAGGACACAGATAGAGTGGATGTGGAGTGTATGTTTCCTATACTGCGGGAGTCAATGGATCAGAGGACACAGATAGAGAGGAAGTGGAGAGGATGTTCCCTATCGTGGGTGAGACTAGGACAGAGGACACAGATAGTGTGTATATGGAGAGCATGTTTCCTATAGTGGGGGAGTCTAGGACCAGAGGACATAGATAGAGTGGATGTGGAGAGGATGTTGCCTGTAGTGGGGGAGTCTAGGACCAGACGACACAGATAGAGAGGAAGTGGAGAGGATGTTTCCTATAGTGGGGTGTCTAGGACCAGAGGACACAGATGGAGTCAATGTGGAGAGGATGTTCCCATTAGTGGGGGAGACTAGCACAGAGGACACAGATAGAGTGGATGTGGATGTGGAGTGGATGTTCCCCATAGTGGGGGAGACTAGGACAGAAGACACAGATAGAGTGGCTATGGAGACGATGTTTCCTATAGTGGGGGAGTCAGGGAACAGAGGACACAGATAGAGTGGATGTGGAGAGGATGTTTCCTATAGTGGGGGATTCTAGGACCAGAGGACACAGATAGTGTGGATGTGGAGAGGATGTTTCCTATAGTAGGGGAGTCTTTGACCAGAGGACACAGATAGACTGGATGTGGAGAGGATGTTTCCTATAGTGGGGGAGTGTAGGACCAGAGGACACAGATAGAGTGGATGTGGAGAGGATGTTTCCTATAGTGGGGGAGTGTAGGACCAGAGGACACAGATAGAGTGGATGTGGAGAGGATGTTTCCTATAGTGGGGGAGTCTATGACCAGAGGACACAGATAGAGTGGATGTGGAGTGGATGTTTCCTATAGTGGGGGAGTCTAGGACAAGAGGGCACAAATAGAGTGGATGTGGAAAGGATATTTCCTATACTGGGGGAGTCTTCGACCAGATGACTCAAATAGAGTGGATGTGGAGATTATGTTTCCTATAGTAGGGGAGACTAGCACAGAGGACACAGATAGAGTGGTTATGGAGAAGATGTTTCCTATTGTAGGGGAGTCTAGCACCAGAAGACACAGATAGAGTGGATGTGGAGAGGATGTTTCCTATAGTGGGGTGTCTAGGACCAGAAGACACAGATAGAGTGGATGTAGAGAGGGTGTTTCCTATAGTAGGGGACTGTAGGACCAGAGGACACAGATAGAGTGGATGTGGAGAGGATGTTTGCTGTAGTGGAAGAGTCTTGGACCAGTGGACACAGATACAGTGCATGTGGAGAGGATGTTTCCTATAGTGAGGGAGTCTAGGACCATAGGACACAGATAGTGTGGATGTGGAGAGGATGTTTCCTATAGTGGAAGAGTCCATGACCAGAGGACACAGATAGAGTGGATGTGGAGTGGATGTTTCCTATACCTGGGTGTCAATGGATCAGAGGATACAGATAGAGTGGAAGTGGAGAGGATGTGTCCTATAGTGGGGGAGTGTGGGACCAATGGACACAGACAGAGTGAATGTGGAGAGGATGTTTCCTATTGTAGGGGAGCCGAGGACCAGAGGACACAGATAGATTGGATGTGCAGAGGATGTTTCCTATAGTGTGGGTGTCTGGGACCAGAGGACACAGACTGAGTGGATGTGGAGATGATGTTTACTATAGTGGGGGAGTCCAGGATCAGAGGACACAGATAGAGTGGATGTGGAGAGGATGTTTCCTGTAGTGGGGCAGTCTGGGACCAGAGGACACAGATAGAGTGGATTTGGAGAGAATGTTGACTATGGTGGGGGAGTCTAGGACCAGCGGACACAGATGGAGTCGATTTGGATAGGATGTTTCCTATATTGGGGAGTCTAGGATCAGAGGACACAGACAGAGTGGAAGTGGAGAGGATGTTCCCTATGGTGGGGGAGTCTACAACCAGAGGACACAGATAGAGTGGATGTGGAGTGGATGTTTCCTGAACTGGGGGAGTCAATGGATCAGAGGACACAGATAGAGTGGATGTGGAGAGGATGTGTCCTATTGTGGGGGACTGTAGGACCAGAGGACACAGATAGAGTGGATGTGGAGAGGATGTTGCCTGTAGTGGGGGAGTCTAGGACCAGACGACACAGATAGAGAGGAAGTGGAGAGGATGTTTCCTATAGTGGGGTGTCTAGGACCAGAGGACACAGATGGAGTCAATGTGGAGAGGATGTTCCCATTAGTGGGGGAGTCTAGCACAGAGGACACAGATAGAGTGGATGTGGATGTGGAGAGGATGTTGCCTATAGTGGGGAAGTCTAGGACCTGAGGACACAGATAAACTGGATGTGGAGAAGATGTTGCCTATAGTGGGGCAGTGTAGGACCAGAGGACACAGATAGAGTGGATGTGGAGAGGATGTTTCCTATTGTGGGGGAGTCTAGCACCCGAAGACACAGATAGAGTGGATGTGGAGAGGATGTTTCCTATAGTGGGGGACTGTAGGACCAGAGGACACAGATAGAGTGGATGTGGAGAGGATGTTTGCTGTAGTGGAAGAGTCTTGGACCAGTGGACACAGATACAGTGCATGTGGAGAGGATGTTTCCTATAGTGAGGGAGTCTAGGACCAGAGGACACAGATAGTGTGGAAGTGGAGAGGATGTGTCCTATAGTGGGGGAGTGTGGGACCAGAGGACACAGATAGAGTGGATGTGCAGAGGATGTTTCCTATAGTGTGGGTGTCTGGGACCAGAGGACACAGACTGAGTGGATGTGGAGATGATGTTTACTATAGTGGGGGAGTCCAGGATCAGAGGACACAGATAGAGTGGATGTGGAGAGGATGTTTCCTGTAGTGGGGCAGTCTGGGACCAGAGGACACAAACAGAGTGAATGTGGAGAGGATGTTTCCTATAGTGTGGGAGTCTGGGACCAGAGGACACAGATAGAGTGGATGTGGAGAGGATGTTTCCTATTGTGGGGGAATCGAGGACCAGAGAACACAGACTGAGTGGATGTGGAGAGGATGTTGCCTATAGTGGGGAAGTCTAGGACCTGAGGACACAGATAAACTGGATGTGGAGAGGATGTTGCCTATAGTGGGGGAGTCTAGGAACAGAGGACACATATTAAGTAGATAGAGTGCATGTGGAGAAGATGTTGCCTGTAGTTGGGGAGTCTAGGACCAGAGGACACAGATAGAGTGGATTTGGAGAGAATGTTGACTATGGTGGGGGTGTCTAGGACCAGCGGACACAGATGGAGTCGATGTGGATAGGATGTTTCCTATATTGGGGAGTCTAGGATCAGAAGACACAGATAGAGTGGATGTGGAGAGGATGTTCCCTATCGTGGGGGAGACTAGCACAGAGGACACAGATAGAGTGGGTGTGGATGTGGAGAGGATGTTCCCCATAGTGGGGGAGACTAGGACAGAAGACACATATAGAGTGGCTATGGAGAGGATGTTTCCTATAGTGGGGGAGTCTGGGAACAGAGGACACAGATAGAGTGGATGTTGAGAGGATATTTCCTGTAGTGGGGGACTCCATGACCAGAGGACAAAGATATAGTGGATGTGGAGAGTATGATTCCTATAGTGGGGGAGTGTAGGACCAGAGGACACCGATAGAGTGGATGTGGAGAGGATTTTTCCTGTAGTGGAAGAGTCTAGGACCAGTGGACACAGATACAGTGGATGTGGAGAGGATGTTTCCTGTAGTGGGGCAGTCTGGGACCAGAGGACACTTATAGAGTGGTTGTGGAGAGGATGTTTCCTATATTGGGGGAGTCAAGGACCAGTGGACACAGATAGAGTGGATGTGGAGAGGATGTTGCCTATAGTGGGGAAGTCTAGGACCTGAGGACACTGATAAACTGGATGTGGAGAGGATGTTGCCTATAGTGGGGGAGTGTAGGAACAGAGGACACATATTAAGTAGATAGAGTGCATGTGGAGAAGATGTTTCCTATAGAGGGGGAGTCTAGGTCTAGAGGGCTCAGATAGAGTGGTTGTGGAGAGGATGTTGCCTATAGTGGGGGAACCCAGGACAAGAGGGCACAGATAGAGTGGATGGGGAGAGGATGTTTCCCATAGAGGGGGAGTCCAGATCTAGAGGGCTCAGATAGAGTGGTTGTGGAGAGGATGTTCCCTATAGTAGGGGAGTCTAGGAGAAGAGGGCACAGTTAGAGTGGATGTGGAAAGGATGTTTCCTATACTGGGGGAGTCTACGACCAGATGACACAAATAGAGTGGTTGTGGAGAGGATGTTTCCTATTATAGGGAAGTCTAGGACCAGAAGACACAGATGGAGTCGATTTGGATAGGATGTTTCCTATATTGGGGAGTCTAGGATCAGAGGACACAGACAGAATGGATGTGGAGAGGATGTTTCCTATAGTGTGGGAGTCTGGGACCCGAGGACACAGATAGAGTGGATGTGGAGAGGATGTTTCCTATTGTGGGGGAATCGAGGACCAGAGAACACAGACTGAGTGGATGTGGAGAGGCTGTTGCCTATAGTGGGGAAGTCTAGGACCTGAGGACACAGATAAACTGGATGTGGAGAAGATGTTGCCTATAGTGGGGCAGTGTAGGACCAGAGGACACAGATAGAGTGGATGTGGAGAGGATGTTTCCTATTGTGGGGGAATCGAGGACCAGAGAACACAGACTGAGTGGATGTGGAGAGGATGTTGCCTATAGTGGGGAAGTCTAGGACCTGAGGACACAGATAAACTGGATGTGGAGAGGATGTTGCCTATAGTGGGGGAGTCTAGGAACAGAGGACACATATTAAGTAGATAGAGTGCATGTGGAGAAGATGTTGCCTGTAGTTGGGGAGTCTAGGACCAGAGGACACAGATAGAGTGGATTTGGAGAGAATGTTGACTATGGTGGGGGAGTCTAGGACCAGCGGACACAGATGGAGTCGATGTGGATAGGATGTTTCCTATATTGGGGAGTCTAGGATCAGAAGACACAGATAGAGTGGATGTGGAGAGGATGTTCCCTATCGTGGGGGAGACTAGCACAGAGGACACAGATAGAGTGGGTGTGGATGTGGAGAGGATGTTCCCCATAGTGGGGGAGACTAGGACAGAAGACACATATAGAGTGGCTATGGAGAGGATGTTTCCTATAGTGGGGGAGTCTGGGAACAGAGGACACAGATAGAGTGGATGTTGAGAGGATATTTCCTGTAGTGGGGGACTCCATGACCAGAGGACAAAGATATAGTGGATGTGGAGAGTATGATTCCTATAGTGGGGGAGTGTAGGACCAGAGGACACCGATAGAGTGGATCTGGAGAGGATTTTTCCTGTAGTGGGGCAGTCTGGGACCAGAGGACACTTATAGAGTGGTTGTGGAGAGGATGTTTCCTATATTGGGGGAGTCAAGGACCAGTGGACACAGATAGAGTGGATGTGGAGAGGATGTTGCCTATAGTGGGGAAGTCTAGGACCTGAGGACACTGATAAACTGGATGTGGAGAGGATGTTGCCTATAGTGGGGGAGTGTAGGAACAGAGGACACATATTAAGTAGATAGAGTGCATGTGGAGAAGATGTTTCCTATAGAGGGGGAGTCTAGGTCTAGAGGGCTCAGATAGAGTGGTTGTGGAGAGGATGTTGCCTATAGTGGGGGAACCCAGGACAAGAGGGCACAGATAGAGTGGATGGGGAGAGGATGTTTCCCATAGAGGGGGAGTCCAGATCTAGAGGGCTCAGATAGAGTGGTTGTGGAGAGGATGTTCCCTATAGTAGGGGAGTCTAGGAGAAGAGGGCACAGATAGAGTGGATGTGGAAAGGATGTTTCCTATACTGGGGTAGTCTACGACCAGATGACACAAATAGAGTGGTTGTGGAGAGGATGTTTCCTATTGTAGGGAAGTCTAGGACCAGAAGACACAGATGGAGTCGATTTGGATAGGATGTTTCCTATATTGGGGAGTCTAGGATCAGAGGACACAGACAGAATGGATGTGGAGAGGATGTTTCCTATAGTGTGGGAGTCTGGGACCAGAGGACACAGATAGAGTGGATGTGGAGAGGATGTTTCCTATTGTGGGGGAATCGAGGACCAGAGAACACAGACTGAGTGGATGTGGAGAGGCTGTTGCCTATAGTGGGGAAGTCTAGGACCTGAGGACACAGATAAACTGGATGTGGAGAAGATGTTGCCTATAGTGGGGCAGTGTAGGACCAGAGGACACAGATAGAGTGGATGTGGAGAGGATGTTTCATATTGTGGGGGAGTCCAGGATCAGAGGACACAGATAGAGTGGATGTGGAGAGGATGTTTCCTGTAGTGGGGCAGTCTGGAACCAGAGGACACAGATAGAGTGGATTTGGAGAGAATGTTGACTATGGTGGGGGAGTCTAGGACCAGCGGACACAGATGGAGTCGATTTGGATAGGATGTTTCCTATATTGGGGAGTCTAGGATCAGAGGACACAGACAGAGTGGATGTGGAGAGGATGTTCCCTATGGTGGGGGAGTCTACGACCAGAGGACACTGATAGAGTGGATGTGGAGTGGATGTTTCCTGTACTGGGGGAGTCAATAAATCAGAGGACACAGATAGAGAGGAAGTGGAGAGGATGTGTCCTATAGTGGGGGTCTGGGACCAGAGGACACAAACAGAGTGAATGTGGAGAGGATGTTTCCTATAGTGTGGGAGTCTGGGACCAGAGGACACAGATAGAGTGGATGTGGAGAGGAGGTTTCCTATTGTGGGGGAATCGAGGACTAGAGAACACAGACTGAGTGGATGTGGAGAGGATGTTGCCTATAGTGGGGAAGTCTAGGACCTGAGGTCACAGATAAACTGGATGTGGAGAGGATGTTGCCTATAGTGGGGGAGTCTAGGACCTGAGGACACAGATAAACTGGATGTGGAGAGGATGTTTCCTATAGTGTGGCAGTGTAGGACCAGAGGACACAGATAAACTGGATGTGGAGAGGATGTTACCTATACTGAGGGAGTCTAAGACAAGAGGACACAGATAGAGTGGATGTGGAGAGGATGTTTCCTATAGTGAGGAGTCTAGGACCAGAGGACACAGACTGAGTGGATGTGGAGAGGATGTTGCCTATAGTGGGGAAGTCTAGGACCTGAGGACACAGATAAACTGGATGTGGAGAGGATGTTGCCTATAGTAGGGGAGTCTAGGAACAGAGGACACATATTAAGTAGAAAGAGTGCATGTGGAGAGGATGTTTCCTATAGAGGGGGAGTCTAGGTCTAGAGGGCTCAGATAGAGTGGTTGTGGAGAGTATGTTGCCTATAGTGGGGGAATCCAGGACAAGAGGGCACAGATAGAGTGGATGGGGAGAGGATGTTTCCCATAGAGGGGGAGTCCAGGTCTAGAGGGCTCAGATAGAGTGGTTGTGGAGAGGATGTTCCCTATAGTGGGGGAGTCTAGGAGAAGAGGGCACAGATAGAGTGGATGTGGAAAGGATGTTACCTATACTGGGAGAGTCTACGACCAGAGGACACAGATAGAGTGGATGTGGAGAGGATGTTTCCTATAGTGGGGCAGTGTAGGACCAGAGGACACCGATAGATTGGATGTGGAGTGGATGTTTGCTGTAGTGGAAGAGTCTTGGACCAGTGGACACAGATACAGTGGATGTGGAGAGGATGTTTCCTATACTGAGGGAGTCTAAGACAAGAGGACACAGATAGAGTGGATGTGGAGTGGATGTTTCCTATAGTGAGGAGTCTAGGACCAGAGGACACAGATAGAGTGGATGTGGAGAGGATGTTTCCTATAGTGGGGGATTCTAGGACCAGAGGACACAGATAGTGTGGATGTGGAGAGGATGTTTCCTATAGTAGGGGAGTCTTTGACCAGAGGACACAGATAGAGTGGATGTGGAGAGGATGTTTCCTATAGTGGGGGAGTGTAGGACCAGAGGACACAGATAGAGTGGATGTGGAGAGGATGTTTCCTATAGTGGGGGAGTGTAGGACCAGAGGACACAAATAGAGTGGATGTGGAGAGGATGTTTCCTATAGTGGGGGAGTCTATGACCAGAGGACACAGATAGAGTGGATGTGGAGAGGATGTTTCCTATTGTAGGGGGGTCTAGGACCAGAAGATACAGATAGAGTGGATGTGGAGAGGATGTTTCCTCTAGTGGGGTGTCTAGGACCAGAGGACACAGATAGAGTGGATGTGGAGAGGATGTTTCCTATTGTAGGGGAGTCTAGGACCAGAGGGCACAGATATAGAGGATGTGGAAAGGATGTTTCCTATACTGGGGAACTCTACGTCCAGATGAGACAAATAGAGTGGTTTTGGAGAGAATGTTGACTATGGTGGAGGAGTCTAGGACCAGCGGACACAGATGGAGTCGATGTGGATAGGATGTTTCCTATATTGGGGGTGTCAATAGATCGGAGGACACAGATAGAGTGGATGTAGAGAGGAAGTTTCCTGTAGTGGGAATGTGTAGGACCAGTGGACACAGATAGAGTGGATGTGGAGAGGACATTGACTATAGTGGGGAGTCTAGGATCAGAGGACACAGATAGAGTGGATGTGGAGAGGATGTTCCCTATAGTGGGGGAGACTAGGACAGAGGACACAGCTAGTGTGGATATGGAGAGGATGTTTCCTATAGTGTGGGAGTCTGGGACCAGAGGACACAGATAGAGTGGATGTGGAGAGGATGTTTCCTATTGTGGGGGAGTAGAGGACCTGAGAACACAGACTGAGTGGATGTGGAGAGGATGTTTCCTATAGTGGGGTGTCTAGGACCAGAGGACACAGATGGAGTCAATGTGGAGAGGATGTTCCCTATAGTGGGGGAGTCTGCGAACAGAGGACACAGATAGAGTGGATGTGGAGAGGATATTTCCTATAGTGGGGCAGTGTAGGACCAGTGGACACAGATAGAGTGGATGTAGAGTGGATGTTTCCTATACTGGGGGAGTCTACGACCAGATGATACAAATAGAGTGGATGTGGAGAGGATGTTTCCTATTGTAGGGGAGTCTAGCACCAGAAGAAACAGATAGAGTGGATGTGGAGAGGATGTTTCCTATAGTGGGGTGTCTACGACCAGAGGACACAGATAGTGTGGATGTGGAGAGGATGTTTCCTATAGTGGGGGAGTCCAGGATCAAGGACAAAGATAGAGTGGATGTGGAGAGGATGTTTCCTGTAGTGGGGCAGTCTGGGACCAGAGGACACAGATAGAGCGGATGTGGAGAGGATGTTTCCTATAGTGCGGGAGTCTAGGACCAGAAGACACAGATAGAGTGGATTTGGAGAGAATGTTGACTATGGTGGGGGAGTCTAGGACCAGCGGAAACAGATGGAGTCGATGTGGATGTGGAGAGGATGTTCCCCATAGTGGGGGAGAGTAGGACAGAAGACCCAGTGAGAGTGGCTATGGAGAGGATGTTTCCTATAGTGGGGGAGTCTGCGAACAGAGGACACAGATAGAGTGGATGTTGAGAGGATATTTCCTATACTGGGGGACTCTATGACCAGAAGACACAGATAGAGTGGATGTGGAGAGGATGTTTCCTATAGTGGGGCTGTGTAGGACCAGAGGACACCGATAGAGTGGATGTGGAGAGGATGTTTCCTATAGTGGGGCAGTGTAGGACCAGAGGACACCGATAGATTGGATGTGGAGAGGATGTTTGCTGTAGTGGAAGAGTCTTGGACCAGTGGACACAGATACAGTGGATGTGGAGAGGATGTTTCCTATACTGAGGGAGTCTAAGACAAGAGGACACAGATAGAGTGGATGTGGAGTGGATGTTTCCTATAGTGAGGAGTCTAGGACCAGAGGACACAGATAGAGTGGATGTGGAGAGGATGTTTCCTATAGTGGGGGATTCTAGGACCAGAGGACACAGATAGTGTGGATGTGGAGAGGATGTTTCCTATAGTAGGGGAGTCTTTGACCAGAGGACACAGATAGAGTGGATGTGGAGAGGATGTTTCCTATAGTGGGGGAGTGTAGGACCAGAGGACACAGATAGAGTGGATGTGGAGAGGATGTTTCCTATAGTGGGGGAGTGTAGGACCAGAGGACACAGATAGAGTGGATGTGGAGAGGATGTTTCCTATAGTGGGGGAGTCTATGACCAGAGGACACAGATAGAGTGGATGTGGAGAGGATGTTTCCTATTGTAGGGGGGTCTAGGACCAGAAGATACAGATAGAGTGGATGTGGAGAGGATGTTTCCTCTAGTGGGGTGTCTAGGACCAGAGGACACAGATAGAGTGGATGTGGAGAGGATGTTTCCTATAGTGGGGGAGTGTAGGACCAGAGGACACAAATAGAGTGGATGTGGAGAGGATGTTTCCTATAGTGGGGGAGTCTATGACCAGAGGACACAGATAGAGTGGATGTGGAGAGGATGTTTCCTATTGTAGGGGGGTCTAGGACCAGAGGGCACAGATATAGTGGATGTGGAAAGGATGTTTCCTATACTGGGGAACTCTACGTCCAGATGAGACAAATAGAGTGGTTTTGGAGAGAATGTTGACTATGGTGGGGGAGTCTAGGACCAGCAAACACAGATGGAGTCGATGTGGATAGGATGTTTCCTATATTGGGGGTGTCAATAGATCGGAGGACACAGATAGAGTGGATGTAGAGAGGAAGTTTCCTGTAGTGGGAATGTGTAGGATCAGAGGACACAGATAGAGTGGATGTGGAGAGGATGTTCCCTATAGTGGGGGAGACTAGGACAGAGGACACAGCTAGTGTGGATATGGAGAGGATGTTTCCTATAGTGTGGGAGTCTGGGACCAGAGGACACAGATAGAGTGGATGTGGAGAGGATGTTTCCTATTGTGGGGGAGTAGAGGACCTGAGAACACAGACTGAGTGGATGTGGAGAGGATGTTTCCTATAGTGGGGTGTCTAGGACCAGAGGACACAGATGGAGTCAATGTGGAGAGGATGTTCCCTATAGTGGGGTAGTCTGCGAACAGAGGACACAGATAGAGTGGATGTGGAGAGGATATTTCCTATAGTGGGGCAGTGTAGGACCAGTGGACACAGATAGAGTGGATGTAGAGTGGATGTTTCCTATAGTGGGGGAGTCTAGGACAAGAGGGCACAGATAGAGTGGATGTGGAAAGGATGTTTCCTATACTGGGGGAGTCTACGACCAGATGATACAAATAGAGTGGATGTGGAGAGGATGTTTCCTATTGTAGGGGAGTCTAGCACCAGAAGAAACAGATAGAGTGGATGTGAAGAGGATGTTTCCTATAGTGGGGTGTCTACGTCCAGAGGACACAGATAGTGTGGATGTGGAGAGGATGTTTCCTATAGTGGGGGAGTCCAGGATCAAGGACAAAGATAGAGTGGATGTGGAGAGGATGTTTCCTGTAGTGGGGCAGTATGGGACCAGAGGACACAGATAGAGCGGATGTGGAGAGGATGTTTCCTATAGTGCGGGAGTCCAGGACCAGAAGACACAGATAGAGTGGATTTGGAGAGAATGTTGACTATGGTGGGGGAGTCTAGGACCAGCGGACACAGATGGAGTCGATGTGGATGTGGAGAGGATGTTCCCCATAGTGGGGGAGAGTAGGACAGAAGACCCAGATAGAGTGGCTATGGAGAGGATGTTTCCTATAGTGGGGGAGTCTGCGAACAGAGGACACAGATAGAGTGGATGTTGAGAGGATATTTCCTATACTGGGGGACTCTATGACCAGAAGACACAGATATAGTGGATGTGGAGAGTATGTTTCCTATAGTGGGGCTGTGTAGGACCAGAGGACACCGATAGAGTGGATGTGGAGAGGATGTTTCCTATAGTGGGGCAGTGTAGGACCAGAGGACACCGATAGATTGGATGTGGAGAGGATGTTTGCTGTAGTGGAAGAGTCTTGGACCAGTGGACACAGATACAGTGGATGTGGAGAGGATGTTTCCTATACTGAGGGAGTCTAAGACAAGAGGACACAGATAGAGTGGATGTGGAGTGGATGTTTCCTATAGTGAGGAGTCTAGGACCAGAGGACACAGATAGAGTGGATGTGGAGAGGATGTTTCCTATAGTGGGGGATTCTAGGACCAGAGGACACAGATAGTGTGGATGTGGAGAGGATGTTTCCTATAGTAGGGGAGTCTTTGACCAGAGGACACAGATAGAGTGGATGTGGAGAGGATGTTTCCTATAGTGGGGGAGTGTAGGACCAGAGGACACAGATAGAGTGGATGTGGAGAGGATGTTTCCTATAGTGGGGGAGTGTAGGACCAGAGGACACAAATAGAGTGGATGTGGAGAGGATGTTTCCTATAGTGGGGGAGTCTATGACCAGAGGACACAGATAGAGTGGATGTGGAGAGGATGTTCCCCATAGTGGGGGAGACTAGCACAGAGGACACAGATAGAGTGGTTATGGAGAAGATGTTTCCTATTGTAGGGGAGTCTAGCACCAGAAGACACAGATAGAGTGGATGTGGAGAGGAAGTTTCCTATAGTGGGGTGTCTAGGACCAGAAGACACAGATAGAGTGGATGTGGAGAGGATGTTTCCTATAGTGAGGGAGTCTAGGACCATAGGACACAGATAGTGTGGATGTGGAGAGGATGTTTCCTATAGTGGAAGAGTCTATGACCAGAGGACACAGATAGAGTGGATGTGGAGTGGATGTTTCCTATACCTGGGGAGTCAATGGACCAGAGGACACAGACAGAGTGAATGTGGAGAGGATGTTTCCTATTGTAGGGGAGCCTAGGACCAGAGGACACAGATAGAGTGGATGTGCAGAGGATGTTTCCTATATTGTGGGTGTCTGGGACCAGAGGACACAGACTGAGTGGATGTGGAGATGATGTTTACTATAGTGGGGGAGTCCAGGATCAGAGGGCACAGATAGAGTGGATGTGGAGAGGATGTTTCCTGTAGTGGAGCAGTCTGGGACCAGAGGACACAGATTGAGTGGATTTGGAGAGAATGTTGACTATGGTGGGGGAGTCTAGGACCAGCGGACACAGATGGAGTCGATTTGGATAGGATGTTTCCTATATTGGGGAGTCTAGGATCAGAGGACACAGACAGAGTGGATGTGGAGAGGATGTTCCCTATGGTGGGGGAGTCTACAACCAGAGGACACAGATAGAGTGGATGTGGAGTGGATGTTTCCTGTACTGGGGGAGTCCATGGATCAGAGGACACAGATAGAGAGGAAGTGGAGAGGATGTGTCCTATAGTGGGGGTCTGGGACCAGAGGACACAAACAGAGTGAATGTGGAGAGGATGTTTCCTATAGTGTGGGAGTCTGGGACCAGAGGACACAGATAGAGTGGATGTGGAGAGGATGTTTCCAATTGTGGGGGAATCGAGGACCAGAGAACACAGACTGAGTGGATGTGGAGAGGATGTTGCCTATAGTGGGGAAGTCTAGGACCTGAGGACACAGATAAACTGGATGTGGAGAAGATGTTGCCTATAGTGGGGCAGTGTAGGACCAGAGGACACAGATAGAGTGGATGTGGAGAGGATGTTTCCTATTGTGGGGGAGTCTAGCACCAGAAGACACAGATAGAGTGGATGTGGAGAGGATGTTTCCTATAGTGGGGGACTGTAGGACCAGAGGACACAGATAGAGTGGATGTGGAGAGGATGTTTGCTGTAGTGGAAGAGTCTTGGACCAGTGGACACAGATACAGTGCATATGGAGAGGATGTTTCCTATAGTGAGGGAGTCTAGGACCAGAGGACACAGATATTGTGGAAGTGGAGAGGATGTGTCCTTTCGTGGGGGAGTGTGGGACCAGAGGACACAGATAGAGTGGATGTACAGAGGATGTTTCCTATAGTGTGGGTGTCTGGGACCAGAGGACACAGACTGAGTGGATGTGGAGATGATGTTTACTATAGTGGGGGAGTCCAGGATCAGAGGACACAGATAGAGTGGATGTGGAGAGGATGTTTCCTATTGTGGGGGAGTCTAGCACCAGAAGACACAGATAGAGTGGATGTGGAGAGGATGTTTCCTATAGTGGGGGACTGTAGGACCAGAGGACACAGATAGAGTGGATGTGGAGAGGATGTTTGCTGTAGTGGAAGAGTCTTGGACCAGTGGACACAGATACAGTGCATGTGGAGAGGATGTTTCCTATAGTGAGGGAGTCTAGGACCAGAGGACACAGATAGTGTGGAAGTGGAGAGGATGTGTCCTATAGTGGGGGAGTCCAGGATCAGAGGACACAGATAGAGTGGATGTGGAGAGGATGTTTCCTGTAGTGGGGCAGTCTGGGACCAGAGGACACAGATAGAGTGGATTTGGAGAGAATGTTGACTATGGTGGGTGAGTCTAGGACCAGCGGACACAGATGGAGTCGATTTGGATAGGATGTTTCCTATATTGGGGAGTCTAGGATCAGAGGACACAGACAGAGTGGATGTTGAGAGGATGTTCCCTATGGTGGGGGATTCTAAGACCAGAGGACACAGATAGAGTGGATGTGGAGTGTATGTTTCCTATACTGCGGGAGTCAATGGATCAGAGGACACAGATAGAGAGGAAGTGGAGAGGATGTTCCCTATCGTGGGTGAGACTAGGACAGAGGACACAGATAGTGTGTATATGGAGAGCATGTTTCCTATAGTGGGGGAGTCTAGGACCAGAGGACATAGATAGAGTGGATGTGGAGAGGATGTTGCCTGTAGTGGGGGAGTCTAGGACCAGACGACACATATAGAGAGGAAGTGGAGAGGATGTTTCCTATAGTGGGGTGTCTAGGACCAGAGGACACAGATGGAGTCAATGTGGAGAGGATGTTCCCATTAGTGGGGGAGACTAGCACAGAGGACACAGATAGAGTGGATGTGGATGTGGAGAGGATGTTCCCCATAGTGGGGGAGACTAGGACAGAAGACACAGATAGAGTGGCTATGGAGACGATGTTTCCTATAGTGGGGGAGTCAGGGAACAGAGGTCACAGATAGAGTGGATGTGGAGAGGATGTTTCCTATAGTGGGGGATTCTAGGACCAGAGGACACAGATAGTGTGGATGTGGAGAGGATGTTTCCTATAGTAGGGGAGTCTTTGACCAGAGGACACAGATAGACTGGATGTGGAGAGGATGTTTCCTATAGTGGGGGAGTGTAGGACCAGAGGACACAGATAGAGTGGATGTGGAGAGGATGTTTCCTATAGTGGGGGAGTGTAGGACCAGAGGACACAGATAGAGTGGATGTGGAGAGGATGTTTCCTATAGTGGGGGAGTCTATGACCAGAGGACACAGATAGAGTGGATGTGGAGTGGATGTTTCCTATAGTGGGGGAGTCTAGGACAAGAGGGCACAAATAGAGTGGATGTGGAAAGGATATTTCCTATACTGGGGGAGTCTACGACCAGATGACTCAAATAGAGTGGATGTGGAGAGTATGTTTCCTATAGTGGGGGAGACTAGCACAGAGGACACAGATAGAGTGGTTATGGAGAAGATGTTTCCTATTGTAGGGGAGTCTAGCACCAGAAGACACAGATAGAGTGGATGTGGAGAGGATGTTTCCTATAGTGGGGTGTCTAGGACCAGAAGACACAGATAGAGTGGATGTAGAGAGGGTGTTTCCTATAGTGGGGGACTGTAGGACCAGAGGACACAGATAGAGTGGATGTGGAGAGGATGTTTGCTGTAGTGGAAGAGTCTTGGACCAGTGGACACAGATACAGTGCATGTGGAGAGGATGTTTCCTATAGTGAGGGAGTCTAGGACCATAGGACACAGATAGTGTGGATGTGGAGAGGATGTTTCCTATAGTGGAAGAGTCTATGACCAGAGGACACAGATAGAGTGGATGTGGAGTGGATGTTTCCTATACCTGGGGAGTCAATGGATCAGAGGATACAGATAGAGTGGAAGTGGAGAGGATGTGTCCTATAGTGGGGGAGTGTGGGACCAATGGACACAGACAGAGTGAATGTGGAGAGGATGTTTCCTATTGTAGGGGAGCCGAGGACCAGAGGACACAGATAGAGTGGATGTGCAGAGGATGTTTCCTATAGTGTGGGTGTCTGGGACCAGAGGACACAGACTGAGTGGATGTGGAGATGATGTTTTCTATAGTGGGGGAGTCCAGGATCAGAGGACACAGATAGAGTGGATGTGGAGAGGATGTTTCCTGTAGTGGGGCAGTCTGGGACCAGAGGACACAGATAGAGTGGATTTGGAGAGAATGTTGACTATGGTGGGGCAGTCTAGGACCAGCGGACACAGATGGAGTCGATTTGGATAGGATGTTTCCTATATTGGGGAGTCTAGGATCAGAGGACACAGACAGAGTGGATGTGGAGAGGATGTTCCCTATGGTGGGGGAGTCTACAACCAGAGGACACAGATAGAGTGGATGTGAAGTGGATGTTTCCTGAACTGGGGGAGTCAATGGATCAGAGGACACAGATAGAGTGGATGTGGAGAGGATGTGTCCTATTGTGGGGGTGTCTAGCACCAGAAGACACAGACTGAGTGGATGTGGAGAGGATGTTTCCTATAGTGGGGGACTGTAGGACCAGAGGACACAGATAGAGTGGATGTGGAGAGGATGTTGCCTGTAGTGGGGGAGTCTAGGACCAGACGACACAGATAGAGAGGAAGTGGAGAGGATGTTTCCTATAGTGGGGTGTCTAGGACCAGAGGACACAGATGGAGTCAATGTGGAGAGGATGTTCCCATTAGTGGGGGAGACTAGCACAGAGGACACAGATAGAGTGGATGTGGATGTGGAGAGGATGTTGCCTATAGTGGGGAAGTCTAGGACCTGAGGACACAGATAAACTGGATGTGGAGAAGATGTTGCCTATAGTGGGGCAGTGTAGGACCAGAGGACACAGATAGAGTGGATGTGGAGAGGATGTTTCCTATTGTGGGGGAGTCTAGCACCCGAAGACACAGATAGAGTGGATGTGGAGAGGATGTTTCCTATAGTGGGGGACTGTAGGACCAGAGGACACAGATAGAGTGGATGTGGAGAGGATGTTTGCTGTAGTGGAAGAGTCTTGGACCAGTGGACACAGATACAGAGCATGTGGAGAGGATGTTTCCTATAGTGAGGGAGTCTAGGACCAGAGGACACAGATAGTGTGGAAGTGGAGAGGATGTGTCCTATAGTGGGGGAGAGTGGGACCAGAGGACACAGATAGAGTGGATGTGGAGAGGATGTTTCCTATAGTGGGGGAGTGTAGGACCAGAGGACACAGATAGAGTGGATGTGGAGAGGATGTTTCCTATAGTGGGGGAGTCTATGACCAGAGGACACAGATAGAGTGGATGTGGAGTGGATGTTTCCTATAGTGGGGGAGTCTAGGACAAGAGGGCACAAATAGAGTGGATGTGGAAAGGATATTTCCTATACTGGGGGAGTCTACGACCAGATGACTCAAATAGAGTGGTTGTGGAGATTATGTTTCCTATAGTGGGGGAGACTAGCACAGAGGACACAGATAGAGTGGATGTGGAGAGGATGTTTCCTATAGTGGGGTGTCTAGGACCAGAAGACACAGATAGAGTGGATGTAGAGAGGGTGTTTCCTATAGTGGGGGACTGTAGGACCAGAGGACACAGATAGAGTGGATGTGGAGAGGATGTTTGCTGTAGTGGAAGAGTCTTGGACCAGTGGACACAGATACAGTGAATGTGGAGAGGATGTTTCCTATAGTGAGGGAGTCTAGGACCATAGGACACAGATAGTGTGGATGTGGAGAGGATGTTTCCTATAGTGGAAGAGTCTATGACCAGAGGACACAGATAGAGTGGATGTGGAGTGGATGTTTCCTATACCTGGGGAGTCAATGGATCAGAGGATACAGATAGAGTGGAAGTGGAGAGGATGTGTCCTATAGTGGGGGAGTGTGGGACCAATGGACACAGACAGAGTGAATGTGGAGAGGATGTTTCCTATTGTAGGGGAGCCGAGGACCAGAGGACACAGATAGAGTGGATGTGCAGAGGATGTTTCCTATAGTGTGGGTGACTGGGACCAGAGGACACAGACTGAGTGGATGTGGAGATGATGTTTTCTATAGTGGGGGAGTCCAGGATCAGAGGACACAGATAGAGTGGATGTGGAGAGGATGTTTCCTGTAGTGGGGCAGTCTGGGACCAGAGGACACAGATAGAGTGGATTTGGAGAGAATGTTGACTATGGTGGGGGAGTCTAGGACCAGCGGACACAGATGGAGTCGATTTGGATAGGATGTTTCCTATATTGGGGAGTCTAGGATCAGAGGACACAGACAGAGTGGATGTGGAGAGGATGTTCCCTATGGTGGGGGAGTCTACAACCAGAGGACACAGATAGAGTGGATGTGAAGTGGATGTTTCCTGAACTGGGGGAGTCAATGGATCAGAGGACACAGATAGAGTGGATGTGGAGAGGATGTGTCCTATTGTGGGGGTGTCTAGCACCAGAAGACACAGACTGAGTGGATGTGGAGAGGATGTTTCCTATAGTGGGGGACTGTAGGACCAGAGGACACAGATAGAGTGGATGTGGAGAGGATGTTGCCTGTAGTGGGGGAGTCTAGGACCAGACGACACAGATAGAGAGGAAGTGGAGAGGATGTTTCCTATAGTGGGGTGTCTAGGACCAGAGGACACAGATGGAGTCAATGTGGAGAGGATGTTCCCATTAGTGGGGGAGACTAGCACAGAGGACACAGATAGAGTGGATGTGGATGTGGAGAGGATGTTGCCTATAGTGGGGAAGTCTAGGACCTGAGGACACAGATAAACTGGATGTGGAGAAGATGTTGCCTATAGTGGGGCAGTGTAGGACCAGAGGACACAGATAGAGTGGATGTGGAGAGGATGTTTCCTATTGTGGGGGAGTCTAGCACCCGAAGACACAGATAGAGTGGATGTGGAGAGGATGTTTCCTATAGTGGGGGACTGTAGGACCAGAAGACACAGATAGAGTGGATGTGGAGAGGATGTTTGCTGTAGTGGAAGAGTCTTGGACCAGTGGACACAGATACAGAGCATGTGGAGAGGATGTTTCCTATAGTGAGGGAGTCTAGGACCAGAGGACACAGATAGTGTGGAAGTGGAGAGGATGTGTCCTATAGTGGGGGAGAGTGGGACCAGAGGACACAGATAGAGTGGATTTGCAGAGGATGTTTCCTATAGTGTGGGTGTCTGGGACCAGAGGACACAGACTGAGTGGATGTGGAGATGATGTTTACTATAGTGGGGGAGTCCAGGATCAGAGGACACAGATAGAGTGGATGTGGAGAGGATGTTTCCTGTAGTGGGGCAGTCTGGGACCAGAGGACACAAACAGAGTGAATGTGGAGAGGATGTTTCCTATAGTGTGGGAGTCTGGGACCAGAGGACACAGATAGAGTGGATGTGGAGAGGATGTTTCCTATTGTGGGGGAATCGAGGACCAGAGAACACAGACTGAGTGGATGTGGAGAGGATGTTGCCTATAGTGGGGAAGTCTAGGACCTGAGGACACAGATAAACTGGATGTGGAGAGGATGTTGCCTATAGTGGGGGAGTCTAGGAACAGAGGACACATATTAAGTAGATAGAGTGCATGTGGAGAAGATGTTGCCTGTAGTGGGGGAGTCTAGGACCAGAGGACACAGATAGAGTGGATTTGGAGAGAATGTTGACTATGGTGGGGGAGTCTAGGACCAGCGGACACAGATGGAGTCGATGTGGATAGGATGTTTCCTATATTGGGGAGTCTAGGATCAGAAGACACAGATAGAGTGGATGTGGAGAGGATGTTTCCTGTAGTGGGGCAGTCTGGGACCAGAGGACACTTATAGAGTGGTTGTGGAGAGGATGTTTCCTATATTGGGGGAGTCAAGGACCAGTGGACACAGATAGAGTGGATGTGGAGAGGATGTTGCCTATAGTGGGGAAGTCTAGGACCTGAGGACACTGATAAACTGGATGTGGAGAGGATGTTGCCTATAGTGGGGGAGTGTAGGAACAGAGGACACATATTAAGTAGATAGAGTGCATGTGGAGAAGATGTTTCCTATAGAGGGGGAGTCTAGGTCTAGAGGGCTCAGATAGAGTGGTTGTGGAGAGGATGTTGCCTATAGTGGGGGAACCCAGGACAAGAGGGCACAGATAGAGTGGATGGGGAGAGGATGTTTCCCATAGAGGGGGAGTCCAGATCTAGAGGGCTCAGATAGAGTGGTTGTGGAGAGGATGTTCCCTATAGTAGGGGAGTCTAGGAGAAGAGGGCACAGATAGAGTGGATGTGGAAAGGATGTTTCCTATACTGGGGGAGTCTACGACCAGATGACACAAATAGAGTGGTTGTGGAGAGGATGTTTCCTATTATAGGGGAGTCTAGGACCAGAAGACACAGATGGAGTCGATTTGGATAGGATGTTTCCTATATTGGGGAGTCTAGGATCAGAGGACACAGACAGAATGGATGTGGAGAGGATGTTTCCTATAGTGTGGGAGTCTGGGACCAGAGGACACAGATAGAGTGGATGTGGAGAGGATGTTTCCTATTGTGGGGGAATCGAGGACCAGAGAACACAGACTGAGTGGATGTGGAGAGGCTGTTGCCTATAGTGGGGAAGTCTAGGACCTGAGGACACAGATAAACTGGATGTGGAGAAGATGTTGCCTATAGTGGGGCAGTGTAGGACCAGAGGACACAGATAGAGTGGATGTGGAGAGGATGTTTCATATTGTGGGGGAGTCTGGGAACAGAGGACACAGATAGAGTGGATGTTGAGAGGATATTTCCTGTAGTGGGGGACTCCATGACCAGAGGACAAAGATATAGTGGATGTGGAGAGTATGATTCCTATAGTGGGGGAGTGTAGGACCAGAGGACACCGATAGAGTGGATGTGTAGAGGATTTTTCCTGTAGTGGAAGAGTCTAGGACAAGTGGACACAGACTGAGTGGATGTGGAGATGATGTTTACTATAGTGGGGGATTCCAGGATCAGAGGACACAGATAGAGTGGATGTGGAGAGGATGTTTCCTGTAGTGGCGCAGTCTGGGACCAGAGGACACAGATAGAGTGGATTTGGAGAGAATGTTGACTATGGTGGGGGAGTCTAGGACCAGCGGACACTGATGGAGTCGATGTGGATAGGATGTTTCCTATATTGGGGAGTCTAGGATCAGAGGACACAGATAGAGTGGATGTGGAGAGGATGTTCCCTATCGTGGGTGAGACTAGGACAGAGGACACAGATTGGGTGAATATGGAGAGCATGTTTCCTATAGTGGGAGAGTCTAGGACCAAAGGACATAGATAGAGTGGATGTGGAGAGGATGTTGCCTGTAGTGGGGGAGTCTAGGACCAGAGGACACAGATAGAGTGGATGTGGAGAGGATGTTGCCTGTAGTGGGGGAGTCTAGGACCAGACGACACAGATAGAGAGGAAGTGGAGAGGATGTTTCCTATAGTGGGGTGTCTAGGACCAGAGGACACAGATGGAGTCAATGTGGAGAGGATGTTCCCATTAGTGGGGGAGACTAGCACAGAGGACACAGATAGAGTGGATGTGGATGTGGAGAGGATGTTGCCTATAGTGGGGAAGTCTAGGACCTGAGGACACAGATAAACTGGATGTGGAGAAGATGTTGCCTATAGTTGGGCAGTGTAGGACCAGAGGACACAGATAGAGTGGATGTGGAGAGGATGTTTCCTATTGTGGGGGAGTCTAGCACCAGAAGACACAGATAGAGTGGATGTGGAGAGGATGTTTCCTATAGTGGGGGACTGTAGGACCAGAGGACACAGATAGAGTGGATGTGGAGAGGATGTTTGCTGTAGTGGAAGAGTCTTGGACCAGTGGACACAGATACAGTGCATGTGGAGAGGATGTTTCCTATAGTGAGGGAGTCTAGGACCAGAGGACACAGATAGTGTGGAAGTGGAGAGGATGTGTCCTATAGTGGGGGAGTGTGGGACCAGAGGACACAGATAGAGTGGATGTGCAGAGGATGTTTCCTATAGTGTGGGTGTCTGGGACCAGAGGACACAGACTGAGTGGATGTGGAGATGATGTTTACTATAGTGGGGGAGTCCAGGATCAGAGGACACAGATAGAGTGGATGTGGAGAGGATGTTTCCTGTAGTGGGGCAGTCTGGGACCAGAGGACACAAACAGAGTGAATGTGGAGAGGATGTTTCCTATAGTGTGGGAGTCTGGGACCAGAGGACACAGATAGAGTGGATGTGGAGAGGATGTTTCCTATTGTGGGGGAATCGAGGACCAGAGAACACAGACTGAGTGGATGTGGAGAGGATGTTGCCTATAGTGGGGAAGTCTAGGACCTGAGGACACAGATAAACTGGATGTGGAGAGGATGTTGCCTATAGTGGGGGAGTCTAGGAACAGAGGACACATATTAAGTAGATAGAGTGCATGTGGAGAAGATGTTGCCTGTAGTGGGGGAGTCTAGGACCAGAGGACACAGATAGAGTGGATTTGGAGAGAATGTTGACTATGGTGGGGGAGTCTAGGACCAGCGGACACAGATGGAGTCGATGTGGATAGGATGTTTCCTATATTGGGGAGACTAGGATCAGAGGACACAGATAGAGTGGATGTGGAGAGGATGTTCCCTATCGTGGGGGAGACTAGCACAGAGGACACAGATAGAGTGGGTGTGGATGTGGAGAGGATGTTCCCCATAGTGGGGGAGACTAGGACAGAAGACACATATAGAGTGGCTATGGAGAGGATGTTTCCTATAGTGGGGGAGTCTGGGAACAGAGGACACAGATAGAGTGGATGTTGAGAGGATATTTCCTGAAGTGGGGGACTCCATGACCAGAGGACAAAGATATAGTGGATGTGTAGAGTATGATTCCTATAGTGGGGGAGTGTAGGACCAGAGGACACCGATAGAGTGGATGTGGAGAGGATTTTTCCTGTAGTGGAAGAGTCTAGGACCAGTGGACACAGATACAGTGGATGTGGAGAGGATGTTTCCTGTAGTGGGGCTGTCTGGGACCAGAGGACACTTATAGAGTGGTTGTGGAGAGGATGTTTCCTATATTGGGGGAGTCAAGGACCAGTGGACACAGATAGAGTGGATGTGGAGAGGATGTTGCCTATAGTGGGGAAGTCTAGGACCTGAGGACACAGATAAACTGGATGTGGAGAGGATGTTGCCTATAGTGGGGGAGTGTAGGAACAGAGGACACATATTAAGTAGATAGAGTGCATGAGGAGAAGATTTTTCCTATAGAGGGGGAGTCTAGGTCTAGAGGGCTCAGATAGAGTGGTTGTGGAGAGGATGTTGCCTATAGTGGGGGAACCCAGGACAAGAGGGCACAGATAGAGTGGATGGGGAGAGGATGTTTCCCATAGAGGGGGAGTCCAGATCTAGAGGGCTCAGATAGAGTGGTTGTGGAGAGGATGTTCCCTATAGTAGGGGAGTCTAGGAGAAGAGGGCACAGATAGAGTGGATGTGGAAAGGATGTTTCCTATACTGGGGGAGTCTACGACCAGATGACACAAATAGAGTGGTTGTGGAGAGGATGTTTCCTATTATAGGGGAGTCTAGGACCAGAAGACACAGATGGAGTCGATTTGGAAAGGGTGTTTCCTATATTGGGGAGTCTAGGATCAGAGGACACAGACAGAGTGGATGTGGAGAGGATGTTTCCTATAGTGTGGGAGTCTGGGACCAGAGGACACAGATAGAGTGGATGTGGAGAGGATGTTTCCTATTGTGGGGGAATCGAGGACCAGAGAACACAGACTGAGTGGATGTGGAGAGGCTGTTGCCTATAGTGGGGAAGTCTAGGACCTGAGGACACAGATAAACTGGATGTGGAGAAGATGTTTCCTATACTGGGGGAGTCTACGACCAGATGACACAAATAGAGTGGTTGTGGAGAGGATGTTTCCTATTGTGGGGGAGTCTAGCACCAGAAGACACCGATAGAGTGGATGTGGAGAGGATGTTTCCTATTGTGGGGGACTCTATGACCAGAGGACACAGATATAGTGGATGTGGAGAGTATGTTTCTTATAGTGGGGCAGTGTACGACCAGAGGACACCGATAGATTGGATGTGGAGAGGATGTTTGCTGTAGTGGAAGAGTCTTGGACCAGTGGACACAGATACAGTGGATGTGGAGAGGATGTTTCCTATACTGAGGGAGTCTAAGACAAGAGGACACAGATAGAGTGGATGTGGAGAGGATGTTTCCTATAGTGAGGAGTCTAGGACCAGAGGACACAGACTGAGTGGATGTGGAGAGGATGTTGCCTATAGTGGGGAAGTCTAGGACCTGAGGACACAGATAAACTGGATGTGGAGAGGATGTTGCCTATAGTGGGGGAGTCTAGGAACAGAGGACACATATTAAGTAGATAGAGTGCATGTGGAGAGGATGTTTCCTATAGAGGGGGAGTCTAGGTCTGGAGGTCTCAGATAGAGTGGTTGTGGAGAGTATGTTGCCTATAGTGGGGGAATCCAGGACAAGAGGGCACAGATAGAGTGGATGTGGAAAGGATGTTACCTATACTGGGAGGGTCTACGACCAGATGACACAAATAGAGTGGTTGTGGAGAGGATGTTTCCTATTGTAGGGGGGTCTAGGACCAGAAGATACAGATAGAGTGGATGTGGAGAGGATGTTTCCTCTAGTGGGGTGTCTAGGACCAGAGGACACAGATAGAGTGGATGTGGAGAGGATGTTTCCTATTGTAGGGGAGTCTAGGACCAGAGGGCACAGATATAGTGGATGTGGAAAGGATGTTTCCTATACTGGGGAACTCTACGTCCAGATGAGACAAATAGAGTGGATTTGGAGAGAATGTTGACTATGGTGGGGGAGTCTAGGACCAGCGGACACAGATGGAGTCGATGTGGATAGGATGTTTCCTATATTGGGGGAGTCAATAGATCGGAGGACACAGATAGAGTGGATGTAGAGAGGAAGTTTCCTGTAGTGGGAATGTGTAGGACCAGTGGACACAGATAGTGTGGATGTGGAGAGGACATTGACTATAGTGGGGAGTCTAGGATCAGAGGACACAGATAGAGTGGATGTGGAGAGGATGTTCCCTATAGTGGGGGAGACTAGGACAGAGGACACAGCTAGTGTGGATATGGAGAGGATGTTTCCTATAGTGTGGGAGTCTGAGACCAGAGGACACAGATAGAGTGGATGTGGAGAGGATGTTTCCTATTGTGGGGGAGTAGAGGACCAGAGAACACAGACTGAGTGGATGTGGAGAGGATATTTCCTGTAGTGGGGCAGTCTGGGACCACAGAACACAGATAAACTGGATGTGGAGAGGATGTTGCTTATAGTGGGGGAGTCTAGGAACAGAGGACACATATTAAGTAGATAGAGTGCATGGGGAGAAGATGTTTCCTATAGAGGGGGAGTCTAGGTCTAGAGGGCTCAGATAGAGTGGTTGTGGAGAGGATGTTGCCTATAGTGGGGGAATCTAGGACAAGAGGGCACAGATAGAGTGGATGTGGAGAGGATGTTTCCTATAGAAGGGGAGTCCAGGTCCAGAGGGCTCAGATAGAGTGGTTGTGGAGAGGATGTTCCCTATAGTGGGAGAGTCTAGGACAAGAGGGCACAGATAGAGTGGATGTGAAAAGGATGTTTCCTATACTGGGGGAGTCTACGACCATATGACACAAATAGAGTGGATGTGGAGAGGATGTTTCCTATTGTAGGGGGGTCTAGGACCAGAAGATACAGATAGAGTGGATGTGGAGAGGATGTTTCCTCTAGTGGGGTGTCTAGGACCAGAGGACACAGATAGAGTGGATGTGGAGAGGATGTTTCCTATTGTAGGGGAGTCTAGGACCAGAGGGCACAGATATAGTGGATGTGGAAAGGATGTTTCCTATACTGGGGAACTCTACGTCCAGATGAGACAAATAGAGTGGATTTGGAGAGAATGTTGACTATGGTGGGGGAGTCTAGGACCAGCGGACACAGATGGAGTCGATGTGGATAGGATGTTTCCTATATTGGGGGAGTCAATAGATCGGAGGACACAGATAGAGTGGATGTAGAGAGGAAGTTTCCTGTAGTGGGAATGTGTAGGACCAGTGGACACAGATAGTGTGGATGTGGAGAGGACATTGACTATAGTGGGGAGTCTAGGATCAGAGGACACAGATAGAGTGGATGTGGAGAGGATGTTCCCTATAGTGGGGGAGACTAGGACAGAGGACACAGCTAGTGTGGATATGGAGAGGATGTTTCCTATAGTGTGGGAGTCTGGGACCAGAGGACACAGATAGAGTGGATGTGGAGAGGATGTTTCCTATTGTGGGGGAGTAGAGGACCAGAGAACACAGACTGAGTGGATGTGGAGAGGATATTTCCTGTAGTGGGGCAGTCTGGGACCACAGAACACAGATAAACTGGATGTGGAGAGGATGTTGCTTATAGTGGGGGAGTCTAGGAACAGAGGACACATATTAAGTAGATAGAGTGCATGTGGAGAAGATGTTTCCTATAGAGGGGGAGTCTAGGTCTAGAGGGCTCAGATAGAGTGGTTGTGGAGAGGATGTTGCCTATAGTGGGGGAATCTAGGACAAGAGGGCACAGATAGAGTGGATGTGGAGAGGATGTTTCCTATAGAAGGGGAGTCCAGGTCCAGAGGGCTCAGATAGAGTGGTTGTGGAGAGGATGTTCCCTATAGTGGGAGAGTCTAGGACAAGAGGGCACAGATAGAGTGGATGTGAAAAGGATGTTTCCTATACTGGGGGAGTCTACGACCATATGACACAGATAGAGTGGATGCGGAGAGGATGTTTCCTATAGTGGGGGAGTCTAGGACCAGAGGACACAGATGGAGTCAATGTGGAGAGGATGTTCACTATAGTGGGGGAGACTAGCACAGAGGACACAGATAGAGTGGATGTGGATGTGGAGAGGATGTTGCCTATAGTGGGGAAGTCTAGGACCTGAGGACACAGATAAACTGGATGTGGAGAAGATGTTGCCTATAGTGGGGCAGTGTAGGACCAGAGGACACAGATAGAGTGGATGTGGAGAGGATATTTCCTATAGTGGGGGACTCTATGACCAGAAGACACAGATATAGTTGATGTGGAGAGTATGTTTCCTATAGTGGGGCTGTGTAGGACCAGAGGACACCGATAGAGTGGATGTGGAGAGGATGTTTCCTATAGTGGGGCAGTGTAGGACCAGAGGACACCGATAGATTGGATCTGGAGAGGATGTTTGCTGTAGTGGAAGAGTCTTGGACCAGTGGACACAGATACACTGGATGTGGAGAGGATGTTTCCTATACTGAGGGAGTCTAAGACAAGAGGACACAGATAGAGTGGATGTGGAGTGGATGTTTCCTATAGTGAGGAGTCTAGGACCAGAGGACACAGATAGAGTGGATGTGGAGAGGATGTTTCCTATAGTGAGGGATTCTAGGACCAGAGGACACAGATAGTGTGGATGTGGAGAGGCTGTTTCCTATAGTAGGGGAGTCTTTGACCAGAGGACACAGATAGAGTGGATGTGGAGAGGATGTTTCCTATAGTGGGGGAGTGTAGGACCAGAGGACACAGATAGAGTGGATGTGGAGAGGATGTTTCCTATAGTGGGGGAGTGTAGGACCAGAGGACACAGATAGAGTGGATGTGCAGAGGATGTTTCCTATAGTGGGGGAGTCTATGACCAGAGGACACAGATAGAGTGGATGTGGAGAGGATGTTCCCCATAATGGGGGAGACTAGCACAGAGGACACAGATAGAGTGGTTATGGAGAAGATGCTTCCTATTGTAGGGGAGTCTAGCACCAGAAGACACAGATAGAGTGGATGTGGAGAGGATGTTTCCTATAGTGGGGTGTCTAGGACCAGAAGACACAGATAGAGTGGATGTAGAGAGGGTGTTTCCTATAGTGGGGGACTGTAGGACCAGTGGACACAGATACAGTGCATGTGGAGAGGATGGTTCCTATAGTGAGGGAGTCTAGGACCATAGGACACAGATAGTGTGGATGTGGAGAGGATGTTTCCTATTGTGGAAGAGTCTATGACCAGAGGACACAGATAGAGTGGATGTGGAGTGGATGTTTCCTATACCTGGGGAGTCAATGGACCAGAGGACACAGACAGAGTGAATGTGGAGAGGATGTTTCCTATTGTAGGGGAGCCTAGGACCAGAGGACACAGATAGAGTGGATGTGCAGAGGATGTTTCCTATAGTGTGGGTGTCTGGGACCAGAGGACACAGACTGAGTGGATGTGGAGATGATGTTTACTATAGTGGGGGAGTCCAGGATCAGAGGGCACAGATAGAGTGAATGTGGATAGGATGTTTCCTGTAGTGGGGCAGTCTGGGACCAGAGGACACAGATTGAGTGGATTTGGAGAGAATGTTGACTATGGTGGGGGAGTCTAGGACCAGCGGACACAAATGGAGTCGATTTGGATAGGATGTTTCCTATATTGGGGAGTCTAGGATCAGAGGACACAGACAGAGTGGATGTGGAGAGGATGTTTCCTATAGTGGGGGAGTCTATGACCAGAGGACACAGATAGAGTGGAAGTGGAGAGGATGTTCCCCATAGTGGGGGAGACTAGCACAGAGGACACAGATAGAGTGGTTATGGAGAAGATGTTTCCTATTGTAGGGGAGTCTAGCACCAGAAGACACAGATAGAGTGGATGTGGAGAGGATGTTTCCTATAGTGGGGTGTCTAGGACCAGAAGACACAGATAGAGTGGATGTAGAGAGGGTGTTTCCTATAGTGGGGGACTGTAGGACCAGTGGACACAGATACAGTGCATGTGGAGAGGATGTTTCCTATAGTAAGGGAGTCTAGGACCATAGGACACAGATAGTGTGGATGTGGAGTGGATGTTTCCTGTACTGGGGGAGTCAATGGATCAGAGGACACAGATAGAGAGGAAGTGGAGAGGATGTGTCCTATAGTGGGGGTCTGGGACCAGCGGACACAAACAGAGTGAATGTGGAGAGGATGTTTCCTATAGTGTGGGAGTCTGGGACCAGAGGACACAGATAGAGTGGATGTGGAGAGGATGTTTCCTATTGTGGGGGAATCGAGGACCAGAGAACACAGACTGAGTGGATGTGGAGAGGATGTTGCCTATAGTGGGGAAGTCTAGGACCTGAGGACACAGATAAACTGGATGGGGAGAAGATGTTGCCTATTGTGGGGCAGTGTAGGACCAGAGGACACAGATAGAGTGGATGTGGAGAGGATGTTTCCTATTGTGGGGGAGTCTAGCACCAGAAGACACAGATAGAGTGGATGTGGAGAGGATGTTTCCAATAGTGGGGGACTGTAGGACCAGAGGACACAGATAGAGTGGATGTGGAGAGGATGTTTCCTATAGTGAGGGAGTCTAGGACCAGAGGACACAGATAGTGTGGAAGTGGAGAGGATGTGTCCTATAGTGGGGGAGTGTGGGACCAGAGGACACAGATAGAGTGGATGTACAGAGGATGTTTCCTATAGTGTGGGTGTCTGGGAACAGAGGACACAGACTGAGTGGATGTGGAGATGATGTTTACTATAGTGGGGGAGTCCAGGATCAGAGGACACAGATAGAGTGGATGTGGAGAGGATGTTTCCTGTAGTGGGGCAGTCTGGGACCAGAGGATACAGATAGAGTGGATTTGGAGAGAATGTTTACTATGGTGGGTGAGTCTAGGACCAGCGGACACAGATGGAGTCGATTTGGATAGGATGTTTCCTATATTGGGGAGTCTAGGATCAGAGGACACAGACAGAGTGGATGTTGAGAGGATGTTCCCTATGGTGGGGGAGTCTAAGACCAGAGGACACAGATAGAGTGGATGTGGAGTGGATGTTTCCTATACTGCGGGAGTCAATGGATCAGAGGACACAGATAGAGAAGAAGTGGAGAGGATGTTCCCTATCGTGGGTGAGACTAGGACAGAGGACACAGATAGGGTGTATATGGAGAGCATGTTTCCTATAGTGGGGGAGTCTAGGACCAGAGGACATAGATAGAGTGGATGTGGAGAGGATGTTGCCTGTAGTGGGGGAGTCTAGGACCAGACGACACAGATAGAGAGGAAGTGGATGTGGAGAGGATGTTCGCCATAGTGGGGGAGACTAGGACAGAAGACACAGATAGAGTGGCTATGGAGAGGATGTTTCCTATAGTGAGGAGTCTAGGACCAGAGGACACAGATAAAGTGGATGTGGAGAGTATGTTTCCTATAGTGGGGGATTCTAGGACCAGAGGACACAGATAGTGTGGATGTGGAGAGGATGTTTCCTATAGTAGGGGAGTCTTTGACCAGAGGACACAGATAGACTGGATGTGGAGAGGATGTTTCCTATAGTGGGGGAGTGTAGGACCAGAGGACACAGATAGAGTGGATGTGGAGAGGATGTTTCCTATTGTGTGGGAGTGTAGGACCAGAGGACACAGATAGAGTGGATGTGGAGAGGATGTTTCCTATAGTGTGGGTGTCTGGGACCAGAGGACACAGACTAAGTGGATGTGGAGATGATGTTTACTATAGTGGGGGAGTCCAGGATCAGAGGACACAGATAGAGTGGATGTGGAGAGGATGTTTCCTGTAGTGGGGCAATCTGGGACCAGAGGACACAGATAGAGTGGATTTGGAGAGAATGTTGACTATGGTGGGGGAGTCTAGGACCAGCGGACACAGATGGAGTCGATTTGGATAGGATGTTTCCTATATTGGGGAGTCTAGGATCAGAGGACACAGACCGAGTGGATGTGGAGAGGATGTTCCCTATGGTGGGGGAGTCTACAACCAGAGGACACAGATAGAGTGGATGTGGAGTGGATGTTTCCTGTACTGGGGGAGTCAATGGATCAGAGGACACAGATAGAGTGGATGTGGAGAGGATGTTTCCTATAGTGGGGGACTGTAGGACCAGAGGACACAGATAGAGTGGATGTGGAGAGGATGTTTGCTGTAGTGGAAGAGTCTTGGACCAGTGGACACAGATACAGTGCATGTGGAGAGGATGTTTCCTATAGTGAGGGAGTCTAGGACCAGAGGACACAGATAGTGTGGAAGTGGAGAGGATGTTTCCTATAGTGTGGGTGTCTGGGACCAGAGGACACAGACTGAGTGGATGTGGAGATGATGTTTACTATAGTGGGGGAGTCCAGGATCAGAGGACACAGATAGAGAGGATGTGGAGAGGATGTTTCCTGTAGTGGGGCAGTCTGGGACCAGAGGACACAGATAGAGTGGATTTGGAGAGAATGTTGACTATGGTGGGGGAGTCTAGGACCAGCGGACACTGATGGAGTCGATGTGGATAGGATGTTTCCTATATTGGGGAGTCTAGGATCAGAGGACACAGATAGAGTGGATGTGGAGAGGATGTTCCCTATCGTGGGTGAGACTAGGACAGAGGACACAGTTAGGGTGTATATGGAGAGCATGTTTCCTATAGTGGGGGAGTCTAGGACCAGAGGACATAGATAGAGTGGATGTGGAGAGGATGTTGCCTGTAGTGGGGGAGTCTAGGACCAGAGGACACAGATAGAGTGGATGTGGAGAGGATGTTGCCTGTAGTGGGGGAGTCTAGGACCAGACGACACAGATAGAGAGGAAGTGGAGAGGATGTTTCCTATAGTGGGGTGTCTAGGACCAGAGGACACCGATGGAGTCAATGTGGAGAGGATGTTCCCATTAGTGGGAGAGACTAGCACAGAGGACACAGATAGAGTGGATGTGGATGTGGAGAGGATGTTCCCCATAGTGGGGGAGACTAGCACAGAGGACACAGATAGAGTGGATGTGGATATGGAGAGGATGTTCCCCATAGTGGGGGAGACTAGGACAGAAGACACAGATAGAGTGGCTATGGAGAGGATGTTTCCTATAGTGGGGGAGTCAGGGAACAGAGGACACAGATAGAGTGGATGTGGAGAGGATGTTTCCTATTGTAAGGGAGTCTAGGACCAGAGGGAACAGATATAGTGGATGTGGATAGGATGTTTCCTATAGTGGGGGAGTCTAGGACCAGAGGACACAGATGCAGTCGATGTGGAGAGGATGTTTCCTATAGTGGGGAGTCTAGGACCAGAGGACACAGATAGAGTGGAAGTGGAGAGGATGTTTCCGATAGTGGGGGAGTGGGACCAGAGGGCACAAATAGAGAGGATGTGGAGAGGATGTTTCCGATAGTCGGGGAGTCTAGGACCAGAGGTCACAGATAGAGTGGAAGTGGAGAGGATGTTTCCTATAGTGGTGTGTCTAGGACCAGAGGACACAGATAGAGTGGATGTGGAGAGGATGTTTCCTATTGTAAGGGAGTCAAGGACCAGAGGACACATATAGAGTGGTTGTGGAGAGGATGTTTCATATTGTAGGCGGGACGAGGACCAGAGGACACAGATTGAGTGATTCTGGAGAGGAAGTTTCCTGTAGTGGGGGAGTCTAGGACCAGTGGACACAGATAGAGTGGATGTGGAGAGGATATTCCCATTAGTGGGGGAGACTAGCACAGAGGACACAGATAGAGTGGATGTGGATGTGGAGAGGATGTTCCCCATAGTGGGGGAGACTAGGACAGAAGACACAGATAGAGTGGCTATGGAGAGGATGTTTCCTATAGTGGAGGAGTCAGGGAACAGAGGACACAGATAGAGTGGATGTGGAGAGGATGTTTCCTATAGTGGGGAGTCTAGGACCAGAGGACACAGATAGAGTGGAAGTGGAGTGGATGTTTCCTGTACTGGGGGAGTCAATGGATCAGAGGACACAGATAGAGTGGATGTGGAGAGGATGTGTCCTATTGTGGGGGAGTCTAGCACCAGAAGACACAGACTGAGTGGATGTGGAGAGGATGTTTCCTATAGTGGGGGACTGTAGGACCAGAGGACACAGATAGAGTGGATGTGGAGAGGATGTTTGCTGTAGTGGAAGAGTCTTGGACCAGTGGACACAGATACAGTGCATGTGGAGAGGATGTTTCCTATAGTGAGGGAGTCTAGGACCAGAGGACACAGATAGTGTGGAAGTGGAGACGATGTTTCCTATAGTGTGGGTGTCTGGGACCAGAGGACACAGACTGAGTGGATGTGGAGACGATGTTTCCTATAGTGGGGAGTCTAGGACCAGAGGACACAGATAGAGTGGAAGTGGAGAGGATGTTTCCGATAGTGGGGGAGTGGGACCAGAGGGCACAAATAGAGAGGATGTGGAGAGGATGTTTCCGATAGTCGGGGAGTCTAGGACCAGAGGTCACAGATAGAGTGGAAGTGGAGAGGATGTTTCCTATAGTGGTGTGTCTAGGACCAGAGGACACAGATAGAGTGGATGTGGAGAGGATGTTTCCTATTGTAAGGGAGTCAAGGACCAGAGGACACATATAGAGTGGTTGTGGAGAGGATGTTTCATATTGTAGGCGGGACGAGGACCAGAGGACACAGATTGAGTGATTCTGGAGAGGAAGTTTCCTGTAGTGGGGGAGTCTAGGACCAGTGGACACAGATAGAGTGGATGTGGAGAGGATGTTCCCATTAGTGGGGGAGACTAGCACAGAGGACACAGATAGAGTGGATGTGGATGTGGAGAGGATGTTCCCCATAGTGGGGGAAACTAGGACAGAAGACACAGATAGAGTGGCTATGGAGAGGATGTTTCCTATAGTGGAGGAGTCAGGGAACAGAGGACACAGATAGAGTGGATGTGGAGAGGATGTTGACTATGGTGGGGGAGTCTAGGACCAGCGGACACAGATGGAGTCGATTTGGATAGGATGTTTCCTATATTGGGGAGTCTAGGATCAGAGGACACAGACAGAGTGGATGTGGAGAGGATGTTCCCTATGGTGGGGGAGTCTACAACCAGAGGACACAGATAGAGTGGATGTGGAGTGGATGTTTCCTGTACTGGGGGAGTCAATGGATCAGAGGACACAGATAGAGTGGATGTGGAGAGGATGTGTCCTATTGTGGGGGAGTCTAGCACCAGAAGACACAGACTGAGTGGATGTGGAGAGGATGTTTCCTATAGTGGGGGACTGTAGGACCAGAGGACACAGATAGAGTGGATGTGGAGAGGATGTTTGCTGTAGTGGAAGAGTCTTGGACCAGTGGACACAGATACAGTGCATGTGGAGAGGATGTTTCCTATAGTGAGGGAGTCTAGGACCAGAGGACACAGATAGTGTGGAAGTGGAGACGATGTTTCCTATAGTGTGGGTGTCTGGGACCAGAGGACACAGATAGAGTGGATGTGGAGAGGATGTTTCCTATTGTAAGGGAGTCAAGGACCAGAGGACACATATAGAGTGGTTGTGGAGAGGATGTTTCATATTGTAGGCGGGACGAGGACCAGAGGACACAGATTGAGTGATTCTGGAGAGGAAGTTTCCTGTAGTGGGGGAGTCTAGGACCAGTGGACACAGATAGAGTGGATGTGGAGAGGATGTTCCCATTAGTGGGGGAGACTAGCACAGAGGACACAGATAGAGTGGATGTGGATGTGGAGAGGATGTTCCCCATAGTGGGGGAGACTAGGACAGAAGACACAGATAGAGTGGCTATGGAGAGGATGTTTCCTATAGTGGAGGAGTCAGGGAACAGAGGACACAGATAGAGTGGATGTGGAGAGGATGTTGACTATGGTGGGGGAGTCTAGGACCAGCGGACACAGATGGAGTCGATTTGGATAGGATGTTTCCTATATTGGGGAGTCTAGGATCAGAGGACACAGACAGAGTGGATGTGGAGAGGATGTTCCCTATGGTGGGGGAGTCTACAACCAGAGGACACAGATAGAGTGGATGTGGAGTGGATGTTTCCTGTACTGGGGGAGTCAATGGATCAGAGGACACAGATAGAGTGGATGTGGAGAGGATGTGTCCTATTGTGGGGGAGTCTAGCACCAGAAGACACAGACTGAGTGGATGTGGAGAGGATGTTTCCTATAGTGGGGGACTGTAGGACCAGAGGACACAGATAGAGTGGATGTGGAGAGGATGTTTGCTGTAGTGGAAGAGTCTTGGACCAGTGGACACAGATACAGTGCATGTGGAGAGGATGTTTCCTATAGTGAGGGAGTCTAGGACCAGAGGACACAGATAGTGTGGAAGTGGAGACGATGTTTCCTATAGTGTGGGTGTCTGGGACCAGAGGACACAGACTGAGTGGATGTGGAGATGATGTTTACTATAGTGGGGGAGTCCAGGATCAGAGGACACAGATAGAGTGGATGTGGAGAGGATGTTTCCTGTAGTGGGGCAGTCTGGGACCAGAGGACACAGATAGAGTGGATTTGGAGAGAATGTTGACTATGGTGGGGGAGTCTAGGACCAGCGGACACTGATGGAGTCGATGTGGATAGGATGTTTCCTATATTGGGGAGTCTAGGATCAGCGGACACAGATAGAGTCGATGTGGAGAGGATGTTCCCTATCGTGGGTGAGACTAGGACAGAGGACACAGATAGGGTGTATATGGAGAGCATGTTTCCTATAGTGGGGGAGTCTAGGACCAGAGGACATAGATAGAGTGGATGTGGAGAGGATGTTGCCTGTAGTGGGGGAGTCTAGGACCAGAGGACACAGATAGAGTGGATGTGGAGAGGATGTTGCCTGTAGTGGGGGAGTCTAGGACCAGACGACACAGATAGAGAGGAAGTGGAGAGGATGTTTCCTATAGTGGGGTGTCTAGGACCAGAGGACACAGATGGAGTCAATGTGGAGAGGATGTTCCCATTAGTGGGGGAGACTAGCACAGAGGACACAGATAGAGTGGATGTGGATGTGGAGAGGATGTTCCCCATAGTGGGGGAGACTAGGACAGAAGACACAGATAGAGTGGCTATGGAGAGGATGTTTCCTATAGTGGGGGAGTCAGGGAACAGAGGACACAGATAGAGTGGATGTGGAGAGGATGTTTCCTATTGTAAGGGAGTCTAGGACCAGAGGGAACAGATATAGTGGATGTGGATAGGATGTTTCCTATAGTGGGGGAGTCTAGGACCAGAGGACACAGATGCAGTCGATGTGGAGAGGATGTTTCCTATAGTGGGGAGTCTAGGACCAGAGGACACAGATAGAGTGGAAGTGGAAAGGATGTTTCCAATACTGGGGGAGTCTACGATCAGATGACACAAATAGAGAGGATGTGGAGAGGATGTTTCCGATAGTCGGGGAGTCTAGGACCAGAGGTCACAGATAGAGTGGAAGTGGAGAGGATGTTTCCTATAGTGGTGTGTCTAGGACCAGAGGACACAGATAGAGTGGATGTGGAGAGGATGTTTCCTATTGTAAGGGAGTCAAGGACCAGAGGACACATATAGAGTGGTTGTGGAGAGGATGTTTCATATTGTAGGCGGGACGAGGACCGGAGGACACAGATTGAGTGATTCTGGAGAGGAAGTTTCCTGTAGTGGGGGAGTCTAGGACCAGTGGACACAGATAGAGTGGATGTGGAGAGGATGTTGACTATATTGGGGGAGTCTAGGATCAGAGGACACAGTTAGAGTGGATGTGGATGTGGGGAGGATGTCTCCTAAATTGGGGGAGACTAGGACAGAGGACACAGATAGAGTGGCTATGGAGAGGATGTTTCCTATAGTGGGGGAGTCTGGGACCAGAGGACACAGAAAGAGTGGATGTGGAGATAATGTTTCCTATAGTGGGGGAGTCAAGGAACAGAGGACACATATAGAGTGGTTGTGGAGAGGATGTTTCCTACAGTGGGGGAGTCTGGGACCAGAGGACACAGATAGAGTGGATGTGCAGAGGATATTTCCTATAGTAGGGGACTCTAGGACCAAAGCACACAGATATAGTGGATGTGGAGTGTATGTTTCCTATAGTGGGGGAGTCTAGGACCAGAGGACACACATGGAGTCGATGTGGAGAGGATGTTTCCTATAGTGGGGGAGTCAAGGACCAGAGGACACATATAGAGTGGTTGTGGAGAGGATGATTCCTATAGTGGGGGAGTCTGGGACCAGAGTACCCAGATAGAGTGAATGTGGAGAGGAAGTTTCCTGTAGTGGGGGAGTCTAGGAACAGTGGACACAGATAGAGTGGATGTGGAGAGGATGTTGCCTGTAGTGGGGGAGTCTACGACAAGAGGGCACAGATAGAGTGGAAGTGGAAAGAATATTTCCAATACTGGGGGAGTCTACGACCAGATGACACAAATAGAGTGGATGTGGAGAGGATGTTTCCTATAGTGGGGAGTCTAGAACCAGAGGACACAGATAGAGTGGATGTGGAGAGGATGTTTCCTATAGTGGGGCAGTTTGACCAGAGGGCACAAATAGAGTGGATGTGGATTGGATGTTTCCTATAGTGTGGGAGTCTGGGACCAGAGGACACAGATAGAGTGAATGTGGAGAGGATGTTGCCAGTAGTTGGAGAGTCTAGGACAAGAGGGCACAGATAGAGTGGAAGTGGAAGGGATGTTTCCAATACTCTGGGAGTCTACGACCAGAGGACACAGATTGAGTGATTCTGGAGAGGAAGTTTCCTATAGTGGGGGAGTGTAGGACCAGTGGACACAGATAGAGTGGATGTGGAGAGGATGTTTCCTATTGTGGGGGAATCGAGGACCAGAGAACACAGACTGAGTGGATGTGGAGAGGATGTTGCCTATAGTGGGGAAGTCTAGGACCAAGGGACACAGATAGAGTGGATTTGGAGAGAATGTTGACTATGGTGGGGGAGTCTAGGACCAGCGGACACAGATGGAGTCGATGTGGATAGGATGTTTCCTATATTGGGAAGTCTAGGATCAGAGGACACAGATAGAGTGGATGTGGAGAGGATGTTCCCTATCGTGGGTGAGACTAGGACAGAGGACACAGATAGGGTGTATATGGAGAGCATGTTTCCTATAGTGGGGGAGTCTAGGACCAGAGGACATAGATAGAGTGGATGTGGAGAGTATGTTGCCTGTAGTGGGGGTGTCTAGGACCAGACGACACAGATAGAGATGAAGTGGAGAGGATGTTTCCTATAGTGGGGTGTCTAGGACCAGAGGACACAGATGGAGTCAATGTGGAGAGGATGTTCCCATTAGTGGGGGAGACTAGCACAGAGGACACAGATAGAGTGGATGTGGATGTGGAGAGGATGTTCCCCATAGTGGGGGAGACTAGGACAGAAGACACAGATGGAGTGGCTATGGAGAGGATGTTTCCTATAGTGGGGGAGTCAGGGAACAGAGGACACAGATAGAGTGGATGTGGAGAGGATGTTTCCTATTGTAAGGGAGTCTAGGACCAGAGGGAACAGATATAGTGGATGTGGATAGGATGTTTCCTATAGTGGGGGAGTCTAGGACCAGAGGACACAGATGCAGTCGATGTGGAGAGGATGTTTCCTATAGTGGGGAGTCTAGGACCACAGGACACAGATAGAGTGTATGTGGAGAGGATATTTCCTATAGTTGGGGAGTCTAGGTCCAGAGGACACAGATAGAGCGGATGTGGAGATAATATTTCCTATAGTGGGGGAGTCAAGGACCAGAGGACACATATAGAGTGGTTGTGGAGAGGATTTTTCCTATAGTGGGGGAGTCTGGGACCAGAGGACACAGATAGAGTGAATGTGGAGATGATGTTTCCTATTGTAGGCAGGCCAAGGACCAGAGGACACAGATAGAGTGATTCTGGAGAGGAAGTTTCCTGTAGTGGGGGAGTCTAGGACCAGCGGACACAGATGGAGTCGATGTGGATAGGATGTTTCCTATATTGGGGAGTCTAGGATCAGAGGACACAGATAGAGTGGATGTGGAGAGGATGTTCCCTATCGTGGGTGAGACTAGGACAGAGGACACAGATAGGGTGGATATGGAGAGCATGTTTCCTATAGTGGGGGAGTCTAGGACCAGAGGACACAGATAGAGTGCATGTGGAGAGGATGTTTCCTATAGAGGGGGAGTCTAGGTCTAGAGGGCTCAGATAGAGTGGTTGTGGAGAGGATGTTCCCTATAGAGGGTGAGTCTATGGCAAGAGGGCACAGATAGAGTGAATGTGGAAAGGATGTTTCCTGTACTGGGGGAGTCTACGACCAGATGACACAAATTGAGTGGATATGGAGAGGATGTTTCCTATTGTAGGGGAGTCTAGGACCAGAATACAGAAATAGAGTGGATGTGGAGAGGATGTTGCCTGTAGTGGGGGAGTCTAGGACCAGACGACACAGATAGAGAGGAAGTGGAGAGGATGTTTCTTATAGTGGGGTGTCTTGGACCAGAGGACACAGATGGAGTCAATGTGGAGAGGATGTTCCCATTAGTGGGGGAGACTAGCACAGAGGACACAGATAGAGTGGATGTGGATGTGGAGAGGATGTTCCCCATAGTGGGGGAGACTAGGACAGAAGACACAGATAGAGTGGCTATGGAGAGGATGTTTCCTATAGTGGGGGAGTCAGGGAACAGAGGACACAGATGCAGTCGATGTGGAGAGGATGTTTCCTATAGTCGGGAGTCTAGGACCACAGGACACAGATAGAGTGTATGTGGAGAGGATGTTTCCTATAGTTGGGGAGTCTAGGTCCAGAGGACACAGATAGAGCGGATGTGGAGATAATATTTCCTATAGTGGGGGAGTAAAGGACCAGAGGACACATATAGAGTGGTTGTGGAGAGGATGTTTCCTATAGTGGGGGAGTCTGGGACCAGAGGACACAGATAGAGTGAATGTGGAGATGATGTTTCCTATTGTAGGCAGGCCGAGGACCAGAGGACACAGATAGAATGATTCTGGAGAGGAAGTTTCCTGTAGTGGGGGAGTCTAAGACCAGTGGACACAGATAGAGTGGATGTGGCGAGGATGTTGACTATAGTGGGGAGTCTAGGATCAGAGGACTCAGATAGAGTGGATGTGGATGTGGAGAGTATGTTCCGTATAGTGGGGGAGAATAGGACAGAGGACACAGATAGAGTGGCTATGGAGAGGATGTTTCCTATAGTGGAGGAGTCACGGAACAGAGGACACAGATAGAGTGGATGTGGAGAGGATGTTTCCTATAGTGGGGAGTCTAGGACCAGAGGACACAGATAGAGTGGAAGTGGAGTGGATGTTTCCTGTACTGGGGGAGTCAATGGATCAGAGGACACAGATAGAGTGGATGTGGAGAGGATGTGTCCTATTGTGGGGGAGTCTAGCACCAGAAGACACAGACTGAGTGGATGTGGAGAGGATGTTTCCTATAGTGGGGGACTGTAGGACCAGAGGACACAGATAGAGTGGATGTGGAGAGGATGTTTGCTGTAGTGGAAGAGTCTTGGAGCAGTGGACACAGATACAGTGCATGTGGAGAGGATGTTTCCTATAATGAGGGAGTCTAGGACCAGAGGACACAGATAGTGTGGAAGTGGAGAGGATGTTTCCTATAGTGTGGGTGTCTGGGACCAGAGGACACAGACTGAGTGGATGTGGAGATGATGTTTACTATAGTGGGGGAGTCCAGGATCAGAGGACACAGATAGAGTGGATGTGGAGAGGATGTTTCCTGTAGTGGGGCAGTCTGGGACCAGAGGACACAGATAGAGTGGATTTGGAGAGAATGTTGACTATGGTGGGGGAGTCTAGGACCAGCGGACACTGATGGAGTCGATGTGGATAGGATGTTTCCTATATTGGGGAGTCTAGGATCAGCGGACACAGATAGAGTCGATGTGGAGAGGATGTTCCCTATCGTGGGTGAGACTAGGACAGAGGACACAGATAGGGTGTATATGGAGAGCATGTTTCCTATAGTGGGGGAGTCTAGGACCAGAGGACATAGATAGAGTGGATGTGGAGAGGATGTTGCCTGTAGTGGGGGAGTCTAGGACCAGAGGACACAGATAGAGTGGATGTGGAGAGGATATTGCCTGTAGTGGGGGAGTCTAGGACCAGACGACACAGATAGAGAGGAAGTGGAGAGGATGTTTCCTATAGTGGGGTGTCTAGGACCAGAGGACACAGATGGAGTCAAAGTGGAGAGGATGTTCCCATTAGTGGGGGAGACTAGCACAGAGGACACAGATAGAGTGGATGTGGATGTGGAGAGGATGTTCCCCATAGTGGGGGAGACTAGGACAGAAGACACAGATAGAGTGGCTATGGAGAGGATGTTTCCTATAGTGGGGGAGTCAGGGAACAGAGGACACAGATGCAGTCGATGTGGAGAGGATGTTTCCTATAGTGGGGAGTCTAGGACCAGAGGACACAGATAGAGTGGAAGTGGAGAGGATGTTTCCGATAGTGGGGGAGTGGGACCAGAGGGCACAAATAGAGAGGATGTGGAGAGGATGTTTCCGATAGTCGGGGAGTCTAGGACCAGAGGTCACAGATAGAGTGGAAGTGGAGAGGATGTTTCCTATAGTGGTGTGTCTAGGACCAGAGGACACAGATAGAGTGGATGTGGAGAGGATGTTTCCTATTGTAAGGGAGTCAAGGACCAGAGGACACATATAGAGTGGTTGTGGAGAGGATGTTTCATATTGTAGGCGGGACGAGGACCAGAGGACACAGATTGAGTGATTCTGGAGAGGAAGTTTCCTGTAGTGGGGGAGTCTAGGACCATTGGACACAGATAGAGTGGATGTGGAGAGGATGTTGACTATGGTGGGGGAGTCTAGGACCAGCGGACACAGATGGAATCGATTTGGATAGGATGTTTCCTATATTGGGGAGTCTAGGATCAGAGGACACAGACAGAGTGGATGTGGAGAGGATGTTCCCTATGGTGGGGGAGTCTACAACCAGAGGACACAGATAGAGTGGATGTGGAGTGGATGTTTCCTGTACTGGGGGAGTCAATGGATCAGAGGACACAGATAGAGTGGATGTGGAGAGGATGTGTCCTATTGTGGGGGAGTCTAGCACCAGAAGACACAGACTGAGTGGATGTGGAGAGGATGTTTCCTATAGTGGGGGACTGTAGGACCAGAGGACACAGATAGAGTGGATGTGGAGAGGATGTTTGCTGTAGTGGAAGAGTCTTGGACCAGTGGACACAGATACAGTGCATGTGGAGAGGATGTTTCCTATAGTGAGGGAGTCTAGGACCAGAGGACACAGTTAGTGTGGAAGTGGAGAGGATGTTTCCTATAGTGTGGGTGTCTGGGACCAGAGGACACAGACTGAGTGGATGTGGAGATGATGTTTACTATAGTGGGGGAGTCCAGGATCAGAGGACACAGATAGAGTGGATGTGGAGAGGATGTTTCCTGTAGTGGGGCAGTCTGGGACCAGAGGACACAGATAGAGTGGATTTGGAGAGAATGTTAACTATGGTGGGGGAGTCTAGGACCAGCGGACACTGATGGAGTCGATGTGGATAGGATGTTTCCTATATTGGGGAGTCTAGGATCAGAGGACACAGATAGAGTGGATGTGGAGAGGATGTTCCCTATCGTGGGTGAGACTAGGACAGAGGACACAGATAGGGTGTATATGGAGAGCATGTTTCCTATAGTGGGGGAGTCTAGGACCAGAGGACATAGATAGAGTGGATGTGGAGAGGATGTTGCCTGTAGTGGGGGAGTCTAGGACCAGAGGACACAGATAGAGTGGATGTGGAGAGGATGTTGCCTGTAGTGGGGGAGTCTAGGACCAGACGACACAGATAGAGAGGAAGTGGAGAGGATGTTTCCTATAGTGGGGTGTCTAGGACCAGAGGACACAGATGGAGTCAATGTGGAGAGGATGTTCCCATTAGTGGGTGAGACTAGCACAGAGGACACAGGTAGAGTGGATGTGGATGTGGAGAGGATGTTCCCCATAGTGGGGGAGACTAGGACAGAAGACACAGATAGAGTGGCTATGGAGAGGATGTTTCCTATAGTGGGGGAGTCAGGGAACAGAGGACACAGATAGAGTGGATGTGGAGAGGATGTTTCCTATTGTAAGGGAGTCTAGGACCAGAGGGAACAGATATAGTGGATGTGGATAGGATGTTTCCTATAGTGGGGGAGTCTAGGACCAGAGGACACAGATGCAGTCGATGTGGAGAGGATGTTTCCTATAGTGGGGAGTCTAGGACCAGAGGACACAGATAGAGTGGAAGTGGAAAGGATGTTTCCAATACTGGGGGAGTCTACGATCAGATGACACAAATAGAGAGGATGTGGAGAGGATGTTTCCGATAGTCGGGGAGTCTAGGACCAGAGGTCACAGATAGAGTGGAAGTGGAGAGGATGTTTCCTATAGTGGTGTGTCTAGGACCAGAGGACACAGATAGAGTGGATGTGGAGAGGATGTTTCCTATTGTAAGGCAGTCAAGGACCAGAGGACACATATAGAGTGGTTGTGGAGAGGATGTTTCATATTGTAGGCGGGACGAGGACCAGAGGACACAGATTGAGTGATTCTGGAGAGGAAGTTTCCTGTAGTGGGGGAGTCTAGGACCAGTGGACACAGATAGAGTGGATGTGGAGAGGATGTTGACTATATTGGGGGAGTCTAGGATCAGAGGACACAGATGCAGTCGATGTGGAGAGGATGTTTCCTATAGTGGGGAGTCTAGGACCAGAGGACACAGATAGAGTGGAAGTGGAAAGGATGTTTCCAATACTGGGGGAGTCTACGATCAGATGACACAAATAGAGAGGATGTGGAGAGGATGTTTCCGATAGTCGGGGAGTCTAGGACCAGAGGTCACAGATAGAGTGGTTGTGGAGAGGATGTTTCATATTGTAGGCGGGACGAGGACCAGAGGACACAGATTGAGTGATTCTGGAGAGGAAGTTTCCTGTAGTGGGGGAGTCTAGGACCAGTGGACACAGATAGAGTGGATGTGGAGAGGATGTTGACTATATTGGGGGAGTCTAGGATCAGAGGACACAGTTAGAGTGGATGTGGATGTGGGGAGGATGTCTCCTAAATTGGGGGAGACTAGGACAGAGGACACAGATAGAGTGGCTATGGAGAGGATGTTTCCTATAGTGGGGGAGTCTGGGACCAGAGGACACAGAAAGAGTGGATGTGGAGATAATGTTTCCTATAGTGGGGGAGTCAAGGAACAGAGGACACATATAGAGTGGTTGTGGAGAGGATGTTTCCTACAGTGGGGGAGTCTGGGACCAGAGGACACAGATAGAGTGGATGTGCAGAGGATATTTCCTATAGTAGGGGACTCTAGGACCAAAGCACACAGATATAGTGGATGTGGAGTGTATGTTTCCTATAGTGGGGGAGTGTAGGACCAGAGGACACCGATAGAGTGGATGTGGAATGGATGATTCCTATAGTGGGGGAGTCTAGGACCAGAGGACACACATGGAGTCGATGTGGAGAGGATGTTTCCTATAGTGGGGAGTCTAGGATCAGAGCACACAGATAGAGTGTATGTGGAGAGGATGTTTCCTATAGTGGGGGAGTCAAGGACCAGAGGACACATATAGAGTGGTTGTGGAGAGGATGATTCCTATAGTGGGGGAGTCTGGGACCAGAGTACCCAGATAGAGTGAATGTGGAGAGGAAGTTTCCTGTAGTGGGGGAGTCTAGGAACAGTGGACACAGATAGAGTGGATGTGGAGAGGATGTTTCCTGTAGTGGGGGAGTCTACGACAAGAGGGCACAGATAGAGTGGAAGTGGAAAGAATATTTCCAATACTGGGGGAGTCTACGACCAGATGACACAAATAGAGTGGATGTGGAGAGGATGTTTCCTATAGTGGGGAGTCTAGAACCAGAGGACACAGATAGAGTGGATGTGGAGAGGATGTTTCCTATAGTGGGGCAGTGGGACCAGAGGGCACAAATAGAGTGGATGTGGATTGGATGTTTCCTATAGTGTGGGAGTCTGGGACCAGAGGACACAGATAGAGTGAATGTGGAGAGGATGTTGCCAGTAGTTGGAGAGTCTAGGACAAGAGGGCACAGATAGAGTGGAAGTGGAAGGGATGTTTCCAATACTCTGGGAGTCTACGACCAGAGGACACAGATTGAGTGATTCTGGAGAGAAAGTTTCCTATAGTGGGGGAGTGTAGGACCAGTGGACACAGATAGAGTGGATGTGGAGAGGATGTTTCCTATTGTGGGGGAATCGAGGACCAGAGAACACAGACTGAGTGGATGTGGAGAGGATGTTGCCTATAGTGGGGAAGTCTAGGACCAAGGGACACAGATAGAGTGGATTTGGAGAGAATGTTGACTATGGTGGGGGAGTCCAGGACCAGCGGACACAGATGGAGTCGATGTGGATAGGATGTTTCCTTTTTTTGGGAAGTCTAGGATCAGAGGACACAGATAGAGTGGATGTGGAGAGGATGTTCCCTATCGTGGGTGAGACTAGGACAGAGGACACAGATAGGGTGTATATGGAGAGCATGTTTCCTATAGTGGGGGAGTCTAGGACCAGAGGACATAGATAGAGTGGATGTGGAGAGTATGTTGCCTGTAGTGGGGGTGTCTAGGACCAGACGACACAGATAGAGATGAAGTGGAGAGGATGTTTCCTATAGTGGGGTGTCTAGGACCAGAGGACACAGATGGAGTCAATGTGGAGAGGATGTTCCCATTAGTGGGGGAGACTAGCACAGAGGACACAGATAGAGTGGATGTGGATGTGGAGAGGATGTTCCCCATAGTGGGGGAGACTAGGACAGAAGACACAGATGGAGTGGCTATGGAGAGGATGTTTCCTATAGTGGGGGAGTCAGGGAACAGAGGACACAGATAGAGTGGATGTGGAGAGGATGTTTCCTATTGTAAGGGAGTCTAGGACCAGAGGGAACAGATATAGTGGATGTGGATAGGATGTTTCCTATAGTGGGGGAGTCTAGTACCAGAGGACACAGATGCAGTCGATGTGGAGAGGTTGTTTCCTATAGTGGGGAGTCTAGGACCACAGGACACAGATAGAGTGTATGTGGAGAGGATATTTCCTATAGTTGGGGAGTCTAGGTCCAGAGGACACAGATAGAGCGGATGTGGAGATAATATTTCCTATAGTGGGGGAGTCAAGGACCAGAGGACACATATAGAGTGGTTGTGGAGAGGATTTTTCCTATAGTGGGGGAGTCTGGGACCAGAGGACACAGATAGAGTGAATGTGGAGATGATGTTTCCTATTGTAGGCAGGCCAAGGACCAGAGGACACAGATAGAGTGATTCTGGAGAGGAAGTTTCCTGTAGTGGGGGAGTCTAGGACCAGCGGACACAGATGGAGTCGATGTGGATAGGATGTTTCCTATATTGGGGAGTCTAGGATCAGAGGACACAGATAGAGTGGATGTGGAGAGGATGTTCCCTATCGTGGGTGAGACTAGGACAGAGGACACAGATAGGGTGGATATGGAGAGCATGTTTCCTATAGTGGGGGAGTCTAGGACCAGAGGACACAGATAGAGTGCATGTGGAGAGGATGTTTCCTATAGAGGGGGAGTCTAGGTCTAGAGGGCTCAGATAGAGTGGTTGTGGAGAGGATGTTCCCTATAGAGGGTGAGTCTATGGCAAGAGGGCACAGATAGAGTGAATGTGGAAAGGATGTTTCCTGTACTGGGGGAGTCTACGACCAGATGACACAAATTGAGTGGATATGGAGAGGATGTTTCCTATTGTAGGGGAGTCTAGGACCAGAATACAGAAATAGAGTGGATGTGGAGAGGATGTTGCCTGTAGTGGGGGAGTCTAGGACCAGACGACACAGATAGAGAGGAAGTGGAGAGGATGTTTCCTATAGTGGGGTGTCTAGGACCAGAGGACACAGATGGAGTCAATGTGGAGAGGATGTTCCCATTAGTGGGGGAGACTAGCACAGAGGACACAGATAGAGTGGATGTGGATGTGGAGAGGATGTTCCCCATAGTGGGGGAGACTAGGACAGAAGACACAGATAGAGTGGCTATGGAGAGGATGTTTCCTATAGTGGGGGAGTCAGGGAACAGAGGACACAGATAGAGTGGATGTGGAGAGGATGTTTCCTATTGTAAGGGAGTCTAGGACCAGAGGGAACAGATATAGTGGATGTGGATAGGATGTTTCCTATAGTGGTGGAGTCTAGGACCAGAGGACACAGATGCAGTCGATGTGGAGAGGATGTTTCCTATAGTCGGGAGTCTAGGACCACAGGACACAGATAGAGTGTATGTGGAGAAGATGTTTCCTATAGTTGGGGAGTCTAGGTCCAGAGGACACAGATAGAGCGGATGTGGAGATAATATTTCCTATAGTGGGGGAGTAAAGGACCAGAGGACACATATAGAGTGGTTGTGGAGAGGATGTTTCCTATAGTGGGGGAGTCTGGGACCAGAGGACACAGATAGAGTGAATGTGGAGATGATGTTTCCTATTGTAGGCAGGCCGAGGACCAGAGGACACAGATAGAATGATTCTGGAGAGGAAGTTTCCTGTAGTGGGGGAGTCTAAGACCAGTGGACACAGATAGAGTGGATGTGGTGAGGATGTTGACTATAGTGGGGAGTCTAGGATCAGAGGACTCAGATAGAGTGGATGTGGATGTGGAGAGTATGTTCCGTATAGTGGGGGAGAATAGGACAGAGGACACAGATAGAGTGGCTATGGAGAGGATGTTTCATATAGTGGGGGAGTCTGGGACCAGAGGACACAGATAGAGTGCACGTGGAATGGATGGTTCCTATAGTGGCGGAGTCTAGGACCAGAGGACACAGATGGAGTCGATGTGGAGAGGATGTTTCCTATAGTGGGGAGTCTAGGATCAGAGCACACAGATATAGTGTATGTGGAGAGGATGTTTCCTATAGTGGGGGAGTCAAGGACCAGAGGACACATATAGAGTGGTTGTAGAGAGGATGTTCCCTATCGTGGGTGAGACTAGGACAGAGGACACAGATAGGGTGTATATGGAGAGCATGTTTCCTATAGTGGGGGAGTCTAGGACCAGAGGACATAGATAGAGTGGATGTGGAGAGGATGTTGCCTGTAGTGGGGGAGTCTAGGACCAGAGGACACAGATAGAGAGGAAGTGGAGAGGATGTTTCCTATAGTGGGGTGACTAGGACCAGAGGACACAGATGGAGTCAATGTGGAGAGGATGTTCCCATTAGTGGGGGAGACTAGCACAGAGGACACAGATAGAGTGGATGTGGATGTGGAGAGGATGTTCCCCATAGTGGGGGAGACTAGGACAGAAGACACAGATAGAGTGGCTATGGAGAGGATGTTTCCTATAGTGGGGGAGTCTAGGACCAGAGGACACAGATGCAGTCGATGTGGAGAGGATGTTTCCTATAGTGGGGAGTCTAGGACCAGAGGACACAGATAGAGTGGAAGTGGAAAGGATGTTTCCAATACTGGGGGAGTCTACGATCAGATGACACAAATAGAGAGGATGTGGAGAGGATGTTTCCGATAGTCGGGGAGTCTAGGACCAGAGGTCACAGATAGAGTGGAAGTGGAGAGGATGTTTCCTATAGTGGTGTGTCTAGGACCAGAGGACACAGATAGAGTGGATGTGGAGAGGATGTTTCCTATTGTAAGGGAGTCAAGGACCAGAGGACACATATAGAGTGGTTGTGGAGAGGATGTTTCATATTGTAGGCGGGACGAGGACCAGAGGACACAGATTGAGTGATTCTGGAGAGGAAGTTTCCTGTAGTGGGGGAGTCTAGGACCAGTGGACACAGATAGAGTGGATTTGGAGAGGATGTTGACTATGGTGGGGGAGTCTAGGACCAGCGGACACAGATGGAGTCGATTTGGATAGGATGTTTCCTATATTGGGGAGTCTAGGATCAGAGGACACAGACAGAGTGGATGTGGAGAGGATGTTCCCTATGGTGGGGGAGTCTACAACCAGAGGACACAGATAGAGTGGATGTGGAGTGGATGTTTCCTGTACTGGGGGAGTCAATGGATCAGAGGACACAGATAGAGTGGATGTGGAGAGGATGTGTCCTATTGTGGGGGAGTCTAGCACCAGAAGACACAGACTGAGTGGATGTGGAGAGGATGTTTCCTATAGTGGGGGACTGTAGGACCAGAGGACACAGATAGAGTGGATGTGGAGAGGATGTTTGCTGTAGTGGAAGAGTCTTGGACCAGTGGACACAGATACAGTGCATGTGGAGAGGATGTTTCCTATAGTGAGGGAGTCTAGGACCAGAGGACACAGATAGTGTGGAAGTGGAGAGGATGTTTCCTATAGTGTGGGTGTCTGGGACCAGAGGACACAGACTGAGTGGATGTGGAGATGATGTTTACTATAGTGGGGGAGTCCAGGATCAGAGGACACAGATAGAGTGGATGTGGAGAGGATGTTTCCTGTAGTGGGGCAGTCTGGGACCAGAGGACACAGATAGAGTGGATTTGGAGAGAATGTTAACTATGGTGGGGGAGTCTAGGACCAGCGGACACTGATGGAGTCGATGTGGATAGGATGTTTCCTATATTGGGGAGTCTAGGATCAGAGGACACAGATAGAGTGGATGTGGAGAGGATGTTCCCTATCGTGGGTGAGACTAGGACAGAGGACACAGATAGGGTGTATATGGAGAGCATGTTTCCTATAGTGGGGGAGTCTAGGACCAGAGGACATAGATAGAGTGGATGTGGAGAGGATGTTGCCTGTAGTGGGGGAGTCTAGGACCAGAGGACACAGATAGAGTGGATGTGGAGAGGATGTTGCCTGTAGTGGGGGAGTCTAGGACCAGACGACACAGATAGAGAGGAAGTGGAGAGGATGTTTCCTATAGTGGGGTGTCTAGGACCAGAGGACACAGATGGAGTCAATGTGGAGAGGATGTTCCCATTAGTGGGAGAGACTAGCACAGAGGACACAGATAGAGTGGATGTGGATGTGGAGAGGATGTTCCCCATAGTGGGGGAGACTAGGACAGAAGACACAGATAGAGTGGCTATGGAGAGGATGTTTCCTATAGTGGGGGAGTCAGGGAACAGAGGACACAGATAGAGTGGATGTGGAGAGGATGTTTCCTATTGTAAGGGAGTCTAGGACCAGAGGGAACAGATATAGTGGATGTGGATAGGATGTTTCCTATAGTGGGGGAGTCTAGGACCACAGGACACAGATGCAGTCGATGTGGAGAGGATGTTTCCTATAGTGGGGAGTCTAGGACCAGAGGACACAGATAGAGTGGAAGTGGAAAGGATGTTTCCAATACTGGGGGAGTCTACGATCAGATGACACAAATAGAGAGGATGTGGAGAGGATGTTTCCGATAGTCGGGGAGTCTAGGACCAGAGGTCACAGATAGAGTGAAGTGGAGAGGATGTTTCCTATAGTGGTGTGTCTAGGACCAGAGGACACAGATAGAGTGGATGTGGAGAGGATGTTTCCTATTGTAAGGGAGTCAAGGACCATAGGACACATATAGAGTGGTTGTGGAGAGGATGTTTCATATTGTAGGCGGGACGAGGACCAGAGGACACAGATTGAGTGATTCTGGAGAGGAAGTTTCCTGTAGTGGGGGAGTCTAGGACCAGTGGACACAGATAGAGTGGATGTGGAGAGGATGTTGACTATATTGGGGGAGTCTAGGATCAGAGGACACAGTTAGAGTGGATGTGTATGTGGGGAGGATGTCTCCTAAATTGGGGGAGACTAGGACAGAGGACACAGATAGAGTGGCTATGGAGAGGATGTTTCCTATAGTGGGGGAGTCTGGGACCAGAGGACACAGAAAGAGTGGATGTGGAGATAATGTTTCCTATAGTGGGGGAGTCAAGGAACAGAGGACACATATAGAGTGGTTGTGGAGAGGATGTTTCCTACAGTGGGGGAGTCTGGGACCAGAGGACACAGATAGAGTGGATGTGCAGAGGATATTTCCTATAGTAGGGGACTCTAGGACCAAAGCACACAGATATAGTGGATGTGGAGTGTATGTTTCCTATAGTGGGGGAGTGTAGGACCAGAGGACACCGATAGAGTGGATGTGGAATGGATGATTCCTATAGTGGGGGAGTCTAGGACCAGAGGACACACATGGAGTCGATGTGGAGAGGATGTTTCCTATAGTGGGGAGTCTAGGATCAGAGCACACAGATAGAGTGTATGTGGAGAGGATGTTTCCTATAGTGGGGGAGTCAAGGACCAGAGGACACATATAGAGTGGTTGTGGAGAGGATGATTCCTATAGTGGGGGAGTCTGGGACCAGAGTACCCAGATAGAGTGAATGTGGAGAGGAAGTTTCCTGTAGTGGGGGAGTCTAGGAACAGTGGACACAGATAGAGTGGATGTGGAGAGGATGTTGCCTGTAGTGGGGGAGTCTACGACAAGAGGGCACAGATAGAGTGGAAGTGGAAAGTATATTTCCAATACTGGGGGAGTCTACGACCAGATGACACAAATAGAGTGGATGTGGAGAGGATGTTTCCTATAGTGGGGAGTCTAGAACCAGAGGACACAGATAGAGTGGATGTGGAGAGGATGTTTCCTATAGTGGGGCAGTGGGACCAGAGGGCACAAATAGAGTGGATGTGGATTGGATGTTTCCTATAGTGTGGGAGTCTGGGACCAGAGGACACAGATAGAGTGAATGTGGAGAGGATGTTGCCAGTAGTTGGAGAGTCTAGGACAAGAGGGCACAGATAGAGTGGAAGTGGAAGGGATGTTTCCAATACTCTGGGAGTCTACGACCAGAGGACACAGATTGAGTGATTCTGGAGAGGAAGTTTCCTATAGTGGGGGAGTGTAGGACCAGTGGACACAGATAGAGTGGATGTGGAGAGGATGTTTCCTATTGTGGGGGAATCGAGGACCAGAGAACACAGACTGAGTGGATGTGGAGAGGATGTTGCCTATAGTGGGGAAGTCTAGGACCAAGGGACACAGATAGAGTGGATTTGGAGAGAATGTTGACTATGGTGGGGGAGTCTAGGACCAGCGGACACAGATGGAGTCGATGTGGATAGGATGTTTCCTATATTGGGAAGTCTAGGATCAGAGGACACAGATAGAGTGGATGTGGAGAGGATGTTCCCTATCGTGGGTGAGACTAGGACAGAGGACACAGATAGGGTGTATATGGAGAGCATGTTTCCTATAGTGGGGGAGTCTAGGACCAGAGGACATAGATAGAGTGGATGTGGAGAGTATGTTGCCTGTAGTGGGGGTGTCTAGGACCAGACGACACAGATAGAGATGAAGTGGAGAGGATGTTTCCTATAGTGGGGTGTCTAGGACCAGAGGACACAGATGGAGTCAATGTGGAGAGGATGTTCCCATTAGTGGGGGAGACTAGCACAGAGGACACAGATAGAGTGGATGTGGATGTGGAGAGGATGTTCCCCATAGTGGGGGAGACTAGGACAGAAGACACAGATGGAGTGGCTATGGAGAGGATGTTTCCTATAGTGGGGGAGTCAGGGAACAGAGGACACAGATAGAGTGGATGTGGAGAGGATGTTTCCTATTGTAAGGGAGTCTAGGACCAGAGGGAACAGATATAGTGGATGTGGATAGGATGTTTCCTATAGTGGGGGAGTCTAGGACCAGAGGACACAGATGCAGTCGATGTGGAGAGGATGTTTCCTATAGTGGGGAGTCTAGGACCACAGGACACAGATAGAGTGTATGTGGAGAGGATATTTCCTATAGTTGGGGAGTCTAGGTCCAGAGGACACAGATAGAGCGGATGTGGAGATAATATTTCCTATAGTGGGGGAGTCAAGGACCAGAGGACACATATAGAGTGGTTGTGGAGAGGATTTTTCCTATAGTGGGGGAGTCTGGGACCAGAGGACACAGATAGAGTGAATGTGGAGATGATGTTTCCTATTGTAGGCAGGCCAAGGACCAGAGGACACAGATAGAGTGATTCTGGAGAGGAAGTTTCCTGTAGTGGGGGAGTCTAGGACCAGCGGACACAGATGGAGTCGATGTGGATAGGATGTTTCCTATATTGGGGAGTCTAGGATCAGAGGACACAGATAGAGTGGATGTGGAGAGGATGTTCCCTATCGTGGGTGAGACTAGGACAGAGGACACAGATAGGGTGGATATGGAGAGCATGTTTCCTATAGTGGGGGAGTCTAGGACCAGAGGACACAGATAGAGTGCATGTGGAGAGGATGTTTCCTATAGAGGGGGAGTCTAGGTCTAGAGGGCTCAGATAGAGTGGTTGTGGAGAGGATGTTCCCTATAGAGGGTGAGTCTATGGCAAGAGGGCACAGATAGAGTGAATGTGGAAAGGATGTTTCCTGTACTGGGGGAGTCTACGACCAGATGACACAAATTGAGTGGATATGGAGAGGATGTTTCCTATTGTAGGGGAGTCTAGGACCAGAATACAGAAATAGAGTGGATGTGGAGAGGATGTTGCCTGTAGTGGGGGAGTCTAGGACCAGACGACACAGATAGAGAGGAAGTGGAGAGGATGTTTCCTATAGTGGGGTGTCAAGGACCAGAGGACACAGATGGAGTCAATGTGGAGAGGATGTTCCCATTAGTGGGGGAGACTAGCACAGAGGACACAGATAGAGTGGATGTGGATGTGGAGAGGATGTTCCCCATAGTGGGGGAGACTAGGACAGAAGACACAGATAGAGTGGCTATGGAGAGGATGTTTCCTATAGTGGGGGAGTCAGGGAACAGAGGACACAGATAGAGTGGACGTGGAATGGATGGTTCCTATAGTGGCGGAGTCTAGGACCAGAGGACACAGATGGAGTCGATGTGGAGAGGATGTTTCCTATAGTGGGGAGTCTAGGGTCAGAGCACACAGATATAGTGTATGTGGAGAGGATGTTTCCTATAGTGGGGGAGTCAAGGACCAGAGGACACATATAGAGTGGTTGTAGAGAGGATGTGTCCTATAGTGGGGGAGTCTGGGACCAGAGGACACAGATAGAGTGAATATGGAGAGGATGTTGCCTGTAGTTGTAGAGTCTAGGACAAGAGGGCACAGATAGAGTGGAAGTGGAGAGGATGATTCCTATAGTGGGGTGTCTAGGACCAGAGGACACAGATAGAGTGGATGTGGAGAGGATGTTTCCTATAATGGGGAGTCTAGAACCAGAGGACACAGATAGAGTGGATGTTGAGTGGATGTTTCCTATTGTGGGGGAGTCGAGGCCCAGAGGACACAGATAGAGTGGATGTGGAGAGGATGTTTCCTATACTGAAGGTGTTTAAGACCAGAGGACACAGATAGACTGGAAGTGGAGAGGATGTTTCCTATAGTGGGGTGTCTAGGACCAGAGGACACAGATAGAGTGGATGTGGAGAGGATGTTTCCGATAGTGGGGGAGTGGGACCAGAGGGCACAAATTGAGAGGATGTGGAGAGGATGTTTCCTATTGTAAGGGAGTCTAGGACCAGAGGACACAGATTGAGTGATTCTGGAGAGGAAGTTTCCTGTAGTGGGGGAGTCTAGGACCAGTGGACACAGATAGAGTGGATGTGGAGAGGATGTTGACTATATTGGGGAGTCTAGGATCAGAGGACACAGTTAGAGTGGATGTGGATGTGGAGAGGATGTCTCCTAAATTGGGGGAGACTAGGACAGAGGACACAGATAGAGTGGCTATGGATAGGATGTTTCCTATAGTGGGGGAGTCTGGGACCAGAGGACACAGAAAGAGTGGATGTGGAGATAATGTTTCCTATAGTGGGGGACTCTAGGACCAAAGCACACAGATATAGTGGATGTGGAGAGTATGTTTCCTATAGTGGGGGAGTGTAGGACCAGAGGACTCTGATAGAGTGGATGTGGAGAGGATGTTTCCTATAGTGGGGGAGTCTAGGACCAGAGGACACAGATAGAGTGGATGTGGAATGGATGATTCCTATAGTGGGGGAGTCTAGGACCAGAGGACACACATGGAGTCGATGTGGAGAGGATGTTTCCTATAGTGGGGAGTCTAGGATCAGAGCACACAGATAGAGTGTATGTGGAGAGGATGTTTCCTATAGTGGGGGAGTCAAGGACCAGAGGACACATATAGAGTGGTTGTGGAGAGGATGATTCCTATAGTGGGGGAGTCTGGGACCAGAGTACCCAGATAGAGTGAATGTGGAGAGGAAGTTTCCTGTAGTGGGGGAGTCTAGGAACAGTGGACACAGATAGAGTGGATGTGGAGAGGATGTTGCCTGTAGTGGGGGAGTCTACGACAAGAGGGCACAGATAGAGTGGAAGTGGAAAGAATATTTCCAATACTGGGGGAGTCTACGACCAGATGACACAAATAGAGTGGATGTGGAGAGGATGTTTCCTATAGTGGGGAGTCTAGAACCAGAGGACACAGATAGAGTGGATGTGGAGAGGATGTTTCCTATAGTGGGGCAGTGGGACCAGAGGGCACAAATAGAGTGGATGTGGATTGGATGTTTCCTATAGTGTGGGAGTCTGGGACCAGAGGACACAGATAGAGTGAATGTGGAGAGGATGTTGCCAGTAGTTGGAGAGTCTAGGACAAGAGGGCACAGATAGAGTGGAAGTGGAAAGGATGTTTCCAATACAGTGGGAGTCTACGACCAGATGACACAAATAGAGTGGATGTGGAGAGGATGTTTCCTATAGTGGGGAGTCTAGAACCAGAGGACACAGATAGAGTGGAAGTGGAGAGGATGTTTCCTATAGTGGGGTGTCTAGGACCAGAGGACACAGATAGAGTGGATGTGGAGAGGATGTTTCCTATAGTGGGGGAGACTAGGACCAGTGGACACAGATAGAGTGGATGTGGAGAGGATGTTTCCTATTGTGGGGGAATCGAGGACCAGAGAACACAGACTGAGTGGATGTGGAGAGGATGTTGCCTATAGTGGGGAAGTCTAGGACCAAGGGACACAGATAGAGTGGATTTGGAGAGAATGTTGACTATGGTGGGGGAGTCTAGGACCGGCGGACACAGATGGAGTCGATGTGGATAGGATGTTTCCTATATTGGGGAGTCTAGGATCAGAGGACACAGATAGAGTGGATGTGGAGAGGATGTTCCCTATCGTGGGTGAGACTAGGACAGAGGACACAGATAGGGTGTATATGGAGAGCATGTTTCCTATAGTGGGGGAGTCTAGGACCAGAGGACATAGATAGAGTGGATGTGGAGAGGATGTTGCCTGTAGTGGGGGAGTCTAGGACCAGACGACACAGATAGAGAGGAAGTGGAGAGGATGTTTCCTATAGTGGGGTGTCTAGGACCAGAGGACACAGATGGAGTCAATGTGGAGAGGATGTTCCCATTAGTGGGGGAGACTAGCACAGAGGACACAGATAGAGTGGATGTAGATGTGGATAGGATGTTCCCCATAGTGGGGGAGACTAGGACAGAAGACACAGATGGAGTGGCTATGGAGAGGATGTTTCCTATAGTGGGGGAGTCAGGGAACAGAGGACACAGATAGAGTGGATGTGGAGAGGATGTTTCCTATTGTAAGGGAGTCTAGGACCAGAGGGAACAGATATAGTGGATGTGGATAGGATGTTTCCTATAGTGGGGGAGTCTAGGACCAGAGGACACAGATGCAGTCGATGTGGAGAGGATGTTTCCTATAGTGGGGAGTCTAGGACCACAGGACACAGATAGAGTGTATGTGGAGAGGATATTTCCGATAGTTGGAGAGTCTAGGTCCAGAGGACACATATAGAGTGGTTGTGGAGAGGATTTTTCCTATAGTGGGGGAGTCTGGGACGAGAGGACACAGATAGAGTGAATGTGGAGATGATGTTTCCTATTGTAGGCAGGCCAAGGACCAGAGGACACAGATAGAGTGATTCTGGAGAGGAAGTTTCCTGTAGTGGGGGAGTCTAGGACCAGCGGACACAGATGGAGTCGATGTGGATAGGATGTTTCCTATATTGGGGAGTCTAGGATCAGAGGACACAGATAGAGTGGATGTGGAGAGGATTTTCCCTATCGTGGGTGAGACTAGGACAGAGGACACAGATAGGGTGGATATGGAGAGCATGTTTCCTATAGTGGGGGAGTCTAGGACCAGAGGACACAGATAGAGTGCATGTGGAGAGGATGTTTCCTATAGAGGGGGAGTCTAGGTCTAGAGGGCTCAGATAGAGTGGTTGTGGAGAGGATGTTGCCTATTGTAGGGGAATATAGGACAAGAGGGCACAGATAGAGTGGATGTGGGGAGGATGTTTCCTATAGAGGGGGAGTCCAGGTCCAGAGGACACAGATAGAGTGGATGTGGAGAGGATGTTCCCTATAGTGGGTGAGTCTAGGGCAAGAGGGCACAGATAGAGTGAATGTGGAAAGGATGTTTCCTGTACTGGGGGAGTCTACGACCAGATGACACAAATAGAGTGGATATGGAGAGGATGTTTCCTATTGCAGGGGAGTCTAGGACAAGAATACAGAAATAGAGTGGATGTGGATGTGGAGAGGATGTTTCCTATTGTGGGGGAGTCTAGGACCAGAGGACACAGATAGAGTGGATGTGGTGAGTATGTTTCCTATAGTGGGGTGTCTAGAACCAGAGGACACAGATAGAGTGGAAATGGAGAGGATGTTTCCTATTGTTAGGGAGTCTAGGAGCAGAGGACACAGATAGAGTGGATGTGGTGAGTATGTTTCCTATATTGAGGCAGTCTAGGACCAGAGGAAACAGATAGAGTGGATGTGGAGACGATGTTTCCTATAGAGGCGGAGTCTAAGTCTAGAGGGCTCAGACAGAGTGGTTGTGGAGTGGATGTTCCCTGTAGTGGGGGAGTCTAGGACAAGAGGGCACAGATAGAGTGGATGTGGAGTGGATGTTTCCTATTGTGGGGGAGTCAAGGCCCAGAGGACACAGATAGAGTGGATGTGGATGTGGAGAGGATGTTTCCTATTGTGGGGGAGTCGAGGCCCAGAGGACACAGATAGAGTGGATGTGGAGAGGATGTTTCCTATACTGAAGGTGTTTAAGACCAGAGGACACAGTTAGACTGGAAGTGGAGAGGATGTTTCCTATAGTGGGGTGTCTAGGACCAGAGGACACAGATAGAGTGGATGTGGAGAGGATGTTTCCGATAGTGGGGGAGTGGGACCAGAGGGCACAAATAGAGAGGATGTGGAGAGGATGTTTCTGATAGTGGGGGAGTCTAGGACCAGAGGACACAGATAGAGTGGAAGTGGAAAGGATGTTTCCAATACTGGGGGAGTCTACGATCAGATGACACAAATAGAGAGGATGTGGAGAGGATGTTTCCGATAGTCGGGGAGTCTAGGACCAGAGGTCACAGATAGAGTGGAAGTGGAGAGGATGTTCCTATAGTGGTGTGTCTAGGACCAGAGGACACAGATAGAGTGGATGTGGAGAGGATGTTTCCTATTGTAAGGGAGTCAAGGACCAGAGGACACATATAGAGTGGTTGTGGAGAGGATGTTTCATATTGTAGGCGGGACGAGGACCAGAGGACACAGATTGAGTGATTCTGGAGAGGAAGTTTCCTGTAGTGGGGGAGTCTAGGACCAGTGGACACAGATAGAGTGGATGTGGAGAGGATGTTGACTATATTGGGGAGTCTAGGATCAGAGGACACAGTTAGAGTGGATGTGGATGTGGAGAGGATGTCTCCTAAAGTGGGGGAGACTAGGACAGAGGACACAGATAGAGTGGCTATGGAGAGGATGTTTCCTATAGTGGGGGAGTCTGGGACCAGAGGACACAGAAAGAGTGGATGTGGAGATAATGTTTCCTATAGTGGGGGAGTCAAGGAACAGAGGACACATATAGAGTGGTTGTGGAGAGGATGTTTCCTACAGTGGGGGAGTCTGGGACCAGAGGACACAGATAGAGTGGATGTGCAGAGGATATTTCCTATAGTAGGGGACTCTAGGACCAAAGCACACAGATATAGTGGATGTGGAGTGTATGTTTCCTATAGTGGGGGAGTGTAGGACCAGAGGACACCGATAGAGTGGATGTGGAATGGATGATTCCTATAGTGGGGGAGTCTAGGACCAGAGGACACACATGGAGTCGATGTGGAGAGGATGTTTCCTATAGTGGGGAGTCTAGGATCAGAGCACACAGATAGAGTGAATGTGGAGAGGATGTTTCCTATAGTGGGGGAGTGGGACCAGAGGGCACAAATAGAGTGGATGTGGATTGGATGTTTCCTATAGTGTGGGAGTCTGGGACCAGAGGACACAGATAGAATGAATGTGGAGAGGATGTTGCCAGTAGTTGGAGTGTCTAGGACAAGAGGGCACAGATAGAGTGGAAGTGGAAAGGATGTTTCCAATACTCTGGGAGTCTACGACCAGATGACACAAATAGAGTGGATGTGGAGAGGATGTTTCCTATAGTGGGGAGTCTAGAACCAGAGGACACAGATAGAGTGGATGTGGAGAGGATGTTTCCTATACTGGGGGAGTCTAGGACCAGAGGACACAGATAGAGTGGAAGTGGAGAGGATGTTTCCTATTGTAAGGGAGTCTAGGCGCAGAGGACAGAGATAGAGTCCATGTGGAGAGGAGGTTTCCTATAGTGGGGGACTCTAGGACCAAAGCACACAGATATAGTGGATGTGGAGAGTATGTTTCCTATAGTGGGGGAGTGGGACCAGAGGCCACAAATAGAGAGGATGTGGAGAGGATGTTTCCGATAGTGGGGGAGTCTGGGACCAGAGGCCACAAATAGAGAGGATGTGGAGAGGATGTTTCCGATAGTGGGGGAGTCTGGGACCAGAGGACACAGATAGAGTGGAAGTGGAAAGGGTGTTTCCAATACTGGGGGAGTCTACGATCAGATGACACAAATAGAGTGGATGTGGAGAGGATGATTCCTATAGTGGGGAGTCTAGAACCAGAGGACACGGATAGAGTGGATTTGGAGAGGATGTTTCCTATAGTGGGGTGTCTAGGACCAGAGGACACAGATAGAGTAGATGTGGAGAGGATGTTTCCTATAGTGGGGGAGTGGGACCAGAGGGCACAAATAGAGAGGATGTGGAGAGGATGTTTCCGATAGTGGGGGAGTCTAGGACCAGAGGTCACAGATAGAGTGGAAGTGGAGAGGATGTTTCCTATAGTGGTGTGCCAAGGACCAGAGGACACAGATAGAGTGGATGTGGAGAGGATGTTTCCTATTGTAAGGGTGTCTAGGACCAGAGGGCACAGATATAGTGGATGTGGATAGGATGTTTCATATAGTGGGGGAGTCTAGGGCCAGAGGACACAGATGCAGTCGATGTGGAGAGAATGTTTCCTATAGTGGGGAGTCTAGGACCTTAGGACACAGATAGAGTGTATGTGGAGAGGATGTTTCCTATAGTGGGGGAGTCTAGGTCTAGAGGACACAGATAGAGCGGATGTGGAGAGGATGTTTCCGATAGTGGGGGAGTGGGACCAGAGGGCACAAATAGAGAGGATGTGGAGAGGATGTTTCCGATAGTGGGGGAGTCTAGGACCAGAGGACACAGATAGAGTGGAAGTGGAAAGGATGTTTCCAATACTGGGGGAGTCTACGATCAGATGACACAAATAGACTGGATGTGGAGAGGATGTTTCCTATAGTGTGGAGTCTAGAACCAGAGGACACAGATAGAGTGGATGTGGAGAGGATGTTTCCTATAGTGTGGGAGTCTGGGACCAGAGGACACAGATAGAGTGAATGTGGAGAGGATGTTGCCTGTAGTTGGAGAGTCTAGGAGAAGTGGGCACAGATAGAGTGGGTGTGGAAAGGATGTTTCCAATACTCTGGGAGTCTACGACCAGATGACACAAATAGAGTGGATGTGGAGAGGATGTTTCCTATAGTGGGGAGTCTAGAACAAGAGGACACAGATAGAGTGGATATGGAGAGGATGTTTCCTATAGTGGGGGAGTCTAGAACAAGAGGACACAGATAGAGTGGAAGTGGAGAGGATGTTTCCTATAGTGGGGTGTCTAGGACCAGAGGTCACAGATAGAGTGGATGTGGAGAAGATGTTTCCTATAGTGGGGTGTCTAGAACCAGAGGGCACAGATAGAGTGGAAATGGAGAGGATGTTTCCTATTGTAAGGGAGTCTAGGAGCAGAGGACAGAGATAGAGTCCATGTGGAGAGGATGTTTCCTATAGAGGCAGAGTCTAGGTCTAGAGGGCTCAGACAGAGTGGTTGTGGAGTGGATGTTCCCTGTAGTGGGGGAGTCTAGGACAAGAGGGCACAGATAGAGTGGAAGTGCAAAGGATGTTTCCAATACTGGGGGAGTCTACGATCAGATGACACAAATAGAGTGGATGTGGAGAGGATGTTTCCTATAGTGGGGAGTCTAGAACCAGAGGACACAGATAGAGTGGAAGTGGAGAGGATGTTTCCTATAGTGGGGTGTCTAGGACCAGAGGACACAGATAGAGTGGATGTGGAGAGGATGTTTCCTATAGTGGGGGAGTGGGACCAGAGGGCACAAATAGAGAGGATGTGGAGAGGATGTTTCCGATAGTGGGGGAGTCTAGGACCAGAGGACACAGATAGAGTGGAAGTGGAGAGGATGTTTCCTATAGTGGTGTGCCTAGGACCAGAGGACACAGATAGAGTGGATGTGGAGAGGATGTTTCCTATTGTAAGGGTGTCTAGGACCAGAGGGCACAGATATAGTGGATGTGGATAGGATGTTTCATATAGTGGGGGAGTCTAGGACCAGAGGACACAGATGCAGTCGATGTGGAGAGGATGTTTCCTATAGTGGGGAGTCTAGGACCTTAGGACACAGATAGAGTGTATGTGGAGAGGATGTTTCCTATAGTGGGGGAGTCTAGGTCTAGAGGACACAGATAGAGCGGATGTGGAGAGGATGTTTCCGATAGTGGGGGAGTCTAGGACCAGAGGACACAGATAGAGTGGAAGTGGAAAGGATGTTTCCAATACTGGGGGAGTCTACGATCAGATGACACAAATAGACTGGATGTGGAGAGGATGTTTACTATCGTGGGGAGTCTAGAACCAGAGGACACAGATATAGTGGATGTGGATAGGATGTTTCATATAGTGGGGGAGTCTAGGACCACAGGACACAGATAGAGTGTATGTGGAGAGGATGTTTCCTATAGTGGGGGAGTCTAGGTCTAGAGGACACAGATAGAGTGGATGTGGAGATAATGTTTCCTATATTGGGGGAGTCAAGGACCAGAGGACACATATAGAGTGGTTGTGGAGAGGATGTTTCATATTGTAGACGGGCCGAGGACCAGAGGACACAGATTGAGTGATTCTGGAGAGGAGGTTTCCTGTAGTGGGGGAGTCTACGGCCAGTGGACACAGATGGAGTGGATGTGGAGAGGATGTTGACTATATTGGGGAGTCTAGGATCAGAGGACACAGTTAGAGTGGATGTGGATGTGGAGAGGATGTCTCCTAAATTGGGGGAGACTAGGACAGAGGACACAGATAGAGTGGCTATGGATAGGATGTTTCCTATAGTGGGGGAGTCTGGGACCAGAGGACACAGAAAGAGTGGATGTGGAGATAATGTTTCCTATAGTGGGGGACTCTAGGACCAAAGCACACAGATATAGTGGTTGTGGAGAGTATGTTTCCTATAGTGGGGGAGTGTAGGACCAGAGGACACTGATAGAGTGGATGTGGAGAGGATGTTTCCTATAGTGGGGGAGTCTAGGACCAGAGGACACAGATAGAGTGGATGTGGAATGGATGTTTCCTATAGTGTGGGAGTCTAGGACCAGAGGACACAGATGGAGTCGATGTCGAGAGGATGTTTCCTATAGTGGGGGAGTCAAGGACAAGAGGACACATATAGAGTGGTTGTGGAGAGGATGTTTCCTATAGTGGGGGAGTCTGGGACCAGAGGACCCAGATAGAGTGAATGTAGAGAGGAAGTTTCCTGTAGTGGGGGAGTCTAGGAACAGTGGACACAGATAGAGTGGATGTGGAGAGGATGTTTCCTATAGTGGGGTGTCTAGGACCAGAGGACACAGATAGAGTGGATGTGGAGAGGATGTTTCCTATAGTGGGGGAGTGGGACCAGAGGGCACAAATAGAGAGGATGTGGAGAGGATGTTTCCGATAGTGGGGGAGTCTAGGACCAGAGGACACAGATAGAGTGGAAGTGGAGAGGATGTTTCCTATAGTGGTGTGCCTAGGACCAGAGGACACAGATAGAGTGGATGTGGAGAGGATGTTTCCTATTGTAAGGGTGTCTAGGACCAGAGGGCACAGATATAGTGGATGTGGATAGGATGTTTCATATAGTGGGGGAGTCTAGGACCAGAGGACACAGATGCAGTCGATGTGGAGAGGATGTTTCCTATAGTGGGGAGTCTAGGACCTTAGGACACAGATAGAGTGTATGTGGAGAGGATGTTTCCTATAGTGGGGGAGTCTAGGTCTAGAGGGCACAGATAGAGCGGATGTGGAGAGGATGTTTCCGATAGTGGGGGAGTCTAGGACCAGAGGACACAGATAGAGTGGAAGTGGAAAGGATGTTTCCAATACTGGGGGAGTCTACGATCAGATGACACAAATAGACTGGATGTGGAGAGGATGTTTACTATCGTGGGGAGTCTAGAACCAGAGGACACAGATATAGTGGATGTGGATAGGATGTTTCATATAGTGGGGGAGTCTAGGACCACAGGACACAGATAGAGTGTATGTGGAGAGGATGTTTCCTATAGTGGGGGAGTCTAGGTCTAGAGGACACAGATAGAGTGGATGTGGAGATAATGTTTCCTATATTGGGGGAGTCAAGGACCAGAGGACACATATAGAGTGGTTGTGGAGAGGATGTTTCATATTGTAGACGGGCCGAGGACCAGAGGACACAGATTGAGTGATTCTGGAGAGGAAGTTTCCTGTAGTGGGGGAGTCTACGGCCAGTGGACACAGATGGAGTGGATGTGGAGAGGATGTTGACTATATTGGGGAGTCTAGGATCAGAGGACACAGTTAGAGTGGATGTGGATGTGGAGAGGATGTCTCCTAAATTGGGGGAGACTAGGACAGAGGACACAGATAGAGTGGCTATGGATAGGATGTTTCCTATAGTGGGCGAGTCTGGGACCAGAGGACACAGAAAGAGTGGATGTGGAGATAATGTTTCCTATAGTGGGGGACTCTAGGACCAAAGCACACAGATATAGTGGATGTGGAGAGTATGTTTCCTATAGTGGGGGAGTGTAGGACCAGAGGACGCTGATAGAGTGGATGTGGAGAGGATGTTTCCTATAGTGGGGGAGTCTAGGACCAGAGGACACAGATGGAGTCGATGTCGAGAGGATGTTTCCTATAGTGGGGGAGTCAAGGACAAGAGGACACATATAGAGTGGTTGTGGAGAGGATGTTTCCTATAGTGGGGGAGTCTGGGACCAGAGGACCCAGATAGAGTGAATGTAGAGAGGAAGTTTCCTGTAGTGGGGGAGTCTAGGAACAGTGGACACAGATAGAATGGATGTGGAGAGGATGTTGCCTGTAGTGGGGGAGTCTAGGACAAGAGGGCACAGATAGAGTGGATGTGGAGAGGATGTTTCCTTTCTTTCTTTTCTTTTTAAATCTTTTTATTAATTTTAAGAAAAACATTAGTGAACTATGAATACAAAACGTTTGAGAGTACATAATTAATAGTTTAAATAAACAATCAGATATGTAATAATCAATATATATGGCCTCCCAAACTCATAGTATTAATGTAAAAGAGTCGAAAAAGAGAAGAAAAAAACCCCAACAAAAACTAAAAGAAAACTTTAAAAAAAACTAACCAACATGGGCAATTGCATAATGTTAAATACATCCAGTAGTGCCGATAACTCCGAACCTCCATCCAAATAATTAAGGATAATAACAGTAAGGTTTAGGATCAGACCGTTTAACTCATCTGAAAATGTTGAATAAATGGTCTCCAAGTTTCCTCAAATTTAACTGAATAATCAAAAACCACACTTCTAATTTTTTCTAAACTCAAACAGGAAATAGTTTGAGAAAACCACTGAAATACAGTTGGAGGGTTAATTTCTTTCCAATTCAGTAAAATGGATCTTCTAGCCATTAATGTAACAAATGCAATCATTCGTTGAGATGAAGCGGATAGACGATTATTATCTATCATTGGTAAACCAAAAATTGCAGTAAAAGGATGCGGTTGGAAATTGATATTTAAAACTCTTGAGATAATATTAAAAATATCTTTCCAATAGTTTTGTAAACAAGGACAGGACCAAAACATATGAGTCAGTGAAGCAACATCAGAATGACATCTGTCACAGGTTGAATTAACATAAGAATAAAATCGAGCAAGTTTATCTTTAGACATGTGAGCTCTATGTACAACCTTAAATTGTATTAGGGCATGTATAGCACAAATAGAGGACGAATTTACCAATGATAAAATTTTTTCCCATTCCTCAGTAGATATAGGGCAATGCAATTCTTCTTGCCATTCCTTTTAATTTTTCCTGATACATCTGGCTGTACACTCATAATCATATTATAAATGATAGCTACTAAACCCTTTTGACAAGGATTGAGGGTTAAAATTCTTTCTGTAATGTCCAATGGACATTCTTTCAAAAAAGACTTTAAATCATTATACAAAAAATTTCTGACTTGCAAATATCTAAAAAAATGGGTTTTAGGTAAATTATATTTATTAGATAGCTGTTCAAAGGACATAATGCTATCATCCAAAAACAGATCACGAAAACATGTTATACCTTTTGTTTTCCATAAAAGAAAAGCTTGATCTATAGATGAAGGCCGAAAAAAGTAGTTAGATATTATAGGACATGACAGCATAAACTTATTCAAGCCAAAAAATTTACGAAATTGAAAACAAATTCGTAATGTATACTTGACTGTAGGATTAGTTATCTGTTTATTCATTTTGAATAACGAAAAAGGAAGTGAAGATCCTAAGATTGAGATCACTGAAAAATCTTGCACAGATTTACATTCCAAATTTACCCATTGTGGGCAAGCAGCTGTAGTCAATTCTTGTGTCCAGAATATTAAATACTGTATATTAACTGCCCAATAGTAAAATCTTAAGTTTGGTAGAGCCAAGCCGCCCTCCTTCTTAGGCTTCTGTAAATATTTTTTGCCTAGTCTAGGATTTTTGTTCTGCCACAAATAAGAAGATATTTTAGAGTCAACCATATCAAAAAAAGATTTAGGAATAAAAATTGGTAATGCTTGAAATAAATATAAAAATTTAGGTAGTTTCATCATCTTAATGGCATTAATTCTACCTACCAAAGACAAAGATAATGGAGACCACCTATTAACCAGTTGCTGAATTTGATCGATTAAAGGTAGAAAATTAATTTTAAATAAATCTTTATGTTTTTTAGTAATTTTAATACCTAAATATGTGAAATAATCTGTAACAATTCTATATGGTACATGATTATAAATTGGAACATGCATATTTAATGGAAATAGTTCACTCTTATTAAAATTCAATTTATAACCAGAAAAGTTACTAAATTGAGCGAGCAAAGAAGAAATAGCAGGAATAGATCTTTCAGGGTCAGATATATATAATAACAAGTCATCCGCATATAATGATACCTTATATGTTGTCTCCCCACGGGTAATACCAAAAATATTGGGTGATTCACGAATAGCTATAGCCAAGGGTTCTAAAGCAATGTCAAATAATAAAGGACTTAAAGGACAACCTTGCCTTGTACCACGAAATAGCTGAAAAAAAGGGGATCTTTGATTATTGGTAAAAACCGAAGCTAAGGGTTTATGGTATATTAATTTAATCCATGAAATAAATTTTGAACTAAAATTAAAATGTAAATATGGCCATTCGACTCTATCAAATGCTTTTTCGGCATCTAAAGAAATGACACATTCTGGTATTTTAGATGAAGAGGTATAAATAATATTAATTAATTTACTAATATTAAAAGATGAATAGCGATTTTTAATAAATCCAGTCTGATCTTCAGAAATAATTTGAGGTAATATATTTTCTAATCTAATAGCCAAAATTTTACTAAAAATCTTAAAATCCGTATTCAACAAGGATATAGGCCGATAGGATGCGCATTCAGTAGGGTCTTTATCTTTTTTAAGAATTAAAGAAATAGAAGCTTCATAAAAAGATTGTGGTAGTTTACCTATACTTAATACATCTTTAAAAATTTTACAAAGCCAAGGAGAAAGTATGGAAGAAAAAGATTTGAAAAATTCTGTAGAAAAACCATCTGGACCAGAAGCTTTACCCGAATTCATTGAAAAAATAGCTTTTTCTATTTCAGACTCCGTAATAGGTGTGTCCAAAAATACACTATCCTCAACAGTTACTTTTGGAATATTCAATTTTCTTAAAAATTCATTTATTATGGAAGAGTCCTTAGTACATTCTGATTGATGTAAGGAATTATAAAAATCTTGAAAGGCTTTATTTATCTCTTTGTGATCGATCGTCAAAGTACCATCTTGTTTACGAATCCTAGTAATCTGTCATTTATCCGAAACAATTTTCAATTGGTTAGCTAGTAATTTACCAGACTTATCTCCATTTACATAGAATTGGGCTTTTGATTTAATTAACTGACTTTCAATCGAGGAGGATAATAGTAAGCTATGCTCCATTTGAAGTTCCACTCTTTCTTTATAAAGTTCTTTGCTAGGGGTCATTGAATAAATCTTGTCAATTGCTTTGATTTTATCAACTAGTGTTAATATTTTAGAATTAGTTCATTTCCTAACTCCAGCAGAATATGAAATAATCTGTCCACGAATATATGCCTTAAAAGTATCCCACAAAGTTCCACTAGAGATCTCTGCTGTAAAATTTGTTGAGAAAAACAAATCAATTTGCTGTTTAATAAAGTTGACAAAGTCAGGATCCTGCAATCAAACAGGATTAAACCTCCAACCTTTAGTATTAATATATGAATCCATCATCTTAATAGATAACTTCAAAGGTGCATGATCAGCTATGGTAATAGAGTCATATTTACAATCCATAACATCTGTAATTAAATGGTGATCAATGAAAAAATAATCAATTCTTGAGTAATTATGGTAAGCATGGGAAAAGTATGAAAATTCTTTGTCGTTAGGGTGTAAAAAACGCCAAATTTCACAAATAGCTGAATCAATCATAAAAGAGTTAATGAGAGAAGCCAATTTATTCGGAAGAGTTGGGGTGGGCTTGGATCTATCCATCAAAGGGTTTAAACAACAGTTAAAATCCCCACCCATTATCAATCTGTATTGATTCAAATTAGGAAAGGATGTAAATAAACATTTAAAAAATTCAGGACAATCAGTATTTGGAGCATAAACATTAACTAAAACAACTTTTTGATTAAAAAGTAGACCAGTAATAAGCAAAAATCTACCTTGCGGATCTGAAATTGTTTCATGATGTATAAAAGAAGTTGATGAATCTATAAAAATAGAAACACCTCTTACTTTGGCTTGCGAATTTGAGTGATACTGTTGGCCCTTTCAAAACCTAAACAACCGTTGACTATCCACCTTCCTTACATGAGTCTCTTGTACAAAAATAACATTAGCATTCATTCTATGGAATACTTTGAATGTTTTTTCCCGTTTGATCGGATGATTTAAACCATTAGTATTCCAAGAAACAAAGTTAATAGTCCTATCCATATTGACAATATTTATTACAATTAACACATAAGTTTGAAAAAAAAGTGAACTCATGAACCCGGAAGAAGGAAGTAAGTTCAAGGAGGAACCGGAAGTCACGGCACTGCGACCATTTTTGTAGTTTCATATAAGCCCATGAAATAAAACTAAGCAGAAAGCAGGCAAAAAGAAAAGAAAAAAGAAAAATCCCCCTCCCTCCACCCTCAAAACCCCAGGAAAAAAGCCAAAAAGAGGCAAGCAAGCAATCTAATACTAAAATTACCCCCGTGTCTCAAGACGGCAACTCAGACATAACAAAGTTTAAAAAAATACAAACAACCCACATTATAAGAAAGGGTTGGTATAACAAAAGTTAAAATATAAAATTAGTATTATAAATGTATATAAACAAAAGGGTTAAAAGAATTAAAACGAAAAAAACCCATAAATGACTAATACTGGATTGGTATTTTAAATGAAAGTTTAGAACTTTCAAACACATCAAAACAGATATGACGTTCCAAGCACTAAAGTCTGTCGGGAAGAAGAAACGACATTTTATTTTTTTTTAAATCTTAATATTTAAATGTAAAGAGTATAAAAAAGCATATATCAGCTTAAAAAGAAGAGCAAAAAGGAGAAAAAAACCCTAATAAGTTATTTTCAACGCTAATAGATTAGTAATATGGAAAAATAATAAAGTCAAAATAAACCGAGCAAATAGAGCTTTAACCGTATATAAGAAATACATGTATGCCATACCCAAAAAAAACCCAAACATCATTCTGTAACAGATCCAAATCTATAGGCTAAATTACATTAGTCAGCCCAATAGAATGTCATTGTTCCAGAAAACTTTGAGCATCCGCTGGAGATTTAAACAGCCGAAAAGTTCCGTCGTCAAGAGTGACTCTCAAGTGTGCTGGAAATAACAGCGCTTGCTTGCAGCCTTTCTGGTGAAATTTCGACATAACCAATCTAAAAGCCATTCTAGCCCTTAAAACTTCAGGGCTATAGTCTTGCCGAATGCGAAATTTAAACTCTTGATAGCAAATCATACCTTTTCTTCGAGCCGCCCAAATCAAACGTTCTTTGGTATGAGGGCAATGGATCCGAAGAATTACATGTCGTGGTTTCAAACTTGAATCCAACCGAAAACGGGAAACACGGTGTGCCCGATCGATTACCGGGGGAGAGTCCAGTACCTCTGGACCCAAGACATCCATTAGAAATTTAGAGAAGAAAACGGTAAGATCACCGCTCTCAAATTTTTCCGGAATCCCAATTAATCGAAGATTTTGTCTTCGAGAGCGATTTTCCAAATCAGTAATTTTAACTTTATAACGATCCATCTGTTCAGAAGTCAAAGTTTGCTCTTGTATTTTTTCAATTATACGATCTTTCTTGCGAGCGGCTTCTTCAAGAACCAAAATACTTGCTTGTTGTTTTTGTGATCCCAGTGAAAGTGTCTGGAGCTTTTCTTCAACTAATTTCAAACGTTCGTCAAACCGAAAAAACTTTACGGTTATTTTTCTCTCCAGTTCTTCAAATTTGTCTTCTATAAGCTTCACCATTGTTTCTAAAGTTATCGGTTCTTTCGGCTGTTTTGATTCTTTTCCTCTAGACATTTCAGCAAGTTGAGAACAATTCAAATAGTTAAAAAGAAACATTCTGTATGTTTAGACCCCTTTAGAATAAGTATAAGAAGATCCCTTAAGGGGTGTTTGTAGGTTAAAAAGACGTAAAAGGTTTGGAGCAAAGCCTAGAAGCGGTTCACTCCATGAGCGCCGTCTTGAGACTCTCCGGATGTTTCCTATAGTGGGGGAGTCTGGGACCAGAGGACACAGATAGAGTGGATGTGGAGAGGATGTTTCCTATAGTGGGGGAGTCTGGGACCAGAGGACACAGATAGAGTGAATGTGGAGAGGATGTTTCCTGTAGTGGGGGAGTCGCGGACCAGTGGACACAGATAGAGTGGATGTGGAGAGGATGTTGCCTATAGTGGGGGAGTCTGGGACCAGAGGACACAGATAGAGTGGATGTGGAGAGGATGTTTCCTATAGTGGGGGAGTCTGGGACCAGAGGACACAGATAGAGTGAATGTGGAGAGGATGTTTCCTGTAGTGGGGGAGTCTAGGACCAGAGGACACAGATAGAGTGGATGTGGAGAGGATGTTGCCTATAGTGGGGGAGTCTGGGACCAGAGGGCACAGTTAGAGTGAATGTGGAGAGGATGTTTCCTATAGTGGGTGAGTCTAGGACCAGAGAACACAGATAGAGTGGATGTGGAGAGGATGTTTCCTATAGTGGGGGAGTCTAGGACCAGAGGACACAGATAGAGTGGATGTGGAGAGGATGTTTCCTATAGTGGGGGAGTCTAGGACCAGAGGACACAGATAGAGTGGATGTGGAGAGGATGTTTCCTATAGTGGGGGAGTCTAGGACCAGAGGACACTGATATAGTGGAAGTGGAGAGGATGTTAACTTTACTGCGGGAGTCAAGGACCAGAGGACAAAGATAGAGTGGATGTGGAGAGGATGTTTCCTATAGTGGGGGAGTCTAGGACCAGAGGACACAGATAGAGTGGATGTGGAGAGGATGTTTCCTATAGTGGGGGAGTCTAGGACCAGAGGACACTGATATAGTGGAAGTGGAGAGGATGTTAACTTTACTGCGGGAGTCAAGGACCAGAGGACAAAGATAGAGTGGATGTGGAGAGGATGTTTCCTATAGTGGGGGAGTCTAGGACAAGAGGGCACAGATAGAGTGGGTGTAGAAGGGATGTTTCCTATACTGGGGAGTCTACGACCAGATGACACAAATAGAGTGGATGTGGAGAGGATGTTTCCTATCGTGAGGGAGCCTAGGACCAGTGGACACAGATAGAGTGGATGTGGAGAGCATGTTGGCTATATTGGGGAGACTAGGACCAGACGACACAGATACTGTTGATGTGGACAGGATGTATAATTTCGTAGGGGAGGCTAGGAACAGCGGACATAGATAAAGTGGATGTGGAGCGGATGTTGCCTATGGTGGGTGAGTCTAGGACCAGAGGACACAGATAGTGTGGACATGGAGAGGATGTTTCCTATAATGATGGAGTCTAGGACCAGAGGACACAGATAGAGTGGATGTGGAGAGGATGTTTCCTATAGTGGGGGAGTCTAGGACCAGAGGACACAGATAGAGTGGATGTGGAGAGGATGTTTCCTATAGTGGGGGAGTCTAGGACCAGAGGACACAGATAGAGTGGATGTGGAGAGGATGTTTCCTATAGTGGGGGAGTCTAGGACCAGAGGACACTGATATAGTGGAAGTGGAGAGGATGTTAACTTTACTGCGGGAGTCAAGGACCAGAGGACAAAGATAGAGTGGATGTGGAGAGGATGTTTCCTATAGTGGGGGAGTCTAGGACCAGAGGGCACAGATAGACTGGATGTGGAGAGGATGTTTCCTTTCGTGGGGGATTATACGACAGGGGAACACAGATATACAGGATGTAGAGAGGATGTTGCCTATAGTGGGGGAGTCTGTGACCAGAGGGCACTGATAGAGAGGATGTGGAGAGGACGTTTCCTATAGTGGGGGACTCTAGGACCAGAGGGCAAAGATAAAGTGGATGTGGAGAGGATGTTGCCGATAGTGGGGGAGTCTAGGACCTGAGGACACATATAGAGTAGATAGAGTGCATGTGGAGAGGGTGTTTCCTATAGTGAGGGAGGCTAGGACCAGAGGAAATAGATAGATTGGATGTGGAGAGGATGTTTCCTATAGTAGGGGAGTCCAGGACCAGAGGGCACAGATAGAGTGGATGTGGAGAGGATGTTTCCTATAGTGGGGGAGTCTAGGACCAGTGGACACAGATAGAGTGGATGTGGAGAGGATGTTGGCTATAGTGGGGGAGTCCAGGACCAGAGGACACAGATAGAGTGGATGTGGAGAGGATGTTTCATTTTGTGGGGGGGTCTAGGAACAGAGGACATAGATAAAGTGTATTGGAGAGGATGTTTCCTACACTGGGGGAGTCTAGGACCAGAGGACACAGATAGAGGGGATGTTGAGAGGATGATTCCTTTAGTGGGGGATTCTAGGTCAGGAGGACACAGATAGACCGGATGTGGAGAGGATCTTTCCTATATTGAGGGAGTCTAGGACCAGAAGACACAGATAGACTGGATGTGGAGAAGATGTATCCTATACTGGGGGAGTCAATGGATCAGAGGTCACAGATAGACTGGATGTGGAGAAGATGTATCCTATACTGGGGGAGTCAATGGATCAGAGGTCACAGATAGACTGGATGTGGAGAGGATGTCTCCTAAAGTGGGGGAGACTAGGACAGAGGACACAGATAGAGTGGATGTGGAGAGGATGTTTCCTATAGTGGGGGAGTCTAGGACCAGAGGACACAGATAGAGTGGATGTTCAGACAATGTTTCCTTTAGAGGGGGATTCTAGGATAGGAGGACACAAATAGACAGGATGTGGAGAAGATGTATCCTCTACTGGGGCCGTCAATGGATCAGAGGTCACAGATAGAGTGGTTGTAGAGAAGATGTATCCTATACTGGGGGAGTCAATGGATCAGAGGTCACAGATAGACTGGATGTGGAGAGGATGTTGCCTATAGTGGGGGAGTCTGGGACCAGAGGGCACAGTTAGAGTGGATGTGGAGAGGATGTTTCCTATAGTGGGGGAGTCTAGGACCAGAGGACACAGATAGAGTGGATGTGGAGAGGATGTTGCCTATAGTAGAGGAGTCTAGGAGCTGAGGACACATATAGAGTAGATAGAGTGCATGTGGAGGGGATATTTCCTATAGTGAGGGATTCTAGGACCAGAGGACACCGATGGAGTGGATGTGGAGAGGCTGTTTCCTATAGTGGGGGACTCTAGGACCAGAGGACACCGATAGAGTGGATGTGGAGAGGACAATTCATATAGTGGGGGAGTCTAGGACAAGAGGGCAAAGATAAAGTGAATGTGGAGAGGATGTTTCCTATAGTGGGGGAGTCTAGGACCAGAGGACACCGATAGAGTGGATGTGGAGAGGACGTTTCCTATATTGGGGGAGTCTAGGACCAGAGGGCAAAGATAGAGTGGATGTGGAGAGGATGTTTCCTATAGTGGGGGAGCCTAGGACCAGTGGACACAGATAGAGTGGATGTGGAGAGCATGTTGGCTATATTGGGGAGACTAGGACCAGACGACACAGATACTGTTGATGTGGACAGGATGTATAATTTCGTAGGGGAGGCTAGGAACAGCGGACATAGATAAAGTGGATGTGGAGCGGATGTTGCCTATGGTGGGTGAGTCTAGGACCAGAGGACACAGATAGTGTGGACATGGAGAGGATGTTTCCTATAATGATGGAGTCTAGGACCAGAGGACACAGATAGAGTGGATGTGGAGAGGATGTTTCCTATAGTGGGGGAGTCTAGGACCAGAGGACACAGATAGAGTGGATGTGGAGAGGATGTTTCCTATAGTGGGGGAGTCTAGGACCAGAGGACACAGATAGAGTGGATGTGGAGAGGATGTTTCCTATAGTGGGGGAGTCTAGGACCAGAGGACACTGATATAGTGGAAGTGGAGAGGATGTTAACTTTACTGCGGGAGTCAAGGACCAGAGGACAAAGATAGAGTGGATGTGGAGAGGATGTTTCCTATAGTGGGGGAGTCTAGGACCAGAGGGCACAGATAGACTGGATGTGGAGAGGATGTTTCCTTTCGTGGGGGATTATACGACAGGGGAACACAGATATACAGGATGTAGAGAGGATGTTGCCTATAGTGGGGGAGTCTGTGACCAGAGGGCACTGATAGAGAGGATGTGGAGAGGACGTTTCCTATAGTGGGGGACTCTAGGACCAGAGGGCAAAGATAAAGTGGATGTGGAGAGGATGTTGCCGATAGTGGGGGAGTCTAGGACCTGAGGACACATATAGAGTAGATAGAGTGCATGTGGAGAGGGTGTTTCCTATAGTGAGGGAGGCTAGGACCAGAGGAAATAGATAGATTGGATGTGGAGAGGATGTTTCCTATAGTAGGGGAGTCCAGGACCAGAGGGCACAGATAGAGTGGATGTGGAGAGGATGTTTCCTATAGTGGGGGAGTCTAGGACCAGTGGACACAGATAGAGTGGATGTGGAGAGGATGTTGGCTATAGTGGGGGAGTCCAGGACCAGAGGACACAGATAGAGTGGATGTGGAGAGGATGTTTCATTTTGTGGGGGGGTCTAGGAACAGAGGACATAGATAAAGTGTATTGGAGAGGATGTTTCCTACACTGGGGGAGTCTAGGACCAGAGGACACAGATAGAGGGGATGTTGAGAGGATGATTCCTTTAGTGGGGGATTCTAGGTCAGGAGGACACAGATAGACCGGATGTGGAGAGGATCTTTCCTATATTGAGGGAGTCTAGGACCAGAAGACACAGATAGACTGGATGTGGAGAAGATGTATCCTATACTGGGGGAGTCAATGGATCAGAGGTCACAGATAGACTGGATGTGGAGAAGATGTATCCTATACTGGGGGAGTCAATGGATCAGAGGTCACAGATAGACTGGATGTGGAGAGGATGTCTCCTAAAGTGGGGGAGACTAGGACAGAGGACACAGATAGAGTGGATGTGGAGAGGATGTTTCCTATAGTGGGGGAGTCTAGGACCAGAGGACACAGATAGAGTGGATGTTCAGACAATGTTTCCTTTAGAGGGGGATTCTAGGATAGGAGGACACAAATAGACAGGATGTGGAGAAGATGTATCCTCTACTGGGGCCGTCAATGGATCAGAGGTCACAGATAGAGTGGTTGTAGAGAAGATGTATCCTATACTGGGGGAGTCAATGGATCAGAGGTCACAGATAGACTGGATGTGGAGAGGATGTTGCCTATAGTGGGGGAGTCTGGGACCAGAGGGCACAGTTAGAGTGGATGTGGAGAGGATGTTTCCTATAGTGGGGGAGTCTAGGACCAGAGGACACAGATAGAGTGGATGTGGAGAGGATGTTGCCTATAGTAGAGGAGTCTAGGAGCTGAGGACACATATAGAGTAGATAGAGTGCATGTGGAGGGGATATTTCCTATAGTGAGGGATTCTAGGACCAGAGGACACCGATGGAGTGGATGTGGAGAGGCTGTTTCCTATAGTGGGGGACTCTAGGACCAGAGGACACCGATAGAGTGGATGTGGAGAGGACAATTCATATAGTGGGGGAGTCTAGGACAAGAGGGCAAAGATAAAGTGAATGTGGAGAGGATGTTTCCTATAGTGGGGGAGTCTAGGACCAGAGGACACCGATAGAGTGGATGTGGAGAGGACGTTTCCTATATTGGGGGAGTCTAGGACCAGAGGGCAAAGATAGAGTGGATGTGGAGAGGATGTTTCCTATAGTGGGGGAGTCTAGGACCAGAGGACACAGATAGAGTGGATGTGGAGAGGATGTTTCCTATAGTGGGGGACTCAAGGACCAGAGGACACCGATAGAGTGGATGTGGAGAGGACGTTTCCTATATTGGGGGAGTCTAGGACCAGAGGGCAAAGATAGAGTGGATGTGGAGAGGATGTTTCCTATAGTGGGGGAGTCTAGGACCAGAGGACACAGATAGAGTGGATGTGGAGAGGATGTTTCCTATAGTGGGGGAGTCTAGGACCAGAGGGCAAAGATAAAGTGGATGTAGAGAGGGTGTTTCCTATACTGAGGGAGTCTAGGACCAGAGGACACAGATGGAGTGGATGTGGAGAGGATGTTTCCTATAGTGGGGGAGTCTCGGAACAGAGGACAAGATATACTGGATCTGGAGAGGATGTTAACTTTACTGTTGGGGTCAAGGAACAGAAGACACAGATAGAGTGGATGTGGAGAGGATGTTTCCTATACTGGAGGAGTCTAGGACCAGTGGACACAGATAGAGTGGATGTGGAGAGGATGTTGGCTACAGCGGTGGTTCTAGGACCAGAGGGCAGAGATGGAGTGGATGTGGAAAGGATATTTCCTATAGTGTGGTGAAGACAACTGGAGGACACAGATAGAATGGATGTGGAGAGGATCTTTCCTATATTGAGTGAGTCTAGGACCAGAGGACACAGATAGACTGGATGTGGAGAAGATGTATCCTATACTGGGGGAGTCAATGAATCAGAGGTGACAGATAGACTGGATGTGGAGAGGCTGTTTCCTTTTGTGAGGGATTCTAGGACAGGGGAACACAAATATACTGGATGTAGAGACGATGCAGACTATAGTGGGGGAGTCTGGGAACAGAGGGCACAGATAGAGAGGATGTGGAGAGGATGTTTCCTATAGTGGAGGAGTCTGGGAACAGAAGGCACAGATAGAGAGGATGTGGAGAGGATGTTTCCTGAAGTGGCGGAGTCTAGAACCAGAGGACACTGATATAGTGGATGTGGAGACGATGTTAACTTTACTACGGGAGTCAAGGAACAGAAGACACAGATAGAGTGGATGTGGAGAGGATGTATCCTATAGTGGAGGAGTCTGGGAACAGAAGGCACAGATAGAGAGGATGTGGAGAGGATGTATCCTATACTGGAGGAGTCTAGGACCAGTGGACACAGATAGAGTGGATGTGGAAAGGATGTTTCCTATAGTGGGAGAGTCTAGGACCAGTGGACACAGTTAGAGTGGATGTGGAGAGCATGTTGGCTATATTGGGGAGACTAGGACCAGAGGACACAGATACTGTTGATGTGGAGAGGATGTTGGCTACAGCGGGGGTTCTAGGACCAGAGGGCAGAGATGGAGTGGATGTGGAAAGGATGTTTCTTATAGTGTGGTGAAGACAACCAGGGGACACAGATAGAATGGATGTGGAGAGGATGTTTCCTATAGTGGGGGAGTCTTGGAACAGAGGACACAGATAAAGTGTAGTGGAGAGGATGTTTCCTACACTGGGGGAGTCTAGGACCAGAGGACACAGATAGAGGGGATGTTGAGAGGATGATTCCTTTAGTGGGGGATTCTAGGTCAGGAGGACACAGATAGACCGGATGTGGAGAGGATATTTCCTATATTGAGGGAGTCTAGGACCAGAAGACACAGATAGACTGGATGTGGAGAGGATGTCTCCTATAGTGGGGGAGACTAGGACCAGAGGACACAGATAGAGTGGATGTGGAGAGGATGTTTCCTATAGTGGGGGAGTCTGGGACCAGAGGGCACATATAGAGAGGATGTGGAGAGCATGTTTCCTATAGTGGGGGAGTCTGGGACCAGAGGGCACAGATAGAGAGGATGTGGAGAGGATGTTTCCTATAGTGGGGGAGTCTAGGACCAGAGGACACAGATAGAGTGGATGTGGAGAGGATGTTGCCTATAGTAGGGGAGTCTAGGAGCTGAGGACACATATAGAGTAGATAGAGTGCATGTGGAGGGGATGTTTCCTATAGTGAGGGATTCTAGGACCAGAGGAAACAGATAGAGTGGATGTGGAGAGGATGTTTCCGATAGTAGGGGAGTCCAGGACCAGAGGACACAGACAGAGTGGATGTGGAGAGGATGTTTCCTATAGTGGGGGAGTCTAGGACCAGAGGACACAGATAGAGTGGATGTGGAGAGGATGTTTCTTTTCGTGGGGGATTCTAGGACAGGGGAACACAGACATACTGGATGTAGAGAGGATGTTGCCTATAGGGGGGGAGTCTGGGACAAGAGGGCACAGATAGAGAGGATGTGGAGAGGATGTCTCCTATAGTGGGGGAGACTAGGACCAGAGGACACCGATGGAGTGGATGTGGAGAGGCTGTTTCCTATAGTGGGGGAGTCTAGGACCAGAGGACACCGATGGAGTGGATGTGGAGAGGCTGTTTCCTATAGTGGGGGAGTCTAGGACCAGAGGGCAAAGATAAAGTGGATGTGGAGAGGATGTTTCCTATAGTGGGGGAGTCTAGGACCTGAGGACACAGATAGAGTGGATGTGTAGAGGATGTTTCCTATAGTGGGGGAGTCTAGGACCAGAGGACACTGATATGGTGGATATGGAGAGGATGTTAACTTTACTGCGGGAGTCAAGGACAAGAGGACAAAGATAGAGTGGATATGGAGAGGATGTTTCCTATAGTGGGGGAGTCTAGGACCAGAGGACACAGATAGAGTGGATGTTGAGATGATGATTCATTTTATGGGGGAGTCTAGGAACAGAAGACATAGATAAAGAGGATGTGGAGAGGATGTTTCCTACACTGGCGGAGTCTAGGACCATAGGAAACAGATAGAGTGTATGTTGAGAGGATGATTCCTTTTGTGGGGGAGTCTAGGAACAGAGGACATAGATAAAGTGGATGTGGAGGGGATGTTTCCTATAGTGAGGGAGGCTAGGACCAGAGGAAACAGATAGATTGGATGTGGAGAGGATGTTTCCTATAGTAGGGGAGTCCAGGACAAGAGGGCACAGATAGAGTGGATGTGGAGAGGATGTTTCCGATACTGGGAGAGTATGGGACCAGAGGGCACAGATAGAGTGGACGTAGAGAGGATGTTTCCTATACTGGGGGAGTCTCGGACCAGAGGACAAGATATAGTGGATGTGGAGAGGATGTTAACTTTACTGCGGGAGTCAAGGAACGGAAGACACAGATAGAGTGGATGTGGAGAGGATGTTTCCGATACTGGGAGAGTCTGGGACCAGAGGGCACAGATAGAGTGGATGTAGAGAGGATGTTTCCTATAGTGGGGGAGTCTAGGACCAGTGGACACAGATAGAGTGGATGTGGAGAGGATGTTGGCTATAGTGGGGGTTCTAGGACCAGAGCACACAGATAGAGTGGATGTGGAGAGGATGTTTCATTTTGTGTGGGAGTCTAGGAACAGAGGAAATAGATAAAGTGTAGTGGAGAGGATGTTTCCTACACTGGGGGAGTCTAGGACCAGAGGACACAGATAGAGGGGATGTTGAGAGGATGATTCCTTTAGTGGGGGATTCTAGGTCAAGAGGACACAGATAGACCGGATGTGGAGAGGATCTCTACTATATTGAGGGAGTCTAGGACCAGAAGACACAGATAGACTGGATGTGGAGAACATGTATCCTATACTGGGGGAGACAATGGATCAGAGGTCACAGATAGAGTGGATGTGGAGAGGATGTTTCCTTTAGTGGGGGATTCTAGGTCAGGAGGACACAGATAGACCGGAAGTGGAGATGATCTATCCTATATTGAGGGAGTCTAGGACCAGAGGACACAGATAGACTGGATGTTGAAAGGCTGTTTCCTTTCGTGAGGGATTCTAGGACAGGGGAACACAGATATACTGGATGTAGACAGGATGCAGACTATAGTGGGGGAGTCTGGGAACAGAGGGCACAGATAGAGAGGATGTGGAGAGGATGTTTCCTATAGTGGAGGAGTCTGGGAACAGAGGGCACAGATAGAGAGGATGTGGAAAGGATGTTAACTTTACTACGGGAGTCAAGGAACAGAAGACACAGATAGAGTGGATGTGGAGAGGATGTATCCTATACTGGAGGAGTCTAGGACCAGTGGACACAGATAAAGTGTAGTGGAGAGGATGTTTCCTACACTGGGGGAGTCTAGGACCAGAGGACACAGATGGAGTGGATGTCGAGAGGATGTTTCATTTTGTGGGGGAGTCTAGGAACAGAGGACATAGATAAAGTGTAGTGGAAAGGATGTTTACTACACTGGGGGAGTCTAGGACCAGAGCACACACATAGAGTGGATGTGGAGAAGCCGTTTCCTACAGTGGGGGAGTCGAGGACCAGAGGGCAAAGATAAAGTGGATGTGTAGAGGATGTTGCCAATAGTGGGGGAGTCCAGGTCCTGAGGACACATATTGAGTAGATAGCGTGCATGTGGAGAGGGTGTTTCCTATAGTGAGGGAGTCTAGGACCAGAGACAACAGATAGAGTGGATGTGGAGAGAACGTTACCTATAGTAGTGGAGTCCAAGACCAGAGGGCACATATAGAGTGGATGTTGAGATGATGATTCATTTTGTGGGGGAGTCTAGGAACAGAGGACATAGATAAAGTGGATGTGGAGGGGATGTTTCCTATAGTGAGGGAGGCTAGGACCAGAGGAAACAGATAGATTGGATGTGGAGAGGATGTTTCCTATAGTAGGGGAGTCCAGGACAAGAGGGCACAGATAGAGTGGATGTGGAGAGGATGTTTCCGATACTGGGAGAGTATGGGACCAGAGGGCACAGATAGAGTGGAAGTAGAGAGGATGTTTCCTATACTGGGGGAGTCTCGGACCAGAGGACAAGATATAGTGGATGTGGAGAGGATGTTAACTTTACTGCGGGAGTCAAGGAACGGAAGACACAGATAGAGTGGATGTGGAGAGGATGTTTCCGATACTGGGAGAGTCTGGGACCAGAGGGCACAGATAGAGTGGATGTAGAGAGGATGTTTCCTATAGTGGGGGAGTCTAGGACCAGTGGACACAGATAGAGTGGATGTGGAGAGGATGTTGGCTATAGTGGGGGTTCTAGGACCAGAGCACACAGATAGAGTGGATGTGGAGAGGATGTTTCATTTTGTGTGGGAGTCTAGGAACAGAGGAAATAGATAAAGTGTAGTGGAGAGGATGTTTCCTACACTGGGGGAGTCTAGGACCAGAGGACACAGATAGAGGGGATGTTGAGAGGATGATTCCTTTAGTGGGGGATTCTAGGTCAGGAGGACACAGATAGACCGGATGTGGAGAGGATCTCTCCTATATTGAGGGAGTCTAGGACCAGAAGACACAGATAGACTGGATGTGGAGAACATGTATCCTATACTGGGGGAGACAATGGATCAGAGGTCACAGATAGAGTGGATGTGGAGAGGATGTTTCCTTTAGTGGGGGATTCTAGGTCAGGAGGACACAGATAGACCGGAAGTAGAGATGATCTATCCTATATTGAGGGAGTCTAGGACCAGAGGACACAGATAGACTGGATGTGGAGAAGATGTATCCTATACTGCGGGAGTCAATGCATCAGAGGTCACAGATAGACTGGATGTGGAGAGGTTGTTTCCTTTTGTGAGGGATTCTAGGACAGGGGAACACAGATATACTGGATGTAGAATGGATGTTGCCTATAGTGGGGGAGTCTGGGACCAGAGGGCACATATAGAGAGGATGTGGAGAGGATGTTTCCTATAGTGGGGGAGTCTAGGACCAGAGGACACATATAGAGAGGATGTGGAGAGGATGTTTCCTATAGTGGGGGAGTCTAGGACCAGAGGACACATATAGAGAGGATGTGGAGAGGATGTTTCCTATAGTGGGGGAGTCTGGGACCAGAGGACACAGATAGAGTGGATGTGGAGAGGATGTTTCCTATAGTGGGGGAGTCTAGGACCAAAGGACACAGATAGAGTGGATGTTGAGACAATGTTTCCTTTAGAGGGGGATTCTAGGATAGGAGGACACAAATAGACAGGATGTGGAGAAGATGTATCCTCTACTGGGGGAGTCAATGTATCAGAGGTCACAGATAGAGTGGTTGTTGAGAAGATGTATCCTATACTGGGGGAGTCAATGGATCAGAGGTCACAGATAGACTGGATGTGGAGAGGATGTTGCCTATAGTGGGGGAGTCTGGGACCAGAGGGCACAGTTAGAGTGGATGTGGAGAGGATGTTTCCTATAGTGGGGGAGTCTAGGACCAGAGGACACAGATAGAGTGGATGTGGAGAGGATGTTTCCTATAGTGGGGGAGTCTAGGACCAGAGGACAAAGATAGAGTTGATGTGGAGAGGATGTTGCCGATAGTGGGGGAGTCCAGGTCCTGAGGACACAGATAGAGTGCATGTGGAGAGGATGTTGGCTATAGCGGGGGTTCTAGGACCAGAGGGCAGAGATGGAGTGGATGTGGAAAGGATGTTTCTTATAGTGGGGGAGTCCAGGTCCTGAGGACACAGATAGAGTGCATGTGGATAGGATGTTGGCTATAGCGGGGGTTCTAGGAACAGAGGACAAAGATAAAGTGTAGTGGAAAGGATGTTTACTACACTGGGGGAGTCTAGGACCAGAGGACACAGATAGAGTGGATGTGGAGAGGATGTTTCCTATAGTGGGGGAGTCTAGGACCAGAGGACACAGATAGAGTGGATGTGTAGAGAAGGTTACCTATAGTAGTGGAGTCCAGGACCAGAGGGCACAGATAGAGTGGATGTTGAGATGATGATTCATTTTGTGGGGGAGTCTAGGAACAGAGGACATAGATAAAGTGGATGTGGAGAGGATGTTTCCTACACTCTGGGAGTCTAGGACCATAGGACACAGACAGACTGGATCTGGAGAGGATGTTTCCTATATTGAGTGAGTCTAGGACCAGAGGGCACAGATAGAGAGGATGTGGAGAGGAAGTCTCCTATAGTGGGGGAGTCTGGGACCAGAGGGCACAACTAGAGTGGATGTGAGGAGGATGTTTCCTATAGTGGGGGAGTCTAGGACCAGAGGACACTGATATGGTGGATGTGGAGAAAATTTTAACTTTACTGCGGGAGTCAAGGACAAGAGGACAAAGATAGAGTGGATGTGGAGAGGACGTTTCCTATAGTGCGTGAGTCTAGGACCAGAGGGCACAGATAGAGTGGATGTGTAGAAAATGTTGCCGATAGTGGGGGAGTCTATGACCTGAGGACACATATAGAGTAGATAGAGTACATGTGGAGAGGGTCTTTCCTATAGTGAGGGAGCCTAGGACCAGAGGACACAGATAGAGTGGATGTTGAGATGATGATTCATTTTGTGTGGGAGTCTAGGAACAGAAGACATAGATAAAGTGGATGTGGAGAGGATGTTTCCTACACTCTGGGAGTCTAGGACCATAGGACACAGATAGAGTGGATGTTGAGAGGATGATTCCATTAGTGGGGGATTCTAGGTCAGGAGGACACAGATAGACCGGATGTGGAGAGGATCTTTCTTATATTGAGTGAGTCTAGGACCAGAGGACACAGATAGTCTGGATGTGGAGAAGATGTATCCTATACTGTGGGAGTCAATGGATTAGAGGTCACAGATAGACTGGATGTGGAGAGGCTGTTTCCTTTCGTGAGGGATTCTAGGACAGGGGAACACAGAGATACTGGATGTAGAGAGGATGTTGCCTATACTGGGGGAGACTGGGACCAGAGGGCACATATAGAGAAGATGTGGAGAGGATGTTTCCTATACTGGGGGAGTCTGGGAACAGAGGGCACAGATAGAGAGTATGAGGAGAGGATGTTTCCTGTAGTGGGGAAGTCTAGAACCAGAGGACACTGATATAGTGGATGTGGAGAGGATGTTAACTTTACTGCGGGAGTCAAGGACCAGAGGACAAACATAGAGTCGATGTGGAGAGGATGTTTCCTATAGTGGGGGAGTCTAGGACCAGAGGACACAGATAGAGTGGATGTGGAGAGGACGTTTCCTATAGTGGGGGAGTCTAGTACCAGAGGACAAAGATAGAGTGGATGTGGAGAGGACGTTTCCTATTGTGGGGGAGTCTAGGACCAGAGGACAAATATAGAGTGGATGTGGAGAGGCCGTTTCCTATGGTGGGGGAGTCTAGGACCAGAGGACAAAGATAGAGTGGATGTGGAGAGGATGTTTCCTATAGTGGGGGAGTCTAGGACCAGAGGACACAGATAGAGTGGATGTGGAGAGGATGTTTCCTATAGTGGGGGAGTCTAGGACCTGAGGACACAGATAGAGTGGATGTGGAGAGGATGTTTCCTATAGTGGGGGAGTCTAGGACCAGAGGACACTGATATGGTGGATATGGAGAGGATGTTAACTTTACTGCGGGAGTCAAGGACAAGAGGACAAAGATAGAGTGGATATGGAGAGGATGTTTCCTATAGTGGGGGAGTCTAGGACCAGAGGACACAGATGGAGTGGATGTCGAGAGGATGTTTCATTTTGTGGGGGAGTCTAGGAACAGAGGACATAGATAAAGTGTAGTGGAAAGGATGTTTACTACACTGGGGGAGTCTAGGACCAGAGGACACACATAGAGTGGATGTGGAGAAGCCGTTTCCTACAGTGGGGGAGTCGAGGACCAGAGGGCAAAGATAAAGTGGATGTGTAGAGGATGTTGCCAATAGTGGGGGAGTCCAGGTCCTGAGGACACATATTGAGTAGATAGCGTGCATGTGGAGAGGGTGTTTCCTATAGTGAGGGAGTCTAGGACCAGAGACAACAGATAGAGTGGATGTGGAGAGAACGTTACCTATAGTAGTGGAGTCCAGGACCAGAGGGCACAGATAGAGTGGATGTTGAGATGATGATTCATTTTGTGGGGGAGTCTAGGAACAGAGGACATAGATAAAGTGGATGTGGAGAGGATGTTTCCTATAGTGAGGGAGGCTAGGACCAGAGGAAACAGATAGATTGGATGTGGAGAGGATGTTTCCTATAGTAGGGGAGTCCAGGACAAGAGGGCACAGATAGAGTGGATGTGGAGAGGATGTTTCCGATACTGGGAGAGTATGGGACCAGAGGGCACAGATAGAGTGGAAGTAGAGAGGATGTTTCCTATACTGGGGGAGTCTCGGACCAGAGGACAAGATATAGTGGATGTGGAGAGGATGTTAACTTTACTGCGGGAGTCAAGGAACGGAAGACACAGATAGAGTGGATGTGGAGAGGATGTTTCCGATACTGGGAGAGTCTGGGACCAGAGGGCACAGATAGAGTGGATGTAGAGAGGATGTTTCCTATAGTGGGGGAGTCTAGGACCAGTGGACACAGATAGAGTGGATGTGGAGAGGATGTTTCATTTTGTGTGGGAGTCTAGGAAAAGAGGAAATAGATAAAGTGTAGTGGAGAGGATGTTTCCTACACTGGGGGAGTCTAGGACCAGAGGACACAGATAGAGGGGATGTTGAGAGGATGATTCCTTTAGTGGGGGATTCTAGGTCAGGAGGACACAGATAGACCGGATGTGGAGAGGATCTCTCCTATATTGAGGGAGTCTAGGACCAGAAGACACAGATAGACTGGATGTGGAGAACATGTATCCTATACTGGGGGAGACAATGGATCAGAGGTCACAGATAGAGTGGATGTGGAGAGGATGTTTCCTATACTGGGGGAGTCTAGGAACAGAGGACACAGATAGAGTGGATGTGGAGAGGATGTTTCCTATAGTGGGGGAGTCTAGGACCAGAGGACACAGATAGAGTGGATGTGGAGAGGATGTTTCCTATAGTGGGGGAGTCTAGGACCAGAGGACACAGATAGAGTGGATGTGGAGAGGATGTTTCCTATAGTGGGGGAGTCTAGGACCAGAGGACACAGATAGAGTGGATGTGGAGAGGATGTTTCCTATAGTGGGGGAGTCTAGGACCAGAGGACACAGATAGAGTGGATGTGGAGAGGATGTTTCCTATAGTGGGGGAGTCTAGGACCAGAGGACACAGATAGAGTGGATGTGGAGAGGATGTTTCCTATAGTGGGGGAGTCTAGGACCAGAGGACACAGATAGAGTGGATGTGGAGAGGATGTTTCCTATAGTGGGGGAGTCTGGGACCAGAGGACACAGATAGAGTGGATGTGGAGAGGATGTTTCCTATAGTGGGGGAGTCTAGGACCAGAGGACACAGATAGAGTGGATGTTGAGACAATGTTTCCTTTAGAGGGGGATTCTAGGATAGGAGGACACAAATAGACAGGATGTGGAGAAGATGTATCCTCTACTGGGGGAGTCAATGTATCAGAGGTCACAGATAGAGTGGTTGTTGAGAAGATGTATCCTATACTGGGGGAGTCAATGGATCAGAGGTCACAGATAGACTGGATGTGGAGAGGATATTGCCTATAGTGGGGGAGTCTGGGACCAGAGGGCACAGTCAGAGTGGATGTGGAGAGGATGTTTCCTATGGTGGGGGAGTCTAGGACCAGAGGACACAGATAGAGTGGATGTGGAGAGGATGTTTCCTATAGTGGGGGAGTCTAGGACCAGAGGACAAAGATAGAGTGGATGTGGAGAGGATGTTGCCGATAGTGGGGGAGTCCAGGTCCTGAGGACACAGATAGAGTGCATGTGGAGAGGATGTTGGCTATAGCGGGGGTTCTAGGACCAGAGGGCAGAGATGGAGTGGATGTGGAAAGGATGTTTCTTATAGTGGGGGAGTCTAGGACCAGAGGACACAGATGGAGTGGATGTCGAGAGGATGTTTCATTTTGTGGGGGAGTCTAGGAACAGAGGACATAGATAAAGTGTAGTGGAAAGGATGTTTACTACACTGGGGGAGTCTAGGACCAGAGGACACCGATAGAGTGGATGTGTAGAGAAGGTTACCTATAGTAGTGGAGTCCAGGACCAGAGGGCACAGATAGAGTGGATGTTGAGATGATGATTCATTTTGTGGGGGAGTCTAGGAACAGAGGACATAGATAAAGTGGATGTGGAGAGGATGTTTCCTACACTCTGGGAGTCTAGGACCATAGGACACAGACAGACTGGATCTGGAGAGGATGTTTCCTATATTGAGTGAGTCTAGGACCAGAGGGCACAGATAGAGAGGATGTGGAGAGGAAGTCTCCTATAGTGGGGGAGTCTGGGACCAGAGGGCACAACTAGAGTGGATGTGAGGAGGATGTTTCCTATAGTGGGGGAGTCTAGGACCAGAGGACACTGATATGGTGGATGTGGAGAAGATTTTAACTTTACTGCGGGAGTCAAGGACAAGAGGACAAAGATAGAGTGGATGTACAGAGGACGTTTCCTATAGTGCGTGAGTCTAGGACCAGAAGGCACAGATAGAGTGGATGTGTAGAAAATGTTGCCGATAGTGGGGGAGTCTATGACCTGAGGACACATATAGAGTAGATAGAGTACATGTGGAGAGGGTCTTTCCTATAGTGAGGGAGCCTAGGACCAGAGGAAACAGATAGTTTCGATGTGGAGAGGATGTTTCCTATAGTAGGGGAGTCCAGAACCTGAGGGCACAGTTAGAGGGATGTGGAGAGGATGTTTCCTATACTGGAGGAGACTAGGACCAGTGGAAACAGATAGAGTGGATGTGGAGAGGACGTTTCCTATAGTGGGGGAGTCTAGTACCAGAGGACAAAGATAGAGTGGATGTGGAGAGGACGTTTCCTATTGTGGGGGAGTCTAGGACCAGGGGACAAATATAGAGTGGATGTGGAGAGGATGTTTCCTATAGTGGGGGAGTCTAGGACCAGAGGACACAGATAGAGTGGATGTGGAGAGGATGTTTCCTATAGTGGGGGAGTCTAGGACCTGAGGACACAGATAGAGTGGATGTGGAGAGGATGTTTCCTATAGTGGGGGAGTCTAGGACCAGAGGACACTGATATGGTGGATATGGAGAGGATGTTAACTTTACTGCGGGAGTCAAGGACAAGAGGACAAAGATAGAGTGGATATGGAGAGGATATTTCCTATAGTGGGGGAGTCTAGGACCAGAGGACACAGATAGAGTGGATGTTGAGATGATGATTCATTGTGTGGGGGAGTCTAGGAACAGAAGACATAGATAAAGAGGATGTGGAGAGGATGTTTCCTACACTGGCGGAGTCTAGGACCATAGGAAACAGATAGAGTGGATGTTGAGAGGATGATTCCTTTTGTGGGGGATTCTAGGTCAGGAGGACACAGATAGACCGGATGTGGAGAGGATCTTTCCTATATTGAGGGAGTCTAGGACCAGAGGACACAGATAGACTGGATGTTGAAAGGCTGTTTCCTTTCGTGAGGGATTCTAGGACAGGGGAACACAGATATACTGGATGTAGACAGGATGCAGACTATAGTGGGGGAGTCCAGGTCCTGAGGACATAGATAGAGTGCATGTGGAGAGGATGTTGGCTATAGCGGGGGTTCTAGGACCAGAGGGCAGAGATGGAGTGGATGTGGAAAGGATGTTTCTTATAGTGGGGGAGTCTAGGACCAGAGGACACAGATGGAGTGGATGTCGAGAGGATGTTTCCTATAGTGGGTGAGTCTAGGACCAGAGGACACAGATAGAGTGGATGTTGAGACAATGTTTCCTTTAGAGGGGGATTCTAGGATAGGAGGACACAAATAGACAGGATGTGGAGAAGATGTATCCTCTACTGGGGGAGTCAATGTATCAGAGGTCACAGATAGAGTGGTTGTTGAGAAGATGTATCCTATACTGGGGGAGTCAATGGATCAGAGGTCACAGATAGACTGGATGTGGAGAGGATATTGCCTATAGTGGGGGAGTCTGGGACCAGAGGGCACAGTTAGAGTGGATGTGGAGAGGATGTTTCCTATGGTGGGGGAGTCTAGGACCAGAGGACACAGATAGAGTGGATGTGGAGAGGATGTTTCCTATAGTGGGGGAGTCTAGGACCAGAGGACAAAGATAGAGTGGATGTGGAGAGGATGTTGCCGATAGTGGGGGAGTCCAGGTCCTGAGGACACAGATAGAGTGCATGTGGAGAGGATGTTGGCTATAGCGGGGGTTCTAGGACCAGAGGGCAGAGATGGAGTGGATGTGGAAAGGATGTTTCTTATAGTGGGGGAGTCTAGGACCAGAGGACACAGATGGAGTGGATGTGTAGAGAAGGTTACCTATAGTAGTGGAGTCCAGGACCAGAGGGCACAGATAGAGTGGATGTTGAGATGATGATTCATTTTGTGGGGGAGTCTAGGAACAGAGGACATAGATAAAGTGGATGTGGAGAGGATGTTTCCTACACTCTGGGAGTCTAGGACCATAGGACACAGACAGACTGGATCTGGAGAGGATGTTTCCTATATTGAGTGAGTCTAGGACCAGAGGGCACAGATAGAGAGGATGTGGAGAGGAAGTCTCCTATAGTGGGGGAGTCTGGGACCAGAGGGCACAACTAGAGTGGATGTGAGGAGGATGTTTCCTATAGTGGGGGAGTCTAGGACCAGAGGACACTGATATGGTGGATGTGGAGAAGATTTTAACTTTACTGCGGGAGTCAAGGACAAGAGGACAAAGATAGAGTGGATGTACAGAGGACGTTTCCTATAGTGCGTGAGTCTAGGACCAGAAGGCACAGATAGAGTGGATGTGTAGAAAATGTTGCCGATAGTGGGGGAGTCTATGACCTGAGGACACATATAGAGTAGATAGAGTACATGTGGAGAGGGTCTTTCCTATAGTGAGGGAGCCTAGGACCAGAGCAAACAGATAGTTTCGATGTGGAGAGGATGTTTCCTATAGTAGGGGAGTCCAGAACCTGAGGGCACAGTTAGAGGGATGTGGAGAGGATGTTTCCTATACTGGAGGAGTCTAGGACCAGTGGAAACAGATAGAGTGGATGTGGAGAGGACGTTTCCTATAGTGGGGGAGTCTAGTACCAGAGGACAAAGATAGAGTGGATGTGGAGAGGACGTTTCCTATTGTGGGGGAGTCTAGGGCCAGGGGACAAATATAGAGTGGATGTGGAGAGGATGTTTCCTATAGTGGGGGAGTCTAGGACCAGAGGACACAGATAGAGTGGATGTGGAGAGGATGTTGTCTATAGTGGGGGAGTCTAGGACCTGAGGACACAGATAGAGTGGATGTGGAGAGGATGTTTCCTATAGTGGGGGAGTCTAGGACCAGAGGACACTGATATGGTGGATATGGAGAGGATGTTAACTTTACTGCGGGAGTCAAGGACAAGAGGACAAAGATAGAGTGGATATGGAGAGGATATTTCCTATAGTGGGGGAGTCTAGGACCAGAGGACACTGATATGGTGGATGTGGAGAAGATTTTAACTTTACTGCGGGAGTCAAGGACAAGAGGACAAAGATAGAGTGGATGTACAGAGGACGTTTCCTATAGTGCGTGAGTCTAGGACCAGAAGGCACAGATAGAGTGGATGTGTAGAAAATGTTGCCGATAGTGGGGGAGTCAATGACCTGAGGACACATATAGAGT